>NW_024537419.1:0-431665 GCF_016647745.1 Suillus plorans
AATGGTGAAAACATGCGAAAATAGCGAAAACGGCGAGTAGCGAGGGCGCGGGTGGGCGTATCAAGAAGCGGAGCGGATGGATGGAAAGCGGCGGTGAATGCGGTCAGAACGCGCCTAAGGCGATGGGCGCGCGATCACGGGGCGACGAGATATAAGAAAACGCAAAAATGGGCGCAAAATTTGGGGGGAACGCGAAAATGCGGATAGCGAGCCAACAGCTGAGCGCGCGCGAAGGCGCGGATATGCGCGAATGAAAGCCATGAACGAGGGCTTCAAAACGGGTATAGGGTCTATGGGGTTCCGATGCGAAATGGGCTGGTGAAAGTGCGAAAATGTGCAGAGGTGCAAGAGGGAGGAGGAGGAAGGGTATGGTGCAGGGCAACAAGGGCTGGTCCTATCAAAAAGCGGATTGGGGCAATGGACAGAGCCACTGAGGGATGGTAAATGGCCAAAGAGCTAGATGAGACAGGCCTTAGAGCACCCAGAAAACCCTTATCTCTCCTCAACTTCTCAAAAACACCAAAACTCGATAACTCCACAACTACTGCTCCAAATTCGATGAACCAGGGCTCAAAATGACCGGACGGACGTGGGGAATACGACCCTAAGTTTGCGAGAGATCCGCTCGAAAACCGCGTGAGAAAAAACTTATCAATGCGCTGGGGAGGAGGAGAAGATGCTGAAAACTTGGGAATATGGGAGAAGCTGGTAATGAATGACTGTGGTAGGATAATAGGCGAATTTGGGGGATGATTGGTGAGCTTAGAGAGCCTAGAAACACAAGAAACCCTCGCGGTGGGCTCCAGTTGAAGTACAACAATTCAGAGAGTGAGTCTGAACAATGTTGGGTCTTGCAGAACCTAGCTGCTATTCGACCCTAAAGGGTTTCTGGACCAGGCTCAAGGCTCAGAGGAGAGGAAATATCATGAAAACTTGCTGAGTACTCTGACTCCTACTCATAACTGGTGAAAAGATAACTTCTTATGTAAGCTACAAAAGTGCCAACATAAGGTAAGGTAAAAACAGTCTCTACAAGCCCAGCCAGAAATGAATCCCTACACCGCTAACATTTCCGCGAACTTACGACCAAGAAGCGCGTCACGGTAGGCGCAGTATCAGTGCATGAATTATCCGGGCACCCGCGACCGATCAATGGCTAAGGCAATATGAAGACGTGCGCATGCGAAGCGACGACAGCAAAATCGTCGCAGATCACTTCGCACCCCTGCGCTGTATTCGCGCAAAGACATTGGAAGGGCGCACTCTCACCTGTGTCCTAGATCAAGGCGCAGAAGTAGTAGTCATGCCAAGGGAAGTATGGAAGAGCTCAGTGTACCGCTCAGATCGGACCATAGCCTCAACATGGAATCGGTGAACACATCACACGACGCGACACTTGGAGTTATAGAGAATGTCCCGCTGGATTTCGGCGCAGGACCCTTGTATTTCCAAGTCCAGGTCATCGAGCGCGCAACCTTCGAGGTTTTACTAGGGCGCCCATTTTTTAAGCTTACTCATGTCGCACATTTGATCTCCCACGGAGAGCAGGATCTCGTACTAACTGACCCTAATGCGCGCAAGGAATTGCGCATTCCAACCCTACCTTGGGTCAAGCGTTCGCTCGCAAGAGACGCGAAGTGCGTTAACAACGCGCACTCGCACGCGCTCAAGGAGGAGGAACAGGGTTTTTAAGTATCGATGATCTGCAGCATTCGCGGGGAGACGCCTATTCGCATTCGTTTCCCCAATCATTTTCATTATCGCATCATGTCTCGTCTTCTCGTATTGCGCCTAACGCACCGCGCATCGCGGCGCTGAAGGCGTTTCTCATTCTATGCTCTTAAGGAGCAACAACGCATCGTCTTTTGTTTCTACGCATCATCTTTCCGCTGTAGTATTCCGCAGTATTCAGCGCGTTACGCGCATCTAACATCCACACAGACCGCTATAGAGAAGGCGACTATTGACGCCTTCAATTCATGTTATTATTATGATCCCGCCCTTCACGCGCTGGTCTACAAACCAGTCGCGAAGAAGGTGCGGACCGTGCCTACCACTATGCCAGCAGAGTATAGGGTAGTGCGCCAGTTGCCAGAAGACCCGTTAGCAGGGTTACCAGACTTACCCACCCATCCCCCAGATTTCTCTCCAGGCGCGTGCTTCACGCGCGAGCGCGCAGACAAGCTAGACCTCGACCCAGCAAATTGGCTGTGGCCAGAGGAACTCAAGTTAGTACGCTGGCTGGTTCGCGTTCACGAACTCGCCTTTGCGTGGGGCGCCTCAACGAGACCTATTTTCCGCCGTACAAGATTCCGACCATTCCGCACACCCCGTGGTCTCAGTGCAATATTCCGATTCCACCAGCCACCTTAGATGAAGTAGTGCGCATCATCAAGGAAAAGATCTCATCAGGAGTATACGAGCCATCAACGGCCGCGTATCGCTCGCGCTGGTTTTGTGTCGTCAAGAAGGATGGAAAATCCTTGCGCCTAGTTCACGACTTGCAGCCGCTTAACGCGGTAACAATTCGCGACACCTCGCTTCCTCCCTTTGTCGAACTTCTCGCAGAAGCATTCGCCGGTTACGCAGTGTATGCAATATTGGATTTATATTCAGGTTATGACCAGCGCGCGCTTCATGTAGACTCGCGCGACCTGACAACCTTTGGAACGCCTTTGGGCCCTCACCGGCTGACCACCCTTCCTCAAGGGCATGCTAACGCTGTACAGGTTTACCAAGGCGATACCGCATTCATCCTGCAACACGAGATTCCAGAATTCACGTCGCCGTTCGTGGATGATGTCCCAATCAAATCAGTATGAACGCGCTACCAGCGCGAGGATGGTTCATACGAGACAATACCCGAAAACCCAGGAGTCCGGCGCTTCATATGGGAACATTGCATCGTCGTCAATCGCATTCTCCAGCGCTTAGAGAACGTAGGCACAACCGTCTCCGCGACGAAATTCATTCTAGCTGCGCCCACGGCTATTATTGTCGGGCACAAATGCACGTTTGAAGGGCGCGTACCAGAAGAATCTAAAGTCCAGAAGATACGCAACTGGCCCGAACCAACGAATCAATCGCAAGTGTGCGGATTCTTAGGGACTTGCGGAGTCTTGCGCATATTCATTCGCGACTTCTCGCGCATCGCGCGCCCGCTAATCAATCTTACTAGAAAGGACGCGCCGTTTATATTTGGACCTGAACAGCGCGAAGCCATGCAGATCCTCAAGGACGCAATCCTAGAATCGCCCGCGCTAAGGCGCATCGATTATGATAGCGAACGCGAAGTCATTCTGGCAGTTGATACTTCAAATATCGCTGTCGGATTCATCTTGCTGCAAGTAGGTGAAGACGGGAAGCGCTATCCAAATCGATTTGGCTCCATCGCGCTAAATGACGTGGAGAGGCGCTACTCTCAAGCGAAGCTAGAACTCTTTGGACTCTTCCGCGCGCTACGCGCGGTGCGCGTATACATATTCGGGGTAAAGAATCTGACGGTGGAGGTAGACACAAAGTATATCAAAGGTATGATCAATAACCCGGACTTGCAACCTAACGCGACCATCAATCGATGGATTGCGGGTATCCTCTCATTTTCGTTCAACTCGTTCATGTACCCGCGCAAAAGCACAAAGGCGTGGATGGTCTCTCAAGGAGACCACCCGCTGAGGAAGATCCCATTGAGGACGACGATCATGAAGATTGGATTGATCGCGCATACTCATTCGCTATTGCACTGCTGAATGATCGCGCGCGCCGCGTAGCAGGCGTCTCGGCAGACATACGCCATGAAGCGCATTGCACATGTTTCATTTCGCAGAGCGCGCGCGTGCCAGCGTTGCGCGTATATTTCGATGTCGCGCAGACGGAAGAATCGGAGCCTGATATTTCGCGCTCGGACGCAGTGCGCGCGCAAGACGCGCTGATGACCACAATAGAACAGTTCCTTACCTCGCGCGAAAGACCCACTGACGTTTCAGATCAAGAATTCGAAAAGTTCGTCAACAACGCAGCGCGCTACTTCGTCCTGGAAAGCAACCTATGGCGCAGAGCATCGCATGGCAAACATCAGCTCGTGCTGCCTCCTAATAAGCGCTACCGTGTTCTGAAGGAGGCGCATGACAATTTAGGGCACAAGGGTATCTATACGGTCAGCGCGCGCCTACGCCTGCGCTTTTGGTGGCCACACATCATTGAAGATATCAAATGGTACGCGCAAACGTGTCACGAATGCCAAGTGCGCCAAACGCAGAGGTTGCATATTCCTCCAATCGTACCCATACCGGGTGGTCTATTCCGCAAAGCGCACATCGACACCATGAAGATGCCCAGAGCAGGTGGATTTGAATACCTTGTGCAAGCGCGATGCGCGCTAACATCGTATCCTGAATGGCGCATGCTGCGCAAAGAGAATACTAACGCGCTAACCGCTTTTATTTTCGAAGAGCTCTTCTGTAGGTGGGGTCTGATCACAGAAATAGTGACGGACAACGCGCCCGCATATAGGCTCGCAGTAGACGAACTCGCGCGCAAATATGGGATCCACCCGATCCGCATCTCGCCATATAATTCTCAGGCAAACGGTATAGTCGAAAGATGACACCGCGATGTCCGGGAGGCCATCATTAAAACCTGCGACGGAGACGATTCCCGCTGGTATCAGGTAGTTCATTCAGTGTTCTGGGCAGAGCGCGTTACCATTCACAAAGCGACGGGCTTATCGCCTTATTTCATGATGCATGGTGTAGAGCCAATATTTCCCTTTGATCTCGCTGAAGCGACGTTCCTCACGCCCTTACCAAGCCGAGGCGCGTTCACCACTACTGACCTTATAGCATGGCGCGCGCGTCAATTACAGAAGCGCATAGAAGATATTAACGCGATCAGAGACAGAGTAGTCGCGGCGCGCTTCAAGTCGATACGCAATTTTGAGAAGCGCTTCCGCGCGACTATCAAATCGCACGATTTCGAACCCGGCGCCTTAGTGTTGGTACGCAACTCGAGGGTCGAATACAAATTGAGCAAGAAGACGAAGCCACGCTATTTGGGACCTATGATCGTAGTGCGCCGCACGAAGGGAGGCTCGTATATGCTGGCCGAGTTGGATGGCGCAATCTCAAAACTCTGGTTCGCCGCGTTCCGCGTCATTCCTTACTACCCACGTAGCGGGGAGCGCGTATCGGTAACCCAAATGACTGGAGTGGACGACGAGAGCATCGACGAACTAGAAGCGTATGAGACTGTAGAACCTGAAGAAGACGAGCCCGAGCGCGTGCAAGACGATTAGCGCGCGCGACCAATTCTCACCCGCACATCACCCAATCAATTCGCACATCCAGCTCCTCAAAGTCAGACCACTCTTGGGACATGGCGAAAAGTTTGTTAGATAGCGCCAGGAGATCCGCCTGCTGGGCGCACGCATACTGGCGCATCTTCAAAGCAGACGCGCGCATAAGCGTATTTTCCTCCCTCAGGCGCGCCGTCTCAACTTGCACCTCTCTCAACTCCTCCTCTGGTCCCTTGTACTTGCCTTTTCCCTTAGGCGCAGAGCCAGATGCCAGAGGACCCTCGGCGCGCACAGGGATAACGCGCGAGGCGCGCACAACCTTATCCTCCACAGCACACTCATTAATAATCATCACATCTAAACCAGACCCATCAGATCCATCTTCTTCAATGGCAATAGAGGAGGCAGTCTCCTTGGCAGACTCAGTAACCATGGGGCGCTTGGGCATAGGCTTGCGCGGACACGCCTTGGGTCCGTCTGTATTGTTGCGCTTAGCTAATCCCAAAGGCGTCAGTAGCGCGCCAACAGAATCCGACAAGACGCAACTTACAAAAGGAGCAAGCGCGCTTAGAAATGTCACAAGGAGGGCAGCGCCTGCCAGGCGTGCCTCCGCAAACCTGATTCTTGCTGGCGCAGTTGGTGCAGCGAGGCGCCGAGGGAACAGACATACGCCCAACCTTGCGCTAATGCGGACGAACATTCAGTAGAGTAGCACACCAACACGACATAGAGAAACGCACCTGCATGGAAGCATCAGTACCAGACGTGTCAGTGGCGCGCGCCTCGGTACCCGGCGCATCAGTGGCGCGCACAATGCGCTTGGGAGGCGCCACTGGAACAGTCTCGATCGCCTTTGCTTTCCATCCCTTCACCAGCACCTCAATCTCCTTGTAACCCTTGCACCCCTGTTTCAGGAGCTCTGCGCTCTTATTGTCCATATCCAGCTCCACGCTCAGCACACCCACGCGCTCGGAACAGCCGTTCAAGTTTGCCTAGGATGGTCACATCACAAAAAGGCAAGCCATGTAAGCGCACTCACCAGTACAGAGAGCCACTCGCGCATCCACATCTCTTGATCCTCGAGGAGCTCCGGCTTGAGGTCTGGCGTCACCATGACGCACGCCTCCAATGCGACCAGGGAAGCGGTCCAAGCGCTGACAAGGCGGTTGGCATCGGACTCCGCGCTAGCGTCAGCCATAGGCGCGTCCTCAGGGTGAATTGGCGCCACAGGCTCAGGTTCTGGAGAGGGAGTGGAGTTCAGCATAGCGGCAGTGAAAGGAGGCATGATGGTAATGATAAGAAGGAAGACAAGAGATCGCAAGAACACTTCCATTTCTTATCAACAACCCCATCGATTAGATCAGCGATGCTTGCGATCATCAAAGGAGCGGCCCTACTCTCGCGATCACATGACCCCTGTCTATCACCATTTCTCCAAGTCCAAAATCCCGCACTATAGCTCTGAGTGGGGACACTCAGAATGTAAGTTCCCAGGAGATGTAGAGACTCGCGCCTCTCAATGCCGGATATGCGGCCTTCTTACCCATTTAATTCCCTACCTGTATCAGCTCATATCCTAAGGACCAGTCATTCGCGCTCTCGCGTGCGCGCCCTACGTACGCGCCTCACTCACACACGCACGCACGCTCCATAGGCCTTCACACTCCTACCGTCTGTCCATCTGTCCTTTGTCCTTGCTGATTTACTGGTGCATTATTTTTATCTCTCTCATTGAATTAACGAACCTTCGGTCCGACCTCCGCGCTTACATACAGAGAGTCTATTTAAACTTAGAATATATTTAGAAGTTGATATGGTTACTCGGTTCGGGAGCGCGCTCGGAAGCGCGCCACATAGCGTAATTTCCCTTCTTAAATAAAGAGAGGATTCCTTTGGTTCTGGTACTTACTTTCCCCTTATCTTGATATACTGCAAAGTGTATAGTTCTCCCTCCAATACTAGAAATCTGATTATACTCCTCCACTGTTTGACACCTGTGCCCTTGCTACTCTCTTAAGGACTCCTCTCCTTCATCGTTCAAGCGTGCGCCCGCTTATGCGCGTACCCTCCGCATCTCTCGCTCACGCGCGCCTTCGCATCACCTACGCGCGCGTTACTTTCTCGCGTCTACCAGCGCCCGTCTAGTTGACAGAGTTTCCCTCCACCTTATTTGCGAGGAACTTCTCTCAGTAGCTGTCCTTTGGGTCGAGTTGTATTCTCGTATCCAGGTCTTGCTGTAGAGCCCCCTTTCTTTTAGTGTTTTCACCCACAGTCAAGATTCCTCACCTTCAATGATCTTTGTAAGACTGACCCTTCTCTGTTTGCATGGGAATCCGCCCTGACCGACAAATAACAGTAGCATGAGGGGGTTCCGCAGGTGGAGGAGCAGCGGCAGGTGTGTGTGTGGGACTGGGCATGTTGATGAGGTCGTTGTTGTTGTCGTCACTATCCGGAAAAGGACGATTAGTAAAACTCTCATCGAAAATGACATCTCTGGAATTAAAAAATGTGCCTGTGGCAGTGTCACAACACCTCCAAGCCTTGACCCCAGGCAGGTAACCCATAAAAATGGCCTCCTGTGAGCGGGGACCGAGTTTTTGTTGGAGCTCTGGAGGAATTTGGGGGAAGCAATGCGCGCCAAACACACGAAGGTGAGCGAGACTTGGCTGGGCACCGTGCAACATCTCGTAAGGAGTTTTGCCTGATGGAAGGGCACGAGACTCTGTCTGGTTAAACAGATAACATGCGGTAAGCGCAGCCTCCCCCCAGAGTCCAGGAGGCAAATGTGCAAAGTCCAGCATTGCATACATACAACCTTTGATCATACACATCACCCTCTCCGCCTTCCTGTTCTGCTGATGAGCATAGGGGGCGGAGCGTTGATGCTGGACCCCAGTTTCCTCAGGGTGCGCTGTGAAGGTATCATTGATGAATTCTCCCCCATTGTCACTGTGAAAGACTTTCACCCGCAAACCCGACATGTTCTCCCAGCATGCACGTAAGGACCGCCACACATCAAGTGCTTGACTCTTCGAAGCCAAGAGTTGAAGGTCCAGGGTGTGTGTGTGATCATCAAGGAAGACGATAAAATAGTGCTTGCCGTGGGGAGTGATGGTGGGAATGGGCCCGCAGATGTTGCTGTGGATGAGATCCAGGAAGGCAGAGGCACATTTTGTCTCGGAGGGGGGAAAAGGTTGGCGTGGGTGCTTCGCCATAATGCATGACTCACAGTGCGAGAGAGGAGCTGCGGAGTCAATCGTAACACCTTTCACAATGTGACCGAGGCGCGCAACAGCGTCTTTGCCGATGTGGCCTATACGTGCGTGCCATAGGTCAAGGGTGAGAGGAATGTGCACGAAGGCAGAAAGTTCAGGTGCCAGAGAGGGAACAGACAACGATGAAGTGGGAGGTATAAACTCAAGATTCAATGCATATAATTTCCCTGTTGCTGGGATGGCGCCAAGATGCTTCCCCTTGTGTGCCAGTTTGCAGGTCATGTTCGCCTTGAAATTGATGTCCCATCCCTTTGCATTCATACAGCTGATGGAGAGTAAGTTCAGCATCGCATTTGGTGCATGCAAGCAGTTTGACAGCTTGATGCAGAGCCGACTCTTGCTGATAGTCAGCCAAGCCATGCAAGTACCTCGTCCAGTCGTTTCAAGTATTCCGTGGTTCACAGTGCGAACAGAAACCAATCCCTCCGTCGAATATGTGTGGAAGAACTGCCTGATCTTGACAAGAGTCACGGTCGTTCCAGAGTCCAGGATGGTTTCGAACGGGAGGGATGTGAGGCAAGATACATCATCGAGGACTTCGGTGATTGATGCAAAGGACATGTCAGTCATAAGGCTGCTGAGTCCAGTCACAGCTGCTGCGATAGCTGGTGTTGCAGGAGCAGGAGTAGGTGCGGGCGTGGAGGCGACAGATGTGGCGACTGCAGCAACAGGCATCTCTCTCTTCTTATTCTTCATCCAGGGTGCTTGTCCCTCCATTCTACCCCCCTTACTGTAACAGTGTGCGTGGTCGTGGTCGCCTTTGTTGCAACCCGGCGTGGTGCAAAAGACACCATCAGGGTTGTGTCGATGCACGAAGACCGGTGATTGGATTGGTACTGGGAGGAGCTGAGTTGGAGGAGGCTACATTAGTGTACTTGGAGCCTGGGCGAGAATGAATGGCTTTGGTGTGCACATGTCGTGCAGCCTCAGCCGTGATGCAAGACACACAGCTTTCAACTGTGAAGAGTGAGGGTGTACCCACCGCTGCTGTCATGACTTCATTGTGCATACACTGTTCTAGCATAGATTTAAACTGCTGCCATATAGGTGTTTGTGGGAGCCCAATCAATAAGCTGTAGATGGCATCACCATCACGTAGTGTAGCACCAGAGTCATGAAGATGTTCGCAAAGAACTGCATGTTGTCTGACGTAGTCAGTAGCATCTGCCGAGTCTTTCATGTATAAGGCGTCAAGTCATTGATGAAGTTGGTATTGGATGCTGGTGTCCGTGTGATTAAAGTGTTCCGCCAGTGTTTGCCATGCCTTGCGGGATGTTACTGTGTGTGACCGCTGTAGAGACTTGTGCCTCTCATTGTGTGATATGGCAGTTTTCACTAGGGAGTACATGGCACGAACTTGTAGCATCACTCTACATGCTATCCGCAGCTATTCCTATATGAGGTGCAGCTTTCCCATGCAATGCACAACATGTGCGCCCTATAGCGCCAGCCATCTGGAAGCATCCATCCACTGTCCACCAAGCTCTCTAGTGCGTATATTTCCATTTCTCTTATTTGCATATCGTTCCTCCTTTATTTTTATTATGGACCCTTACTTACATATATCTTTACATACCTTACTCGGTAGCGCTTCGGCTCCACATGACAGTGCTTAGGCACAATATATAAGCACCAGTAGTACATACCAGAAGGTAGTTTAGCAACCCCCATGTTCACACTACACAACTCAGCTTAGTTGGAATCCCTCCCTAGAAAGTAGCACTTACATCTCATATCTCTATATATGCGCGCGCACTTTCCCACACCTTCACGCCTCACGCGCGCCTGCGCTTTCCCGTGCTTCACATCAGTCAACCAAGAGCACTCACTTCTAGATCCTTGCTGCACTCGCTTCCCCTTTAGGGTCGAACACACTTGTCGTGTCAAGTATAGCAGACTAGGCAACGTGCGACCTTACAACATTTATAGATACAGTCAGGAGCCTGGTTTGTGCCTTGCTGTATCGTTGAACCTTCACCATGACACTAATGCTCCAACGGAGGGACTGACACGACGTGTGATGAGATCCTTAGCTTTAATGTCGTTTAGGAGCCATTCATGCTTGAGAGTCTGCTCGGCAGCGGTGATATTCAACGGATCAGCAGGAACAGGCATGAAAGAAGGAATTCCAAGAATATCTGTAGGATCGGGATTTGTATTGATGTGGTACCATAGGTCCTCGCATGCAAGCGCATACTGCATCTTCATCGACCATCCGACGTAGTTCTCTGATCCCAACAATTCGGGGATGTGATCAAATTTTCCCATAGTGATGCTGCCGCGGTGAAGAGGTATGATAAGACTGATTATAAGAGCGGCGGTGTAGAGACTCGCGCCTCTCAATGCCTGACATACGGCCCTATGAACCACATATTCCTTACATGTTCCAGCTCTTACCCGAAGGATCAGTCATACGTGCTCCCACGCGCGCGCCTTATATGCACTCGCGTGCGTCTGTGCGCCTCCCCTTAGGTCCTCACGCGCCTACCCGTCTGTCCATCCGTCCTATGTCCTCACTGATTTACTGGTGCATTATTTTTATCTCTTTCACTGAATTGACATACACTCGGTCCGATCCCCGCGCTTACATACATAAAGTCTATCTTAGACTTAGAATATATTTAGAGTTGATATGGTTACTCGGTTCGGTACCGCGCTCGGAAGCGCCGCATAGCGTTATCTCCCTTCTTAAATAGAGGGAGGTTCTTTTTACTTTGGTTACTACTTTTCCCCCTGTTTATCTCAGTATACTGCAAGTTGTATAGTGCACCTTAGTACTTGAAATCAGATTATACTCTCTATCTGCTACAGCTCACGCCTCCACTATACTTGAAACCACATCCCTTATCGCTCATAAGTGCGCTTCCGCATATGCGCGCGCCCCTCGCATCTCGCGCTGTCTTGTTACTTAAGGGTCTTATATAAAAGTTGTGTATAATGACAACACAATTATACACAGGGAAGACTTCTTGCCAGTCCTTAAGTCCACGGTCTCTGACTTTTCTACTTCGTGGGAGGTAACGTGGTGAGTTCTTGGGAGGATTTAGTTTGTTGTCCTCTTCTTGTGTAGTCTGATACGAAGTGTTGTGGAATGTTCTGTGTTCTGGATAAATTCGTTAGGTTTGTTTCAGCCTAGTAGGTCGTGTTTCAACCTATGAAAGTCTGTTTCAACTTTGTCGTCCTTAGATATGTGTCTCACTTTCCGTTGAAAGAGAGAGTCTTATGTATACACGTAAAGCTTAGAATGAGAGCTGTTCGATGGTTATATAGTCAACCCCTGTAAGGTAGTATATAACCTAGAGTAGAATAACGATAACGAAAGTTATATAGTCAACCCCTGTAAGGTAGTATATAACTTTAGAATAGAATAATGATGTGTCTTAGTCTTACTTCAAGGCACGTTGCCTGCACTTTTATTCTTATGTACTCTCACACAGTTTGAGAGAAGAATGAAAAATGGGAAGTTATATTTCATGGGTGAAAATGGGGTCCTTTTATACCTTTTGGAATCCCCTTACTAAGCATGATTCTGTCAGATGGATTGGTAAGAATGTGGCTTACAAACCAGGTGATAAATCAGCTTTTACTAATATACATTATAAATACTGTGTAATCTTACAAAGAAATTACAAAGCATGACAAAAAGGTGCTGACTCTTCTCAGGGATTGGTCATGCAGAAGCTGACAAACCAAGCCTTTGGGTGAGCTGAATCATCCTTCTTACTAAGTACATTACAAACAAAGTTCAGTGTCTTACAAAGAACTTACAAAGCATGATCAACCATGACTGAACATGTTGAGTCATGTTTAAATATTGTTACAAAGCATGACCAATCATGACTAAACATGTTGAATCAGCTTTAATAATGTTACAAACCAGATTATTTCCCAGTCACATGATGTGATGACAAATAAAATCTGGTGGCTGAAAGAAGCCAAATAAAAGTAAACAGTCAGACATAAACAAAGAGATACAAAACTTTGACAAACAAATCTGTGGCTGAAAGAAGCCAAATAAAAATAAATAATGAGAAATAAACAGAAGGTCACATGCTCATAAAAATACAAGGTAAAATAAGTCTGAGAAATAAAATACAAGACAATGAAATAGAGGAAAAAAATAGAGAGGTAACTCAGTGACAGAGGGCTAGACAGTCTCTCATATCTTCCTTATCACTCTCTATATATATCTGACATGGTATGAATCACATACCATGCATGACATCCATCGCATCGCTCACGCACGCCTTCGTATCGCTTACGCGCGCCTTCGTGCGCGTTATCTTCTTGCGCCTCCCAGTGCCCGTCTAGTTGACAGAGTTTCCCTCCACCTTATTCGCGAGGAACTTCTCTCAGTAGCTGTCCTTTGGGTCGAGTCATATTCTCGTATCCAGGTCTTGCTGTAGAGCCCCCTTCTTTTAGTGTTTTCACCCACAGTCAAGATTCCTCACCTTCAGCGGGCAAACGCAGATAGAGATTCCATTCAATAGTTTCATGTGAGGGTTCAGAGTGAACCAGGGCTCATAACCTGTTGATGCTGAAACTAGAAATAAGATCTCAGTGTTGCGGATCAAGACACTAACATTGCAAGTACCTAGAAACAAGATCTAAAGATGAAAAGTAATGAGACGAGAACGGTGTGTAGGAAACATTATACATACCTCAGCATTGTGGATCAAGATGCTGAGGTACAAATAGACAAAGACAAAGAAACTATAAGCTATACGTATAAAGTCCGATATGAAAAAGGAAATCTAATTATGGTATCGAAGTTGAATGCCAACAAATGTAAGTCAATTTGGACTAACTCAGTTTTACCCTCGTGGATATCACAGATTTCGGCCCAGATTCTGGATGCGAGCTCAAGCTTTTGCACATGGAGAAGGAGTCTATCCGTTATTGTGCTGAATATCTGTTGCTTTACCAGTGAGTTCTTTTGATAGAACTCGTCCAATTTCTTATCTAATGCCTCAATCTCTTCCTCAGTAGGCGTCATCCCATCCTCCGTTTCGGGTAGACCACTCTCAGGGTCTACTACAAACAGAGCAGGTTTTCTAGTGTGGCCATCCACATAACGCATCATACCTCATGCTCCAATTGCTGTCAAGGTACGTTCTTTGTACGTGATCCAATTTGATCCATCCTCAGCTAATTTCGGGACGTTGAACAGTGCAGAGTTGGAGTTGGGGAGCGTTGTGTCCATTGTAGCTGCAGCTGTTCATGTTTACTCTGTTTCTCTTCTTGGCACCTTCTTCACCAAATACATGCATACTATACAGTATTGCGACTCCCATCAGTGGCTGCTGATGGTTATGTAACATACAGTACATATACGTGTCCCGTGTTTGTTTTCACCTCAGCGTTGCTTTAACACCTTCACTGAGGTATGTCGTCTTGTAGCTCATAGCAACATCTCACACTGACTCGTACCTAGACTCTAAACTATTCTAGGTACATCACAATATAGTGTTGCTTTAACACCTTCGCTGAGACTCTAAACTATTCTAGCAACTGGTTATGAGCCCTGAGCTCTGACGAAGCTCAACTATCTCGCTAGATTTAGATTTAATCTTCCAGTAACTCACGATCATCTAACGGCTGATTCGCTCAAGAATTTCAAAAACAATTATCCGCTCTGAACCCTCTCAAACGACTTCAATCGTATCATGGGAAAATACGATCATATTATCGAGCTCACCGGATCTGATGATTACCCAAGCTGGCGCCGAATGGTAACCTTAGCATTGCAAGGTGACGGACTGTGGAACCATTGCAGTTCCGGCACTAACCCCAACAACTTCGCTGACCTCGCATTGGTCATGCCCACACCTGCACTTCCTGCAGCCCCAACAACCGCAGAAAATAAGGAGATAATCGACTGGATCAAAGAAGATGCCCAAGCCAAAGGAATAATATGCCGGAGGTTGTCGCCGGTCGTTCAGACACTCCTAGATGAGTCATTGACAGCGCGTCAGCAATGGGACATCCTTGCAAATCATTTTAGTCGCCTCGATATGACCTCACAGTTCGAACTTCGTGAGCAGCTTTTCAATGAAAAATTGAAAGATGTCGACGACACATCCAGGTACATCGGCATCTTCGAAAACGGACATTGACGATTTGCAGAAATGGGAGTTCCTTTCACCAAACACGAGGCTGTCTTCCTCCTTCTACACGGACTACCTAAGTCTACAGACTGGCTCATGTACAAACAGCTCACCATTGGCCAATTCAACAAACAACCTGCTCCCGTCGCCTCATCCACAAGCACAACCACCACAGCTCCCCCAGCAACAGTGACTCTTACTTTCAGCGAAGTTGCTGCATCGCTGTCAGAAGAAGCCAATCGTCTTCACGGGGAACGTGACTTGGCACGTCCCAGATCAGAGTATGCCAGTCCTGCCACTCATAACTCCTTCCCTACACAACCGTCCAAAGTCAACCCCGTCACTCAAGTTCGCATTCACAAACAGAATCCGTGGGGAGTGCCATGCAACAATGCTGCCTGATCAGGACTTCCGTGTTCGCTCACGCACGATCGCAAACATTGTCATCAGCAAGGGGGTGGCATGGAAGGAAAGGCACCATGGGCTCAAAAGGGAGGAGATGGAGGCAGGCGAGTAAAGAAAGAAGTGGCCGCAGCCACTAATGAAGGCAAGCCTTCCCCCAGCGCGTCACCCTCCAATCCAGATCCAAAGTCAAACAAAGTTCGGCAGTTGGTGTGCGCCATGATCGAGGAACTCGATAGCATTGATCCTCTTGCCTCACCTAGCTCCGAGGACATCACATGCATAGCCAATCAAGCCCTCTCCACCATCCTGGACTTGGTGTAGGGATTCATTTCTGGCTGGGCTTGTAGAGACTGTTTTTACCTTACCTTATGTTGGCACTTTTGTAGCTTACATAAGGAAGTTATCTTTTCACCAGTTACCAGTAGGAGTCAGAGTACTCAGCAAGTTTTCATGATATTTCTTCTCCTCTGAGCCTTGAGCCTGGTCCAGAAACCCTTTAGGGTCGAATAGCAGCTAGGTTCTGCAAGACCCAACATTGTTCAGACTCACCATCTGAATTGTTGTACCTTCATCGGGTGCCATGTCAACCTTAATCATGTCAAAAGACTACTTCTGGTCCTTCTCCAGTAGCTCTGCCGTCACAGTCAAGACCGCGAATCACGGAAGCTTACAAACCTCGGGGCATGGTGAATGTGTTGCGGAACTGACGCTCAACAAGAAAACCTACCGACTCTGTCTTACTAATTGCCTTCACGCTCCAGGCGCGATGGTGAACTTGTTGTCGGTAGGGCATATGTTGAAGCAAGGTTGGGCTTGCAACTTCCAACCTTCTCCTCCACGTTGCGAGCTCGGTTACCTCGGAGAGTGCTTAGGCCAGATCCCCATGATCGGCAACCTGGTGTTCGTCGACTTGCGATTCATCCCTCCAGGTGCTCCGCCATCTCCTCACCTTGAGCTTGCAGCTTTTTCCCGCACGCCTCTCTCATGGAACCTATGGCATGCTCATCTAGGACATCCAGGCGCGGACGCTGTCAAGTGTTTGCCCTTATTTGCCACAGGCGTCAAGGTTGATGTCTCTACTGCCTTGCAGGTTTGTGAGCCTTGCATCATGGCTAAGCACCCAGCATCACACTTCCTCGACTTGGTTTATTCTGACCTATGCAGCCCCTTCCCGGTCATGACTCCCCACGGAAAACTACATTTCGTGATTTTTCTTGATGATCACAGCAACTTACTGAACTTACAGTTGCTCGCCTCAAAGGATCAGGCTCTTGAGGCCTGGCAAACGATCAAGGCACGTTGGGAGAATCACAGTGGTCGCACTGTCAAAGTTTTTAGGTCGGACAATGGTGGGGAATTTATAAGTACAGCCTTCAGCGATGCTTTGGCCGCAGCCAGCATTAAGCGCCAACTCTCTGCTCCTTACGCCCATCAACAGAATGGCCGAGCAGAGCGTGCTATGCGAACTATTGAAGGGCGCCTCTTTGCCATGCTGGAAGGTGCCAATCTCCCAGCCAACCTATGGGCGAAGCCTCGCTAACGGTGTGCTACCTCTGGAACCACAGTGAGTCCACCACCTTGCCTCCAGGCATCACTCCCTTCGAAGTCGTCAATGGTTGCAAGCCCGATCTGGGGCACTTGCGCATTTTTGGTGTCCGGTGCTTTGCACGGATCCCATCTGAATTGCAGGGCAAGTTGGGCCCACACTCGCGCCGTGCGCTATTCATGGGGTACCCAGAGGGCACCAAGGGTTACAGACTTCGCGACCAGGTCACTGGCGCGTTCTTCACCACGCGTGATGTCATCTTCGACGAACACACCCTCTCTATCTCTCACAATTCGGACTCTGATACTGACGCTCCCGCTGATCACCACCACCTCCCTCCTGCACCCATTGCACCAGCACCTGTACTTGCCCAGATTGCAGCGCCACGTCGCTCATCTCGGGCGCGCGTGCCAACCGAGGCCGGTCGTCAGTTTGCTGAGGACATTGCAGTGTCCAAAGCCCGCCTGCAGTCCCTCAGGGACGCGCATACTGTCAAAACAGCGGAGTTAGCTCTATGTGAGGGGGTGGCCCTTCCAAGTGAGTTAGAAAGGGCCGAGGCGCCGGCTGAGATGAATGAGGAGTTGGCTGAGATTGAGCCAAACGTGGACATACCTGAGGTTCTCGCTAATGTCGTCATTGAGGAACAGGCGCACATTACCATTCGCAGTGACTGCAAGCGCCACCCTTCAAGCCCAGACTACGACATGAAGGTACCTCCCGCGACCTACAACGAGGCAATGTTACGGCCAGATCGGGACCACTGGCTCGCGGCCATGTGCGCAGAACTCGCCGTCATGAAGGAGATGACTGTCTACAAGCTGGCAACCTTACCTGCCGGAAGGAAAGCGATAGGCAATCACTGGGTCCTGGAGTTCAAGGACGACAACAAGGGGGGTCCGGTCTTCAAAGCTCACCTCGTGGCCCAGGGTTTCTCGCAAATCCCTGGCATCGACTATGGGGCTACTTTCGCGCCGGTACTCAAGACTGCGTCCATGCGTCTCATTTTGGCCATCGCATGCAAGAATGATCGGGAGCTGGATAGCTTCAATGCGCGGCGCGTGTTTCTGTGGGGAGTGTTGAAAGAGGAGATATACATGCGTCAGCCGAAAGGATTTGAGGAGGGGGACTGGAAAGTCTTGGTCTGGCTCATGCTACGCACGATATACGGCCTCAAGCAGTCGGCGATGGAGTGGTACGAGCAAGTCCGGAGTGTTATGGAGGAACTGGGGTTCACACGGTGCGCTGTTGACCACGCCGTGTTTCTTTATGACCATACCGTCAGCACCTCTACTGTTCGCGTTGTGTGCATTATTGGCTTCCACGTCAACGATGGCCTCGGTACATCCAACTCCCCGGCATTCCTCAAGTATGTGAAGGGCAAGATCGACGAGCGTTTTGGCATCAAGGATCTTGGTCCTGTGACCAAGATCCTTGGCATCCAGTTTGAACGTGACCGCTCTTCTCGCCGTCTCTGGCTGCACCAGAGCAAGTACATAACCTACCTACTTGAAGAATACGGTATGTTAGACTGCAACCCCGTCACCCTTCCCCTCAATGCAAACTACCCATTTGGCCGCCCTACTGATGTCCCCATTGTCATTGCCAATCTTCCAACTCGCTATCGCAAGCTCTTATACCTGTCCATCTGCACACGTCCCGACATCTCCTATGCTATCAACGCTCTTGCGCAACACAGCGCGAATCCCTCTTTGGCGCACTATGCTGCTGGCAAGAGGCTGCTTCGCTATCTCGCCGGCACCTTGAATCTGCGCATGAGCTATGGGGGTGACCGTTGTAGAGACTCGTGCCTCACATTGTGTGATATGGCAGTTTTCACTAGGGAGTACATGGCACGAACTTGTAGCATCACTCTGCATGCTATCCGCAGCTATTCCTATATGAGGTGCAGCTTTCCCGCGCACACTTCCCGCGCTTCACGATGTATATGCACGTGCGCTTTCCCGCGCTTGAGCGCCCTATAGCGCCAGCCATCCAGACGCATCCATCCACTGTCCACCAAGTTCTCTAGTGCGTATATTTCCATTTCTCTCATTTGCATATCGTTCCACCTTTATTTTTATCATGGACCCTTACTTACATATATCTTTACATACCTTACTCGGTAGCGCTTCGGCTCCGCATGACAGCGCTTAGGTGCCATACATAAGCACCAGTAGTACATACCAGAGAGTAGTTGAGAAACCCCCATGTTCATACCTCACAACTCAGCTTAGTTGGAATCTCTCCCTAGAAAGTAGCACTTACATCTCTTATCTCTGTATACGCGCCTGCGCTTTCCCACGCTTCGCATCAGCCAATCAGTAGCACCTTCAGCACCTACTACTAGATGCTGCACTCGCTTCCCCTTTAGGGTTGAACGCACTTGTTGTCTCAAGTATAGCAGACTAGGCAACGTGCGACCTTACAACATTTATAGATACAGTCAGGAGCATCATTTGTTCCTCTCAGTATCGTTGAACCTTCACCATGTCCACGAGCCGCTGCACGCCTATTGCGATGCAGATTGGGCGAGTAGCCCAGAGGACCGCTTGTCCATATCCGGGTATGCATGGTTCTACGCGGGGGGCTCATCGCCCACGCATCTAAAAAGCAGTCGACTCACGCATTGTCCTCGACCGAGGCCGAATATATGGCAGTCACTCACGTTATCCAGGAGGGGCTCTGGCTCAGGTCCTTGTTCAATGAACTTCATCTCGCGCTTGCTGTGCCCATCGTCATCTATATCGACAACACTGGCGCCATCTCCCTCTCGAAAGAGGCCAAAAATCATATCCGTTCCAAGCACATTGACGTGCACTACCATTTTATCCGCGGCCACATCGAACGTGGTACTTTCTTGCCCGAGTGGCTTCCCACCCACTCCAACACCACGGACATCTTCACAAAAGCTCTCCTGCGTCCTTTGTTTTTGAAACATACCACCGGTCTTCAGTTGGTGACTCGGTGAGGGGGTGTGTTCGTGTTTACTCCGTTTCTCTTATTGGCACCTTCTTCACCAAATACATACATACTATACAGTATTGTGACTCCCATCAGTGGCTGCTGATGGTTATGTAACATACAGTACATATACGTGTCCTGTGTTTGTTTTCACCTCAGTGTTGCTTTAACACCTTCGCTGAGGTATGTCGTCTTGTAGCTCGTAGCAACATCTCACACTGACTCATACCTAGACTCTAAACTATTCTAGGTACATCACAATATAGTGTTGCTTTAACACCTTCGCTGAGACTCTAAACTATTCTAGCGAACTGCAGCAGGGCTCATAACCTATAGTGAGTGGAGACAAGCGCACATGGGGAGTTCGAGCTAGAACAAAGTAGATAATCTCAGTCGTTGAAACGGACTCATGTACATTGAGTATGTACCTAGAACAAATTAGATACTATGTACTTTGTTAGTTTTGAGATATAGAAAGTAAAATAATGAGCATGTACATCTCAGTCGTTGAAATGGACTGAGATGCTCGAACGGCTAGCTGATTTGTTTTATGATGCGGTAAAACTTGGAGAGAAAAGATATAAGTCTGAAATATACTCGAATGCGAGGCTCGGCCGACGTCACACGCAGGTACATCGAATTCGCTCGTACCTCTCATTCCTACTCCGATGTCCCCGATCCTCTCAACAGCAAGGCCTTGTGGTGTCAGGGGATGGTGGAGGTTGGCGGCAAGAAAGACAAAACGCGTGACTCACGTGTTATTTGTTTCTATTTGGCTACTCTTTGCCCGAAAATCTGTCAGCCTAATCTTCCTTACTAACCACTATGGACAATGACTATCCAAGGCTTCCGCGGCGGAATCGTAGCGGGGATGACCCAAAGATGATTGGACTATGGAAGGTCGGAAGGACTATTGGCAAGGGAAGCTCAGGTATCTATCTGGGTTGCTGGCAAACCATGCGATTTTACTGATCCCAACTAGGCCGCGTAAGGATCGCACGACATTCAAAAACAGGTCAATATGCCGCTGTAAAGATTGTGTCTAAAACATCCTCATGAACTCTATCACCAAACTTGTCGACTCCGCGGAGCATATGCTTCTCAGCATTGAACGTGAAATCGTGATCATGAAGCTCATCGACCATCCAAAGATTCCAAACATAATGCGCCTCTATGACGTGTGGGAGACCTCCAGCGAGCTCTATCTTATTCTTGAGTACGTAGAGGGAGGCGAGCACTTCGATTATCTGTGCAACAAGGGACGGCTATCCACCTTCGAAGCATTGGGCTACTTCCAGCAAATCATCTCCGCAATCGACTATTGCCATCAACTCAACATTGCCCATAGAGATCTCAAGCTTAAGCTTGAGAACCTTCTCATGGACCAAAACAAGAACATCAAGGTCGCAGACTTTGGTATGGCTGCTTGGCAGGCCAGGTCCCAAAATGGATTACTTCATACGGCATGTGGAAGCCCTCATTATGCGGCCCCGGAAGTCATCATGGGGAAAGAGTACAATGGACGCGTTTCTGATATCTGGTCCTGTGGCGTGATTCTATTTGCCTTGCTTGTGGGACGCCTTCCGTTCGATGATGAGGACCTACCAACACTGCTAGATAAAGTCAAGTCGGGAAAGTTTGATATGCCAGCTGGGATTGATCTCCTGGCCAATGATCTTATCACAAAGATGCTGCAGAAGGACGTTGTGAAGCGCATCACGATCCCTGAAATCCTCACTCACCCATTCTACCTTTCCCAAGAGCCAAAGTCTGTGGACGCGAACACGCCGAGGCTCAATGATATAGCAAGACCTCTCTCTGACCTTGAAGACATTGACCAAGATATTCTCGCGAACCTCCGCACGCTTTGGCACGATACATCCGAGGAAGACATCAAAGCTAGCCTCAAGAGCTCCGAGCCAAACTGGCAAAAAGGCGTTTACCGACTGCTCACCAATTATCGGGACAATCACTTGGAAGATTACGATGAGGAAGAGGAGATGGTGCAAAGAATGACACGACGAAATCAATTGGGAATGACCCTCAGGGCATGACTGGGACCACATCCCAAACACCCCACCTGACACGCGCGCCTTCATTTCTTCCTCCTCGCGCAGCTCCTCCGACCCCGCGTAGGGCAGCTGGTCGCACGCTTCCCCTGCACAGCGATGATAGTGATAGAGACTGCATACAACTAGGCGCTCCTCGTATAACTCTGTGTTCACCGACACCGCCACGTCCAGGGGCTGATCTCCGCTCTCCTCTGTCATCATATATTACATCTCTAACATCGCCCTTATCACCCACGGCTGGTTCTAAAAATTTGCCCGCGATTGAAGTCCCGGAACTCAAGGATGATAAGATGCAGCATTTCTTCCAGCAAATTGTGGAACATCTGAATGCAATGGAGGCGCGCACTGCAGGCACACCCCATCTTGATCTTGGAAACACCTCAGCTCTACCCACACCTGTCAATATCGAATTTGACAAGCATCGGAAAGGCAACATCGTGCAGACCATAGGCTATTCGTCTCCCCAGGAGATCATATCCGACGCGGATATAAGGCGCGAACGACGAAAAGGAGAATATATCTCTCAGTGACGGTGGACCCGGAATCGTCAAGAAGTCATCTCTGCGGAGCGACGATGCTGACAGACGGCCTGCGTTCCGTGTGCAAATCATTGAGCTACCGCTCAACAAGCTACGCAAGAAGGGCAGCGGCGACACCGCGGCCGCCGTCTCACCTGCGTTTTCTGACAGTTCACTCTTCCCGGGACGCCGCGGCGTTGGCTTGATAGTGTTTTCAAGTTCAAGCCAATAACGTATCAGCTTCTGTCCACGCATGACGGGTTCACATCACGCGAGAAGTGCCATCGAATGCTGGTGAACATGGGCGTCTGCGTAGTCCTCACGCATGCGGAACATTCAGGTGTGCTCAAGTGCAGAACAGATGATACGAAGGATCTATCCGGATTTCTGCCAGCGCTGAAGTCAGTGCGGTTCCGCGTGGAGGTGCAGAGGCCGACGCCTGTGCAAATCACTGCTGGATGTCAGGTTGTACTACACTTGATACAGGAAAGGGGCACGTTATCAAGCTTCCAGGTAATTTATCAAAGGCTGAGAAGGAACTGGGAGTTGGACATTCCACGAATGCTGATGACACCGAATAGCCCACTTTTCAGCCCCACAGAAACCGAGATGGGAGGGTACGAATTTAGCGAGAGGTTGGCGTACGTTGATTAGCTTACTGGTACAATCTGTGAAACATGTAAAATAATTTTACATTAGATACCGCCAACATTGGTATTCAAATTTTGTGTCTCAGCTATGGAAGTGGACCATCCATCATCATCATTGTACTTGCGAACCGTGATGGCGGTTCAATGAGGAGCGTGTCATCACGATCAGTGACCATGGCTTCATCGATGGCTTGCGGAGGAACTGATTCTTTGAGGGAATGGTGTTCCCCTTGTTTTGATATGACTGCAGACGTAGGATCTACACTGCTGATTCGGATGAAACGTAGAAGCTGGATGTAAGCAACTTCCGTCTGATCCCATTTGCGGAATAGCTTGACGGTAGCTTCATGTGTAAGATCAGGCACATCTGCGCAATATGATCAACAAAGGCAAGGCAGTATGAACAAATCAATCTTACCCATTCCTGTGCGGTATTGTTCTGATTCACGGAGCTTGATCTCCTCCAGCTTCAACTCCTTGGTACTTTTTGGTCGGCCCTTGCGGCGAGCAGCTCTCTCCTGCTTGAGCTCATCGTCATGGCGTGTTAACCACACATTACTAATGATGGAATGTAGCTCCTCGAGGGAGAGCGTGCCTTCTGGAGGTATTGCATGGTAGAAAAATCCGTATACATCGGCTGAGGTTCACCGCATGAGAAGATGTGTGACATCAACGCAACATGGGATACGCACCCTGGGCAGAGTGCTTCTTTGTTCGCTTTGATGCTGCGTCTGCGAGTTTTGCTTTTCGCAACTGGACCCGGCTCAGCTGACCGGCCTTGCGGGAGTCTGGGTGAAAGACTTTTTCTTTCTTTGGCCTCGAGGTGCTTTTGGGTGTTTTTGAGGGAGCCATATTGGCATGAACTCGACTCGGAGGTGAGGCTGCTGCAGACTCAATCATGTTTCTGCGAGATAACATAATATATTGATTTCCTTTCTGGGATTTCTGTCCCTTGGAAGTGTTTTCCCCCACTGAACTTCAGCTAGGAGGCCCGTAAGTCAAAATTCTCATCCAGTCATAGCGGTACATCTAAACGATCTTCAACCAGGCGTTGACCTCATGTCGTCTAAAGAGGCAGACAGAATTAGTGCTGCTCAGCAGACCCTTGACAGTATGTTATCGAAGTTACACATGCGCCGTATTACAACCCTCATGAATGCGGTTCACAGCCCTCTATGAGATCTCTCAGCTGCTTAATACACAGCTTGATAAGGAGACGCTCGCGACATGTGTGGGTATGATCGAGAGTGGTGTCAACCCAGAGGCCCTTGCAGTATGCTGGTATCCGAGTGATCTAAAAGCAATTTGGGACTAACAATTACTCATGCAGGCTGTCATCCAGGAGCTGCGTCGTGAAACAGCTACTGCACAGAACGCACACTCTGATGTGCGTTGAATTGTTAGTAAGACGTAAAAGAGTTCTCATACGCCCGACGGCCGTCGGGTCCGAATGCATGTACCAGGTCTTTTTTTATCGTGGTTGATCAAGCAGAGTCTCCAAGCAGTTGTGCCACATATAACCTACTGAGGTCGCCCTTCGAGCAGACATAGGGCTTGATATGTAATTTGACTTTGTTTTGAGCGTATCGAGCGTAATCATCTTGTAGCCTTGGAAGAACACGTTTGAGCCAGTTTGAACTCAGTTTGATGACATGCCGTAGCTGCCGCGCCAAAGAGCTTTGGCAAGCGTTAAATTTATACCACCGCAAGGCAACTTCGGCCACTCTTCTTACTAGTGGCTTTCATCATCAACCTTCTCGACGTCCGAGCACTGTTCACGACGACCGCGCTATCTTACTGACACTCTTTTTCTTCTTGACGTCCGCTTCTCCCAGGCATGCAGCCCTCACAGTTGGAGATTCAGCGCGAGGTCGAGGCTTTGCGAGACATAAAGCGGCGTTCTACAGCACAAGGCGGTCCAGGTGCTCTTATTCTTGATCCTGATCTTCCGAACCCATCGTCTCCACCCTCACCAACATCCAGCTACTGGACTGCCACTGCGCCTCAGCAGTTACCAGATGGTGACTCCAGCAGCAGCTCTCACGAAGGCAGCTCTAGCTCAGAGGAGCGAAGCGTGGGCTTAGATGATCCTTTTCATCTTTTCTGGGTGCCAGCTCGTTTTCATCCTGAAATCGATCCGGGCCAGTTTAGCGCTTTTCTCAAGGAACACGCACGTACTCCGCCCCCAGATGGCGGCTCTGGACCTCTTCGATCAAATTCTTTGAGCATTCCTTCCACAGGTTTGGGACGCAAACGTTCAATGCTCAGCAGGCAGTATAAGCCATCAGAGAATGACCAGGTCGAGGACGAGGATGAGAAGATTGTCCCCTCGCGCCCAAATCGCACACCTCTTGCAAATGCGCCACAGCTTACTATCAGCGACTTACAAAGGCTGGAAACACTGGCAGAAGAGGCCTCAAAGAGCGACGATCCTACAAAACTTAGGAACGTGCTCAGGCGAAGTTTAAGCCTTAATGTGTCTCCTTCAGGTCAGTATGCAGAATAACTTCCAGTTGTCCTTAGCATCTGCTCAAGGCCTTGTCTTCAGCCATGGACAGGATGGACGATATTCCTGACATGCCAGATGAGGTCGATGCACCTATCATCGTTCCTCCTCCCGGCCTAATTCTTCGTCGAGCTGCGCGCACTAAGATCCGGAAGACCACCTTACCTGGTGATGGTGGTGGCCATCGGTTTGGGTCCGGACGCAGGCCTCGTGCTGCCGCACAGGGAGAACCACGTACTTCCAGTGACCTGTCTTCCAGTGATCACGTCTCGTCAAGTGATCACGGTGATATCACAGAAACAGGTAGACGACCTCGTGCCCTTTCTAACGAAAGCATTACAAGTGATGGCCATACTTCACAAACTGACGTGCTCATAGACGAAACACTCATCCTTGAAGCATACCTCTGTGACGTACCTGATGGTGAAGCTCCTTCAATCTTATCGCTAAACTCCGACCCCCCATTATTATCATTTTCTCCAGCACGCGACGAGCCCCCACCGACCCAAACCGAACCTAGCCCGGATACTCCCACCAATGCGATAGTCTTACATCACCCTCAACCACAGAGACTTACTCTGACCTCTCCTTCCGAAGAGTCGTCTCGAACGCCATCCCCCGATACATCTACCTTGGCATCTACCGAAGCTATATCGACATCCAGCCTCCCACAGAAAACCCCAAGCCCTGTGCCAAAGAAGGAGAAGGACCGCAAGGGCCTGTTTAAATGGGGCAGCGACAAAGGCGGGAAGAAGAACGGCAAGGATAGGGAACGCGAGAAGGAAGTGCAGCGAGTGGAAAAGGAGAAGGAGAGCGGGTTCTTCGGGTCCTTGTTCAGCAGCAAGAAAAAGGGAGACGAGCAGGCATCTCAGCCGCATCCATACGGGTCTGGGCGGGAGGCTGCTACTGCCTTACTTGGCCAGTCAAAATCTTCAAAACAGTATGTTCCTTCGCCATCGCCACAACTGCCCGGCGGGCAAGGCGTGTACGCTCGATATCCCATCCACGTAGAGCGCGCGATCTATAGACTAAGTCATATCAAGCTGGCAAATCCTCGAAGGCCGCTGTACGAGCAGGTTCTCATCAGCAATCTGATGTTCTGGTATCTCGGTGTCATCAACAAGACACAGAACCCCGCGGCAACTCCTGTGGCACAAAATCAACCAGCTGCTACCGCCCTGACCGCGTCCAATCCTGAAAATGAACAGGTAGACAGGGAGAGTGAACGTCGAGAAGCGGAAGAGAGGCAGAGGGTTGAGAATGAGCGGCTTGAGAGAGAGAGGGAGATTGAGCGTGAAAGAGAGCTTCAACTTCAGCAGCAGCAACCACAGAAAAAGGAGTCTCAAAGGAGAGGCGCTCTTACAAAGCCCTCCAGCGGATCGCAAGGAGCTCGAAGGGTCGCTGAAATGCCAATCAAGGGTCCTCAATACGAGATGCAGCATAGAGAAATGGAGCAGCAGTACAATGGATCCAGCTACGGATATGGTTCATCATCTCCGACGCCACTTGGTGGCGGTCCACCAAGGATGCAGCGACAGTCAAATCCGCCAGTTCATACGCCCCAGATTGTCCAACCACAATCAACAAATTACATGTATCCCGGGTACTCGGGGTCTGGGGCGGCAGATCAACAACAGTTTCCACTTGACACCATGCAGCCTACTGAGTCATGGACTTCGCCATCCACTCCTGGAACTCCGCCCTTGTCGCGCACGCGATTAACTCCATCACCCCCTCCTAATCATGCCCCAAGTAATACTTCCCAGCAAGCTCCTGCACGCCGTTCGCGGTCTCCACCGGCCCAAAATCATAATAAATACTCTGCGAATGCGTCACCCGCTGCCACTAATCGTGTCCAAGCCACACGGGCTACAACACGCTCATTATCTGCGACTGCAACTACGGGTGCTACTCCAGCCCTCCCCGCTGAAGCAAAGACCAGGAAGGTAGCCAGTGCTCATGCCGTTATGTCAACACCACACAACAGAAGACCAAGAGCACATGCAGAACCTGCACTTCCGCTCCGCACAGAGCGGGGCGAGGAGGAAGATGTTCCCCTAGCAGTGTGGCAACAACAACGCCGAAAATAATCGCTGGCTGGTTAATGTGAGTGCAAGTCTCTTTCATCGATACATTCTCTTTCACTAACGACATGATTAAGTTTTGCCTAGTTTGCTCTTCTGCCCCCCACTTGCTAGTTGCTTTTTATATCTCCCCGAGCTTGTAACCCTGACAATGGTTCCAGCTATGTAAGATCCATGACGTTCAGGATATTTTTGGGATAAGTCGTTCACCCATCGGACCATTTTACCATACAGTACTACTGCTTTATTACCCCAGCATTACGTTGTATTTGCGTCGTTCAGCAGAAGCACCGCGGCATCTTCCTGCTTATACTTTCGTTGTATTCACAGTGGACTTGTAATCAAGGATCTATCAGAATTTGGACATTGGTGGATCTTTCTGATATTGGTCTTTTGGCGCAAAGAAGCTTTTCCGATATCCTTCACCGTCTGAAGGAGAAGGCTCATGTTGTCACTGTGTGTAGCCACCAGAGCAGGTACTTGTCGCCTTGTTCCCTCCAGCAGATATCATTTCACTAATCATCTTGATCTTCGGCTTCAAGGCTTTCACATGGTGGCACTGGCTTGGGGCTGTCTACTGACAGCTTACTAACTCTACATAAATGGTCAGCCTGTGATATCGGACAGTTACTAGCAGAGAATCTATCGTATCAAGTCGCTAACTTTCAGTATGAATCCGGTCCTCGTTGCGAGTTTACTCACGAATCTGACACACCCCTCCATCTTTTTAGGTTTCTGGTCTTACTTCTAGTTTGACGCTCCTTCTGACTGAGTCGTGGTGTACCTATGAGGATCATGTAGAGTATAGACAAGGATATGGGGACACGGGGATCACAGCACGTCAATTTGCGTTTTGCTTTGAATTTCCCTCGTTCACGAGTTGCAGCTTCGTGTCATGGAAATGCACCATTTCCTTTGAGGAAATGAGATTAACAGGGACAAGCAGCCAGTCTTGCCGCTTCGAACGTATCACCGTGTTGGAGGAAGGCGGCCCCTGCACATGTTTCTGTACTGCACCCTTATGTGGCTGGCCATATGCAGAAGATGGCTCGAATGAATTATGCTAGTAGTTCAATATTTGAGATCTATCACGTACATTGAACAACTTGAAGTATCGCGGTCTGCCCTGACGAACCTGTGCAACCTACTAGGATGGAAGCCCGCTCTCGTGGTGGAAGGACTCCCCCATCCCTGCTAGTACACTAAGGAATGCCGCCCTCCCGTGATCGCTGAGCGCTGAGATAACTACATTCTTGCCGAAATGATGGCGAATGGTTTTCTCATATATACAAGAACCCTGGCGCCGCAATACGATTTCTACTTCAAGCGGCTGCAGTGATTCGCTCGTCTAGTTATGCTATGTTTATCATTGCTACTTCTACTTCTACCTCGACCCTATCGGGTTAATTTCTCGTTTCCGCAGTGATTGTGTTGAACTCCTTCAAAGCATCACACCCTGACAATCAAATGCTCTCCCACACCCATCCATGCTGACGCTGACTTCATTTGCTGATTTGAGTCGCAATGCAACACCTGCCCGAAGCCTGGGTTTGCGTGAATATTAGCAGTACTCCCGGATTTGATAATCTACATGGCAGATCCTTACATTCTGCCATGCGAGGCATGTTTCTGCTTTCACAGTGACGCAGTACGACCGCTGGCGCTGACACGCGAGTTACTATTACTAGTGATTAATTGATTGGCCGAGTTGATCAATGTGAATCAGGAAAGCGTCGCTTCTAGCTCTTTGCATGGTGGAGTTGACGTGGAATTTTCGTTCAATCAGGAAATGTCCATAGATAAAACGTGTAACGACACCAAAAGGAGGGTGCAGGTCGGTCCACGGCGCAGCCTAATGCTGTCAGTGTGACATAGACAGGCTTGTAGATTGTACAATTAAAAGTATATATACGCACGATGAACCCAACAAAAACACACCTATATCCCGTACCATAGAGCCCCCTGCTCTGACTTCCGGCTTTGATCGTTTCAACGACGTTCGAAAAGATCTAGATAGGCGTTATGTGGATGGAAAAGCTCAGACTGCTTCACCGAGCACATCGTGAACATCCCAGTCTATTGATTCCTCGGCAAGATGGGATGATCGTCCCGACACGCCACGTACATGACAAGCGCAAATTTGCCTATACTAATATTATTATGCACCTGTAAAATGAACATTCGTGAGTACGTGCGCACATTATCGAGATGGCTGTCAAACATACATAGTATATATATACCATACGAGTACCAACTTTGGCTTGTGACTTCCCACCCATTTCGACAACGACTCTTTAGAGGGAGGATTCCGTGTATCCGGAGATGTACTGCAAATGAATTACCATACCCACCACGAGCTGCGAGCACCTCGATCCAATTCTGAATTACGTGGCGAGGCAGTGGTTGTGATTGTCCAGGCGCTACAACACGATAGCAAGCGGTTCGCCTGTAGATTATATCATCATAAGTTAAGTTACTGTACGTGCGCTGTGACATGGAAATCAAAGAGTAAAAAAAATAAAAGTTGAAAACACACCTATAGCAGCTATTGGCTACAGCTCGCTCGTATTTTCCATGCAATTCGCCAGCTTACACTTGCACCGTTTTTAAATCCTCCAATATACCTTGGATATCAAACACAATGTAAGCGGGGAAGGTACTCGAGAGTCGGCGAGACGGTCGAATCGGGTCCATGGTTTTTGCTAATGGTGCCCAGGCCCCTGGCAGGACAGGCGTCACTCTTTCCCGCGGTGTGATCGTGACCACTGACCGGTCGACCTGCCTTTCAATGATGCATCGATGAACGTCAAAACGTTAACGTTTGAACTCGACCCATTCCTATACTCCGAATCAGTACATACTACAGACATTTGTCGGCGCTCAATTGTTATCGCTTGGTAATCGTCCGCAAGGTTTGTCACGGTCTGATAGAAGTGGTTATATATTATAGCCAAGACGCACCTTCTGCACCAAAACCTCGTCTGACCATCAAGATTAATCCTCATCGACATCCCTCAGGAGCACGCCTTAGCTCACTTCAAGTCAAGAGTAGTGTCGTTTCTAATAGGAATTCTGAAAAATGGTCTAATGCAGTTCCGAAAGCTGCAATCAATGTGTACTGTCTTATTTCAACGTTATTCTATCACCGCGGGTGATTCCATTTCCGATAGTTTCATTTGAATGTGTCGGCCGCGGTTTGAATGATGCTCCCGAGGTAAATTGATTCTGCAATACGTGCAGTAGTGGCCTCATGTGCATTTTTTCCCCAGCGGGGGTACCTCTTGATTCAGCACATAAAAGCCAGCCGTCTTTCTACCATTTCCTCCTGAATTATCTGATCGAGTCACAAACAATGCATTTCTCCTCTGCAATCGCCCTTGCCGTCGTTGCTGTGGCTTTGGCATCATCAATCTGTGCCATGCCCGTTGATGCTGGCCAATTTTGTCCCCTAACTTGCGAGCGTGATTCAGCATGCTGCCCTTGGCAGGCGTGCGTGAGTATCAGTATTTTTCCTAGATTTGATGACATGACTCACCTGCATGGCAGGTTCACGATCAATACTGCTTATCATAAGGATATGATATCCTCTATGCGCCAACCAAGACGCAAGTCATCCTCGTGAAAGCTCTTCCGAGACATGCGGATATATCCCTCTACGTCAAAGTTGTTTTTTCCTTTATACTCAGAGTTTACATTTCTCTTATCTCTCTGTCATATCTCTATCATTCTCCCTTCGAACTTGGAAAATGCCGAAGACACGATTGTAACACTGTAGTTGTGATTACTTGTCAGGAAGTTGTTACCAAGATGCTGTGTATTGCAAAACCCACCGGCCATGGTAAAGTTGATGAGAACCAGCGGTAATGCACTGCCCTGCCCTGGTCATGGTTACCAATGTGGCAGGCTCAGCGAGGACCTGTAGGATACAGCGAGCTTCAGTAATACATCATTTTATTCTAATATCGAATTTAATATAATATATGTGTGGTGCATGACTGCTGGCTCAGATGAATTTTAAATGTTTGGATGAGGTCGGAGGGGCGGATATTCTGGGATCGAGATGTCCTTGTTTCAATCATGATGTAGTATAGGGGTACCAGGAACAACTTACATTCATCAGTGGAGGATCCACATCAAATTGCCAAAAGACCTTGCTTCGCAGTCTGCTGGCATTGCAGATATTATGTGGCCGAATGTGGCACAGCCACGCAAGAAGATTGCAACTTCGTATATTATTATTTCACAAGTTAGGACTGTTTTGGGCGTTGCTTTGCTTCAGAAGATATTCAAAGCTTGGATAATCGCTTGACGCAAGGCCAGTAACGGAATTCCAGTGGATAAGTTCTTCCTAAAACCATAATGAACGTTATTCAGTATATAAAGGTAAGGTATCCTCCTCTTAACCCTTCATATTTATTTGATCCCATACCATCTCAGACACAATGCGTTCCTCCTCTGCAATTGTCTTCGCCGTTGCCGCTGTTTTGACATCATCAATCTCTGCCACGCCCATTAATGCGGGTACCGATCAATGTCCTTCGTCTTGCACGAGAGACGACCAATGCTGGGAATGTTTTTTCGGGGTTTGCGTGAGTATCAATAGTTTTCCTAGATTCGATACACGACTCACCTGCATGGAAGAACCAATTTCACTGCAAAGTGAGTCATATTTCTTCTGTCACATCGATGCAGTATGGGACGTGCAAATTACTAGTGATTGGTCAAGTTAATCAACGTGCATCAAGTCCAATTATAGAGTTGGCGTACGTGGTTTTGGTTCAACTAGGAATTCATGTCTGTAGATATATAAGACGTGTTGCTTGAAGGATGCAAAAGTAATACCATCAAGGAAGTCGTTGATCTGTTCACGGCGCGGCCTTGTAATGTCAGTAACTTTTGCCCCTGCTGAATATTGAATCACCGAAGACGGGCCTGTACTACGATTATAATATATATGCGCACGATGGACCTTATTAAAACACACCTAGGTCCCGAACCGTACAGTTCCCAACTCCAACTTTCGACATTGATCGTTTCAACGACGTCCGACAAGATCTAGATACGCACTATGTGGACCGAAAAGCTCAGGCTGCGTCACATGATTTGATAATCGTCCCAGAGGCGAAGTATATGACAAGCGCAGGATCGCCTATAATGATGGTATGCACCTGTAGAATGTATCATAAGTGAAGGTTCATTGGTTCGTTTCGTCTCGGAAGACTCGTGGACGGTCGTATCATGTGTGACAAGAATCTTGTTTGCAATCCCAAGAAGGTTGTTCTGAGAAAGCAAAAGCAGCTAACAAATTGTGCCCGCACTCCTTGCACCAGTCATTCATGATAATGTCTCATAGAATCTGCATCATTGTTGCAAGAAGGGTGTGGTAGTCCGGATGTTCACATCCAAGTCGCGTTTGCTCAAGTAGAGTAAAAAAGATGAGAGACCAGCAAAAATAGATCCTGGATGAACATGGAGTACCCAGACAAGGTTAAGACAGAGGTTAAATACATCTTGGACCCGTAACATTTTCGCACCTCGAATGCGAACATTGGTAGACTGGTCATTGAAGCTAAGAATGGCTCAATCTGATAATTCACGAGGTTGGGCCATCTGTAGTTAATTTGTGTGGACATGGTGGATGACTGCGGCAATGTTCCAGGTAATGGAACTTTCGTCAATAGTTGAGGTGCGGGAATTGTCTGATCCGATAGCCTTGAAGCTTGAGGCATTTAGCGACGTTTGCCATATCGTGGTCCGCAAAGTTCCAGCAGAGAATTAGAAGGCAATCATGTGCACAAGTGTACTAGCTAAGGCATACTTACACTTTGTCTTATGTAATTGGGTGTACTTATATTGATTACTCTATTACGTAACGAGGAACGAGCGGAGGAATAGAGTGTAGTCTTTGCGCAAGCGACGGATGCAGTACGAACTCTTCCTTTCGTACTGCGACGTCCTCGTGTTTTCAGCCCAGTCGTCCTCGACGACTTCGTATCTCATCCTTCTCTTTTCTTTTATCATCAGCTATTGATTTCTACTTTCACTTAGGTCGTCGTATTTACAGATAAACTAATCCAAGCAACATTCCAACTTGCACCGGTCTCACATGAATCGCATACTGGCCGACCCGGCGCTCGAAGTGCAGCCGAACTTCGAGTTCCCAGCATACGCGGCTTGGCTCAATGCTATCATCACAGGAGGACCTACCAGAGAGGCGGCCCTTGAGAAAATGGCAGAGAGTTGGAGACTGGAGCACCAAGAACGTATTGTTCTATGGCAGCAGCAATCTGACGAAGATCTTCGAGTTCAGCGAGAACAAGAAGAACAAGAACGCACCGCAAAGGAAATCGAAGCGGCCGAAGAACAACGGGAAGCAGAGAAGAAGAAGCCAAAAATCAACGACTTCGATGCTGAAGCCGTCGTGGCAGATGTTCTCATTCCTCGCCCTTCGCAGTATGCGCTGCAGAAGATCAAGAGCATGGAGTATGTTGAGCTGTGGTACTTTAGTCCAGAAGGGTGCCGGGAAGCGTTAGACAGTTGTAGATCCACGGCTGAGGATTCCTTTGGCCTGGCAAAGGTTGATGGGTACGTCGCGTTCAAGCCGATGGCATCATTCAAGGCATCGCAGAAAGCATTACAAGACCATGACCTTTCTTGGCATCAATTCGACATGGCAAAGACGAGCTTCCTTATCCATATTGACAAATGCGGCTGGCCAGACAAGCACCAGCAAGCCTTAGCGCTTTTCTTCACTCTCATTACCAACCACGAGCATCAAATGCGCACTCGCGGCGAGAAGACCTTACTTCGTTATGCAGGGTTCGTCAGACGGGAATGGCATGACCGTCTGTCTCAGAACCAAGGCTTCAACATCGGGATTTTCAACAGCGCTCTATACAACACCCTCTCGGATGACGTCTGGGAAGCAGAACGTGATGAGAGCATTAAATTGGTATATCCTCCTGCAAAGTCATCATTCCGTGACTAACAGATTTATGCATTCGTTTCTTCCATGCTCCCATCTACGTGTACCCATCACCACGCTTGCTTCCTTCTTCCACGCTGCCGTCCATTACGCTATCCTTTGGGATCTTCTTGCTCCTGGCTTCTCCGCCGTCAACAAACCTGCTTATCACGCTGCTCGCTTCCACTGCTGCTGCCCTCTCTCGCACATCTCGCTACCCGATTTCAACATTCACCAGCTGCAGAATTCCATTGCTGCACCGAACGCTCATGCTCGGTCCTATGGTTGTGAAGCAAACTCAAACAGAGGAAAAGAGCCTTCTCCTCCTACCTCAGACAATCGCTACCACCCATATCGCACACCTGCGACCGGCCAGCCCAGCAAGAAGTCATCGAATAACCAGCAGTCTTTTCCGTCGAGCACAGGTCAGTCCGGACCAGCTGCCTGTGCTCTATGCCTTGGTCGATTCCGTCACAACATTCACAAATGCACGTCCGAATTCCTTTGGGACAAGCGAACCAAAGCTCGCTGCTGTCGCAACGCCGAAGGTCACATCACCAATCCCAAAGGGCGCAAACTATGCTACGATTGGCAAAGGCCCAGGGGTTGCTCAAGCAGCTCCCAATCTCACGTTCACGAGTGTTCAGGATGCGGTGCCAAGGATCACGGCGCTCAAGATTGCCCTCAGGGAGAGAAAGTCCAAGGCACTCACACCATATAACCCAGAGGCATGGCTCTGGTATCTTAAGTCCACGAACCTCCTGCATAAATACGCGCACATCCCCAACGGCTTACGGTTTGGTTTCATGGGGAGCGTCCCTCCCATTTCTATCACTTACACTCCTTCTAATAGTCCTTCTCTCATTGAACATCATTCTGCTTTTGCAACCATACTCCATCGTGAATTTTCCACCGGTCGATACATCGGCCCGCTATCAAAATCAGAAACCGAAATTCTTATTGGACCGTTTCAATCAGCACCGCTATCTATGGTTCCGAAACCGGGTAAGCCAGGCAGATTCCGCGTGGTCCAAAATCTATCATTCCCCTTACACCCATCCCCAACTATATCATCTATTAATTCATCTATTGACTCTGATCTATATCCATGCACGTGGGGTACCGCTGCCACCATTTGCCTTCTGGTGTGGTCCCTTCCTCCAGGTTCCCAAGCCGCAGTTCGTGACGTCGCTGAAGCTTACCGCACGATCCCACTCCATCCATCCCAATGGCCGGGACTGGTCGTCAGAACGGGACTCGACGACTTCGCCATTGATTCTAGTTTTTGCTTCGGCTTCACCGCCTCCGCCGGGACTTATGGTGAGGTGGCAGACGCAGGGGCGGACATTTTTCGTTCTCAGGGTGTTGGCCCAATTTCAAAGTGGGTCGACGATCATTTGTTCATACGCATTCTCCGTAAGCATCTCAACAGCTACAACAACCTTCGCGAGGCTCGTGCATCCATCATCGCGAGAAACGGAGGGTTACTGGTGGATGGGGGCAGAAAATGGTACAAAGGATCCGTCATGCCAGATGGACGAGTGGAGGAATTTGACGAAGACTTATCCTTTCCGGTACTGGACTTGTCGTCCTCCTTGCCTCGTTCTCCTGAGGATGCCTTATTCACTTACTCTTTCGAAGACATCGACCGTCTATCCAAGCTGCTGGGCATCCCATGGGAGCTCGCAAAGGACATTCTCTTCTCACCATGTGCACCATTCATTGGTTTCCTCTGGGACCTTTCGGCGCGCACCATATCAATTCCGGACAAGAAGAAAGAAAAATATCTGGCTGCCATCCTCAAATGGGAGGCACAACGAACGCACACCCTGCAAGAGGTCCAGCAACTATACGGCAAGTTACTGCACGCCTCCTTGGTACTACCAGCGGGACGAGCGTACCTCGTATCGCTGGATGTTATGACTGAGATGAGTCGAGCTATCTCTGTCTGAGTAGACAATCGGCAGAATGCCAGATAGACGTGAGTCTGCTCTCGATTGAGAGATCAAGGGTTCTGGCTAAGGCGAGTGTTGCTGACTCCCTTAGAATAGTGGTTCTTAGACAGTAAGGTTGGAGACCTTACTGAAGGACAATGTTCCAGGTAAAACCCAGTAGATTAAAGTAGAGAATACAACTGTAGGTAGGTAGGTTTATATACCAGTGTTCAAGCGGAGCTTGTAAATGTGTTATCAAGATAGAAGCAAAGAAGAGGCGGACAGCCCGCTTGGCGAGATAAGAGTCAGGATAAGAGATAGGCATGATAAGAGATAAGCGTGGTACGGACGGCCCGTTTAAGAGGTAAAAGGAAAATGAGTATAGGGGCCTCTCTAAATGTTATTGTAACATTACCCCCCTGTTACGGTTGAAGTCTCCGACTTCAATTATTCTTCGGTGTCGCAGTATTCGTTCATGTAGTCGTAGTGGATGGGATCCGCGTCAGTGTTGTAGAACTCTGGTTCATTATACCTGGTGGCGTAATCCCGGTTTGCCCTTTCTATTTCTTCCTGAAGTTCCTCATCTTTCCTGGCCTCCCATGCCGCTAGTGCTTCATAGAAGCCTTCATCGGTATAAGCCAATGGGAATAGTTCTTTCTTCGCCGCGTAAGGGCAATAGATGGAAAGATGGCCGGGTTTCTGGGCCTGGCATACGCGGCAGTAGTATTCGGGGCAGTTCTTATGACGGTGCCCGAGTTTCTTGCAAACGCGACAGACGAAATTGTCTGTGGAGAACTGGGGTTGTTTTACAGTGATGACGTCGGGGGTTTCGGTGAGGTCAATGACTTCACGCTTCTTTCCCTTAGAAGCTCTAGTCTTCGACACTCCGTGCACGGTAGCTCCTCTACGGGTCTTTCGTTTGAAGACGACGGTGGGTTCGGGGATGGGGAGTGGTTCTTCAACTGGTGTCGGTTGAGCAGTAGGCTGAGTCTGCTCTCCAGCCGTAACTGCAGCAGGTATGTCACTGGGGGGAGCGCTAGTAGAAGGGCTTGGCGGGCGACCAACTTCGGTCTGGTTTCGTTCTTCAACAGTCCGTATAACTGACTTGCAGATAGTGCTAAAAGCAGAAGGAAGCAGCTGAATCTCAAGGCTGCGTATTTGTCTCTGGAGGTGCTGGCAGGCGAGTCTGAGGGCATCGTTTTCAATTTCTTTGAACCTAAGTTCAAGGGCGGCGGTGGCGCGTATGATGTGGATCTGGGATATGACGGGGGCGGCAGCGGACGCGGGTGCTTCAGCGAGCTGTTTCTCGAGCTCAACTGCGTGGGGAAGGGATAACAAAGTGGTCTCAACGATGGCGTCGTCGTCTAGGTTAAGGATGTTCTTTTTGTACGATGAGTTTCCGAGGGAGTGCGAGGATGATGACGATCCGGTAGGAGAAGGTGTCAATGGTGGAGTCATGTTACTTGGGATTTGTTTGTGGGAGAGAGAATGATTCGTTCAGTTCAACTTGTGTCTCTTCTTATACGTGCTTAAGAGTTCTTTCGAACTCCGCAAGTTTTCCTCGGGTATCCATTCGTTGCTTCCGGAGGAGTAGCCTATCCATGATACCAGATAGCGTCTTCGTTTACCCGTGCCTTTATGGCTAAGAATAGCTTCTACTTCGTATTCTTCTTCGCCATTGATAACGTCAGGTGGTGGTTCGGCGTAGTTCGGCCCGTGTATCTCTGTTTCGCGATAGGAGGATAGTTCAGAAGCGTGGAACGTGGGGTGGACCTTCCATTGTTCTGGGAGTTTCAGGGTGAACGTGATGGGAGATAAGACCGCGGTGATAAGGAATGGTCCGTATCTCTTGGGCGCAAGTTTCCTAGATGGTAATGATGTCAGGAGATTGGTGGCCGAGAGCCATACCTTATCTCCCGTCTTCCATGGTCGGTACTTTTCATGGCGAGACCTTTCTGCCATTCGCTGCATAGCGATGTTATGACAGGCGAGAGCTTCTTCTCGTATCTTTTGGAGGTTCCTAAGTCTTTCTTCTGCTGCCGGCATGTCTGATACTGATAAGATGTGTGGGATTCCTCGTGGTTCATAACCCATCATGAGGAAGAAGGGGGATGTGTTTCTGGCATCATGCTTCCGATGGTTATGGACGAATTCGGCGATAGGAAGATGATTGGACCATTCTAACGGATTGCTTCTGCAGTAGATCCGTAGGTAGGTTTCTAGTTCCTGGTTGAGTCGTTCTGTCTGTCCGTCTGTCTGAGGGTGGTAGGCGGTTGATGCGGCAATCTGATATCCGAGGAGCCGGGCAAGTTCTCGAGAGAATTTCGAAATGAACTGCGGTCCTCTATCTGAGATTACTTTTTCGTGGAGACCGAATCTTTTGAACACGTTTTTGAGAAATAGTTTGGCTACTCCTTCGGAGGTGATGTTTTTGTTGCATGGTGAAATAATTACCCCCTTCGTAAGCCCATGGTCTACCACGATCATGATAGAATCAAAACCGCCCGATACGGGTAGGTCGGTGATAAGGTCGACAGAGACTTGGGAGAAGGGGCGAGTGGCGACGGAGGGGATCGGGCGCAACGGCGGGGTAACCGGGTGTGTGTCAGCTTTCATCTGCTGACATAAAGCGCATCCGTTGACATATTTACGGATATAAGTTCCCATGGCTGGCCACCAGAAATCCCGTTTGACGAGTTCCTCCGTTTTGAATCGGCCGGGATGTCCCGCCGTGGGATGATCATGGTGTTTAGATAACACATCATGCCGTTGGGCTGCAGGCACGTAAGCTCTATTTTTATAAAAGAGGACGCCATTGGTGCACGTCCAGTCGGAGAGGGCGGATTTCATTGGGGGAAGGCACACGCCGTCCAATGCTTCTAGGGCTTTCTGGTACACGGGGTCTTCGGCGGAGTTGCGTGCAATACTTGCTGACAAATCATTGTCAATCAGTCGTACGAACATGGTATCAGGGAGGAGGACGCGATTTTCGTTATCATCTTTCCCGAGTGAATGGTCCGGGCGGCGAGACAGGGCATCGGGGGCGGCTAATTTGGTCCCTGCAACGTGATGCAATTCTAACTGGTAATTGGAAAGGATGAGCTGCCAACGTGCTTGTCGTCGTGTCAGCTTCTGGGCGGAGCGGAAATATAGGAGGTTCATATGATCCGTGAATACTATCACGGTGTGGGGGCTTCCTTCCAGATAGTGGCGCCATTCCGAGAGTGCTCGAATGACTGCCAGCAATTCTCTGTCAAAAATCTCATAGTTTCGTTCTGCGGGGTTGAGTGATTGGGATAGGTAACCGCATGGGTGGTACATCCCATTTTCATCAGTCTGCAGTAACACTGCTCCGGTTGCTGCTAACGACGCACCGGTAGCAATTGCGAACTGACGAGTTGGGTCCGGGTTTCTTAGTACTGGTTGCGATAAAAAGGCGTTTTTAAGGTGGTCAAAGGCGTTCTGGCATCTGTCAGTCCAGTCGAAGGGGTGGTCTTTCTTCGTGAGGTCGATAAGGGGTCGAGCGATATCTGAGTAATGAGCGATGAATGTCCGGTAGAAATTGCAGAATCCCAGGAAAGACCGCGTGTCTTTTAGATTTCCCGGGGTTGGCCAATGTTTAATCCCGTCTACTTTGGCAGGTTCCATCCCCACTTCTCCTGGTCGGATCATCATCCCAAGATACTCTACTTCCCGTGCGTCAAAGGTACATTTTTCTGGTTTAACGAATAGTTTTTCTTTTCGAAGGATGTCGAGGATTTCAATGGTTCGTGCTTGGTGCTGCTGAAGATCCTTCGAGAAGATTAGAAGATCGTCCATGTATATGACTAACCATCCTTGGTTTATCTGTTTCTGGCAAAGATTGGTCATGAACGCCTGAAAGGTTGCGGGAGAATTCGTTAATCCAAAAAACATAACCGTTGGCTCGAACAGCCCTTCTTGGGTGGTAAACACCGCTTTCCATCGATCTTCTGGGTGGATCCTTACGTTATTGTACCCTGATCTTATGTCGATCTTCGTGAAGTACTTGGCATCATAGAGTTGTTCAATGAGGGATTTTGGCAAGGGAAGGGGATATTGATTTCGTATGGTCCAGTCATTAAGATACCGATAATCTTGACAGGGACGCAGTTCTCCGCTTTTCTTTCCTACGAAAAAGAATCCGCTGGCTTGAGGTGACTTGGAGGGGACAATAAAACCTTTTCTGGTGTTTTCTTCGATAAACGTTTTGACAGCTTCTCGTTCTTTTCCTGATAACGGATAGACTTTTGACGTCTTGGGCACGAATCCTGGTTTGAGGTCGATATGATGATCTACCCCAGGTCTTTCCGGCGGGAGTTTGTTAAGACCATCCTTGGCAAAGACGTCTTGATACTGGTGGAGGAAGTGAGGGACGAGTTCTTCGAAAGTTTTCTTCTGTTTTTCTATTTCTCCTGCAACCGCGAATTCTTGGGCTTTATTACTTGTTTTTCCGTAGTTTTGTTCCCTTTTTGATGTCCCGTCTCGAACGAGTGGGGTATCGAAAGTTATATCTTCTATAATACGTATGGTGGATCCATCAGTGGCATATTCGACGAGTACTTCGTTACTGGCCAATTGATAGGCTAGTGGGTCAACGACTGGAGTTTTGAAGTTTTCTGACCAGACGTCTTCCTTTGTGTCATAGTTGGGTATTTCTTCATCAACTATTTCTTCCACAGAAGCGGTATAGGGGGAGGTGGTTTCTTTAGTTGCCACCTTCACCTGTATCGGCTTCCGTAGCTTGGAATTTGTCCAAGTTCGGGTCGTTTCTTTTCTGACTTCTTTCTCTTTTCTGAAAAGCGGCGGGAGCGATTTCTTACGTCGCTTTCTGTCGATGTTCTTTTCTATGGCAAGCGACCTCTTCGTTGGTGGGAGTGATACGGTTTTGGCTTCCCAATCGATCTGGGGTTTCAGCGCAGCAAGCCAGGGGAATCCTAGGAGGATTTTGTCCTGTTTGGCTAGCTTTGCCACATTGAATTTCCCGATCATAGTTCGTTGATCGATTTTGATCGTGAGTACGCAATAACGAGAGATAAGTCCTCCTTGAGCGTCTGATCCATCGGCGGTGATAACAGGGAAGGGTCGTGAGAGTTTGTGGGTTCTTATCTTGTGCCTTTTGCAAAAGGTATCGCTGATAAAGGTGCCGGATGCTCCGGAATCGATGACCATGGATGTTTCGACGGTTTGTACGCGTTTATCGGAAAAAATGGATGCAGGAATTCTTAATTCATTTTTTGTTCCGATAGAACGTATTAGTCGTACATGAGTGGGAGTTACTGACGTCGAGGCAGTGTCCCTTTCTAAAAATCCATCTCCACGAAGCGGCGTTCCACTTCAGTGAAGTCGCTGTCTTCTTCTTCTTCGACTTCTTTGGCTTTTTCTTTCATAGTCTTCCTTCGGATCGGTGCTTTCCTCTTTGGAGTTTCTTCTTCGTTCCTCTCCTTCTTTCTTCTGATGGGGGTCCTGGAGGAGGAAGCGCGACTTTCGACTTCGTCGTCGCTGCTACTTTCTTCCTCTTTGTTTCTTCGGATCTGTCCTCTTTCTCTGGGGTGGAAGGAGGTGTCGTTGGCACGGTGTCCTACTTGGTGACATTTGAAGCATCGTCCTTCTTTGAGGTGCTTCTTTAATTCTGCATCTGAGAGACGGCTTATGCGGTCGACTTCCATGTCATCGTCCCTCTTTGGAACGTAGTGTCTATTTCCGAAGTTCTTCTTCTTCTGTTGCTGGGGTCTTTCTTTCTTCTTGATGGCTTTCCATCTTTGGAAGGCGTTATCGAGATTAATGCAGGAATTGACGACGGTGTCGAAATTATCGAGAGTTTCGCCTGTCCGATGCAGGTTGTCCTGAAGCCCGTAGTCTAGGCCTTGTCGAAAGAATTCGATGAGGGGGGCTTGTTCGGTCATTCCTGCTCGGTGTGTGAGGAGTTTGTAATTGGAGATATAGGTGTGGAGATCTCCTTTCATCTCTAATCCTCGTATCTTCATCATGGCAGTTCCGGCGGGGTCCATGGGTTTAAAGGCTTCATCGAAGTCCTTTTTGAATTTGACCCAGGTTCCGTAGCCGATCATTTGTCCAGAGGTGTCTTTCCTCTTTGGGTCTAGGGCTGCTTCCATGAAGTCTTCTGCCCAAGCTGCTGCATTTCCTTTCGTCATGTAGGATAACACAAGGATGATTTTCTTCTTATCATCGACGTAGACTTTGTCGTTAATGTCGAGGTATGCGTGACATTTCATCATGAATCTCTTTGATTCTTCTCTATCTCCATCGAATTCGGGAGGGGAACCGATCTTTAGTTCTATTTCTTTGTTCTGGGTCGTCATGGTGTTCAAAGGAGGAATGGTTGGTAGAGCTCCTAAGTTCAAGGCTCCGATCAAAGGAGTTAACGAAGTCGTGGTGTCGGTTTCGTTGCAGATGGCAACGGTTCAGGTGATAAAGACTTTAATCTTTTGTTACGACTGAGATGAGTCGAGCTATCTCTGTCTGAGTAGACAATCGGCAGAATGCCAGATAGACGTGAGTCTGCTCTCGATTGAGAGATCAAGGGTTCTGGCTAAGGCGAGTGTTGCTGACTCCCTTAGAATAGTGGTTCTTAGACAGTAAGGTTGGAGACCTTACTGAAGGACAATGTTCCAGGTAAAACCCAGTAGATTAAAGTAGAGAATACAACTGTAGGTAGGTAGGTTTATATACCAGTGTTCAAGCGGAGCTTGTAAATGTGTTATCAAGATAGAAGCAAAGAAGAGGCGGACAGCCCGCTTGGCGAGATAAGAGTCAGGATAAGAGATAGGCATGATAAGAGATAAGCGTGGTACGGACGGCCCGTTTAAGAGGTAAAAGGAAAATGAGTATAGGGGCCTCTCTAAATGTTATTGTAACACTGGAGGCCATGCTGCCTACCTTCCGTGATCGTCCGCACATGCCACGTACCCCTCCCAAAACCACCAGCGATGACCTCCACTGGTGGAAAGCCAACTTCGCTCAGCCAACCATATCCCGCGCCATCCCAGGACCAGTCGAGGTCATCGACCCCTCAGCTTACTCGGACGCTAGCTCAGGCACTGGCATCGCGATATGGATCAACGGCCGTTGGCGGGCATGGCGTCTCCTCCCTGGCTGGAAGGCCAATGGCAGGGACATCGGTTGGGCTGAGGCCGTCGGGATGGAGTTTCTCGTCATCACAATCCTTACTCAATGCGCAGAAGGTAGCTGCGTCAAAGTATTCAGCGACAATCGTGGTGTCGTCGAAGGCTGGTGGAAGGGCCGGAGCCGGAACAAAGCCACAAACGACGTCTTCAAATGGATCCACGAGCGCATCGCAGATACACGGTGCACCATCCTCACTCGTTACATCCCCAGCAAGCACAACCCTGCCGATGGCCCTTCTAGAGGTGTCTACCCGCCCCTTAACCTCCTTCTCCCTCCCATCCAGATCCCATCTGCGCTTGAACACTTCATCGCCAACTTCGATGACCCCACACTCCCTTCTGAACGCAGCCCTCGTGGCGCAAAGGTCGAAACGTACTTACCTCCAGCTTCATGCAGTCCCATGCATCACCGATCAGCCAGACTCAACGACGAGTTCAGGTGCCAAGGCGAAGAGCTTCTCAAAGCGGCGCAAACTTAGTAAGCATGTTTCGTTCATTGTGCATCACAGCGCCTGAAGGGGTGATCCCTTCGCAGCCTATGCTAATGCTCCCACCCTTAACACCTCTGTCCTGCGTCCGCACTGCCCAGCCAAAGATCGGCTCCATCTCTGGCTTCCCTCGAACCCTCGATCAACGACAACATCCCTTCCCCATGCAGACGCCCAGCAGATACAGAATGTAATGATACACGCTTGGGCGCGCAGCACGCAAGAGACATATGGCAGCGGCATCCTCGCATACCACATCTACTGCGACTCCAAGTCAATCACAGAAGACTTGAGAGCCCCTGCATCATCTGAGTTAGTTTCCGCGTTCATCTCTGACTTAGCAGGCTGTTATTCAGGCAAGACGATCACCGGTTATATTCACGGAGTGCGGGCATGGCATATTTTGCATGGGGTAAAGTGGTTGCTCGAAGAAGACCAGATTGACGCGCTGTTAAAAGCAGCAAAGAATCTTACTCCCGCGTCGTCGAAACGACACCTGTTCATGGCAGGGTGATACTTAACCATGTCTAACTATACACAGTACATTTTGTAAGTTTGTCTCGGAGTCACCAACATGAAGCTTCATGAAGCTTAACAGGCACGATGCCTCACTGGTTCTAAAGATCGGGATCTCTCTTGTGATCTCGATGCTACTGGAAATGTTTTTCTCAGGCTTCCAAGAATAGCGCTACCACCGGAAAAATTACCAAATTGGGATATTCCAATAATCTCACTATTCCCACATACCTCCCTGGCTCTACTGCTGCACCAGAGCTTTCCCCTTGCTCACTCATGTATATAAGTAGTAGAATGGCATGTACATACATAAAATGATACAATAGACCGCTTTTTTCATTGTCTGAGAGCTTGTACAGCAGTCTACAGTACTGACTACAATATGTGCATCCCAGGACTAAAACATATTCGCTTTTTTGCCCCTTTAGCAGGGAAGCAATTCTGACTGTATATATCATATATTAGAGTGTTAATGAATATATTACACCGCTTGTTTGAGCCTCTGTAGTGTCCTACATCAGTAGATATGTTAAATTCATGAATACCTCTCAAAAAACATAAACCAGTTCGCATTTTTTAGTGTTTAGGTATATAGACTGGTGAATATTATTTCTAACATCTCTTTACTAGTATATACATCATATCAAGAGTATATGTCAGCAGGATCAGTCCCTAGGGTCATATGTATTGTCATCTTCCTGGTGGTTCACTCCCTGAGAAAATTTTTCCTGCAGCTCCGGCCCTCTAGGATGGTAGGTAGTCTTTTACTATGAACATATGGAATATATTTATCACATAGGTATACCAGAACAATACCAGGATCCTTGTCTACAATCCAAAGTCACTTTTTGCCTACAATGTACCATATTTTCGCATTTTTGAGGTTTTTCACTACATTCTCACTACATAGACTATACCAGCTGTTCATATATCACTTATAGTACATATATGAAGCCTTCCCAAGGCCATGATCAGGCAGAAATATGACATAGTAATGATATCAATGATATAGGGGCAAATCCCACAATCATGCAAATGTTATATTTCAACCCTGTCTAGGGCGAAGATTTCATTAAAAATGTATAGAATACATTGTAAACTACTTAAATATACTATACTAATATATGTTGTGAAGGTAAAGGTGATGTGGAAGTGTTGTGGTCTCAATTTGTTGCATTATTATGGTCAGACCACCCTTGCATAGACTGTTGGTGCATAGTACTTTTTCGATGTTTGGACTTTTTGACTTTCCCACGACCTATTTCTTATCTATTGGATTCCCCTGCTGTCAATTATTCATGGATCCTTCTGGTAGTCGAGGACTGTATTACTTGGTATATATAGTGTACTCCAAGATAGTCTGATCATAATATTTTACTATATTCATGTCTGGGAATTCTTATCAGTGAGAATAGGAGATATGTGCTTGATATCATTACTCTGACATATTTCTGCCTGATCATGGCCTTTGGAAGGCTTCATATATGTACTATAAGTGATATATGAACAGCTGGTATAGTCTATGTAGTGAGAATGTAGTGAAAAACCTCAAAAATGCGAAAATATGGTACATTGTAGGCAAAAAGTGACTTTGGATTGTAGACAAGGATCCTGGTATTGTTCTGGTATACCTATGTGATAAATATATTCCATATGTTCATAGTAAAAGACTACCTACCATCCTAGAGGGCCGGAGCTGCAGGAAAAATTTTCTCAGGGAGTGAACCACCAGGAAGATGACAATACATATGACCCTAGGGACTGATCCTGCTGACATATACTCTTGATATGATGTATATACTAGTAAAGAGATGTTAGAAATAATATTCACCAGTCTATATACCTAAACACTAAAAAATGCGAACTGGTTTATGTTTTTTGAGAGGTATTCATGAATTTAACATATCTACTGATGTAGGACACTACAGAGGCTCAAACAAGCGGTGTAATATATTCATTAACACTCTAATATATGATATATACAGTCAGAATTGCTTCCCTGCTAAAGGGGCAAAAAAGCGAATATGTTTTAGTCCTGGGATGCACATATTGTAGTCAGTACTGTAGACTGCTGTACAAGCTCTCAGACAATGAAAAAAGCGGTCTATTGTATCATTTTATGTATGTACATGCCATTCTACTACTTATATACATGAGTGAGCAAGGGGAAAGCTCTGGTGCAGCAGTAGAGCCAGGGAGGTATGTGGGAATAGTGAGATTATTGGAATATCCCAATTTGGTAATTTTTCCGGTGGTAGCGCTATTCTTGGAAGCCTGAGAATCACCAAAGGAATCAGAAGCCGTTAAGCTTAATTGTAGGGGATTGATAGTTTACAAACAAACTTACAAAACCATACTGTTTCTAGTCAGTGAGTATTATGCTTAATTTTAACAGTATAGCCTGGAAACGAAGGAAGCGGCAACCTTACACGGTCGACTTCATAACCAATCTTTTGCAGAAGTTGAATCCGAATGATCCCATTGACGCGGCCGTGAGCAGCTGCTTAACTACGGCCTTTTATTCCATTGCTAGGGCCAGAGAGTTCACTATTCCCAACCTAACTTCATTCGACCCCGCAGCCCACGTGAAACGCAGTGACATCCGTCACGAGAAAGACCGCAATGGCCTGGATACCACAGTTTTTCACCTTCCTCGCACAAAGACGTCACACAACGGTGAGGACGTCTTCTGGGCAAAGCAGCAAGGCCCCACAGACCCAGAAGCGGCACTGGAGAATCACTTTCGCGTCAACGATCCTCCGCATCAAGGCGCCCTTTTCTCCTACAGATGCAAGAACGCTCACCGGCCTCTAACGAAGGCAAAATTCATATCGCGTCTCACTCAGGCAGCCAAAGACGCCGGTTTGAACCCTTTGCAGGGCCATGCTATTAGGATTGGAGCCACACTTGAATACCTCCTTCGAAATGTTCCGTTTGATGTCGTCAAAACGATGGGGCGTTGGGCTAGTGACGCATTTCAACTCTATCTGCGCAACCATGCCCAAATTCTCGCACCTTACCTACAAGACAACCCAGCCATCCAGAATGAATATTTGCGTCTTTCAATGCCGCGTGTACGTTGAACAAACGCGTAAGTCCTCGTCCACCTCCTACTGTCATGGGAATCCGCGGTTCGCTCGATGCGTCGTCGGACTCCTGATTAGTCTGGGAGTCGCAGCTCACCTCTCTTTCACAGGGTCAGCAGATCGGGACCGGAAGGCGCTGCGCGCCTTCACCCAAATAGCTCAGAAACATCCCTACAGTCGGGCCTTAGTCTTTTGTGCATCGTAGTAGCAGCAATGATTATCGTGACCTTATCCATCTACTCGCATCTCAGTGACTCGCAAAGAATTTGATTTTACCAAAATTATCTATCAAAAACATTCTAGATTTCGTGATCAGTGAGGCTGATGAGCAGCCTGAAATGTTGGATGGTGATGAAGAATATCGAAACGGGTAGAGAAATCTCAAGAATGGGGACAGAAGCAACCGCACCTGATCCGTCAGGATAAGTTGAAGCGAACCGTAGGCGACTACTGGAACCCTTCAGGTCATTATCCGGATCCGAATGGAGGCTAGGCTGAAACTTTGATAATTTTATGTAAACCGTGTTATCACACAGCCCCAGGCCTCGTCTTCGCCAATACTTTTATGCAGGCCGGACCCATTACAAGTCGGACCGAATTGGTAAGGCTTCCAAGGGGTGTTACTTACAGAAAGATCAACGATTCAAATCGCTGTGGAGTCGACGGCGTGGTAGTTGGGATAAGTTATTGTGCATAGGACGGCTGTCATCGTGAGACTAGATGGAATGGTTGGGGCAATTCTTGAAGACGTACGTGGGATACGAAAATGATCCTGGTGACAATTTATCGATTGATATCGTGAGAATTCGTCGTATAATAGGGGAAGTCCCATTTTGGCGGGCCAGTTCTTGACGTCACTACAAGGTATTTGCCATGAAAACATAAAAGGTCTATATCAAGCTCAGCGGCTCCGCTTCACTTATCATTTCCCTGTATTTCCCCACCAACTCACTCAGTGTTATGGCGAAGGCATCGGAGGACATTGATAAAGTGGCAAAAAAACAAGACACATCCCTCCTACAGCTAAAACAGACAGATTCAAGCACATCCCACGCACTCCAAACGCTCGATGACGATGTAGTTACGCCAAAGACTCCAGCAGATGAAGGAAAGCAATTTTTTCTCGGTGAACGGAGTGCAGATGAGCGGCCGATATCCGTCTACGAGCTGAGATTGGATCCCGATGGTGGGCCCAACAAAGACCGATCTGTGAGTGCTGTCACTGAGCCATCACAATCAAGTTAAAATCATGTAGTATATCCGGCTTCCGCCAGCATATATTCCATACATTTTACGCGTCTCTCTTGACGCGGGCACACCAGCTTCAAAGAATGGCGTATTCAAGACCAATTTCCCTTTGGATGGTGGCGTATTCGAACGAAACAAGTTTGTTGAGCGCAAGTGAGTCTCACGTACGTATTCAAGGCATACTGAGTTTAGACCTTCTATAGGCTTCCCAGTGACTTCTCGAAACCTATTCAAGTGGATTTACCTATCTCTCATGCGGGAGCATTCAAGTATTGGGTCGAGTACGATGGTGAAGTTCCTGGAGAACGTGCTAAAGGGAGAGAAGGTTACTTTAATATAGATCCAATCTTGCGCACCAAAGCGCGATCCCCAATTCTTTCGTCAGACCTGAAGCCACTGAGTCCTGCGCAGGACGGCGCAGTTCTTTCACCGGAGATCGTGTACTTGCCTCTGGACGGCCTGGCTATACTCACCGTTGTTTCGAAATGGATGGGCCCAATTTCAAACTGGCGAGAACATTTCACCGAGGCAGGTGATCGTGGTTATACCATGTTGCATTGGACACCGCTACAGGAACGGGGCTCAAGTGACAGCCCATACTCCATCAAGAACCAGAAACATTATGATCCCTCCATCTTTATGGGCAGCGCTAATCCAGGTACTATCGATACTCAGGTTAAGGAGATTTTGCGTGTGGCGAAAGAGGAATACGGTCTACTAAACTTGACCGATGTCGTGTTAAATCACACTGCTAGCGACAGTCCCTGGCTCATCGACCACCCAGAGGCTGGTGAGTAACAGGAACAAGGTACCGGAAGTCGCAGACTAACACTGTTCCAGGGTACAGTCCGGCAAATACCCCCCATCTGACTCCTGCTTTCGAACTTGATACTGTGATCCTGGAATTTTCTTCGTCTGTTGCATCAAAGGGCCTCCCTACACAAGTTCGATCTGAAGCAGACATTGACGTGCTCATGACTGGCCTGGCTGAATCCATCAAGGCCCATAACATGTGGCAGTACTATGTCCTAGATGTCGAGCGGGAGAAAGAAGTGGTAAAAGATGCAATAAAGAATGGGAACATTGTACCATGGAGGGGCCCCGACGTTGCTGGAAAATCTGTTGTTGCACTGGCCGAAATTGCTAAGACCTCATCCGTTGTTTCAGGTCTCAACGAACTGGGTTCGCGCTATGGCGCTCGTTCAGATGGCGAGATGGCAGCAGGACTCCTCCAAGCAGCGTCCGTAAACATCGTAAACGATGTCGATATCCTGGTGGAAATTTGGGGTCGCGTGGTTGACGTGATCAATGTCCCACTCTACGAGGAGTGGGAAAAGGACACGAAGATTGCCCTAGATCACGTGAAGAATCGCCTCAAGTATACTCGGCTGGAGGAGAATGGCCCAAAACTTGGTGAGATTTCAGCGAGGTAAGCAACCGAAAATATATCTCAACTGTATGTGCTAATGTGGGAGCAGCTGTCCTCTTGTAGAGTCATATTTCACTCGTTTGACACCGCCTGGTCCGTTTGACCAGGGGAAATATAGTGTCGCCAATAACGGTTGGATCTGGGACGCGGACCCACTTCAGAATTTTGCCCTCCCACCGTCAAAAGCTTACCTCCGGCGCGAGGTCATTGTATGGGGCGATTGTGTGAAGCTTCGATACGGCTCGGGGCCAGCTGACAATCCATGGCTTTGGGAGCATATGATGTCCTACGTAAGGATGCTTGCAGCCACATTCGATGGCTTTCGTATTGATAATTGTCACTCAACACCGGCGCATGTCGGTGTTGCAATGCTCGATGTGGCTCGTATCGTCAATCGAGATCTTTACGTCTGTGCCGAGCTTTTTACGGGCAGCGAGGAGATGGATCTACTATTCGTGCAGAGGTTGGGCATCAACAGTCTCGTTAGGGAAGCAGGTAACGCCTGGGATCCCAAGGAGTTCTCGAGAGTCATGTATAGATTCGGCCTTGGAAAACCGCTCGGTGAGTCGCACAGGTCATTATGCTGTGTAATGGGTGTTGATGTACCCATTGTAGGATCTATGGATAATGCATGCTTGACAAACGTGGAAGAACTCGATCCTCCCTTCGGAAAAGGTCCAACGCGTCCATGCATCGTTAGCCCTTTGAACGGCTCTGTGCCTCATGCACTCATGTACGATCTCACGCATGACAACGAGTCCTATCTCGACAAACGTTCTGCAGAGCATGCACTGTCCGTCGCTGGCATTGTCACATTTGGTTACTGTGCAATTGCTTCAGTGAAAGGTTTTGATGATCTATATCCGAAGCTAATTAATCTTGTCGAGGAAAAGCGGCAATACGAGATAACCCGGCTTGGCGAAAATTCGGGCATTGCAAGGGCAAAGAGATTGCTGAATGGCTTGCATCGGGAAATGATTCTTGGTGGATTAGAGGAGGGCCATTACTGGCAAGAGGGTGATGTAATTATATTATTTTGGCTTTCTTTCGTGCAGTGCTAACAGTCAACAAGTATATCCTCGTTCAGCGGATGCATCCGACCACTCAGAAGGGTTATCTACTCATTGCCCATACTGCATTCTCAAAGGGCTCAAAAGATCGCGGCGTCGGTGCGTGCTACTGTACGATTCACATGACTCACTCTAACCGATTTATAGTAAACACTATAGAGTTGTCTCGTACCAGAGCTCGATTCATATATGGCGCTTCGATCGAATTTTCATCATACGAAACGCCATATGATTCCAACACAATCCGAGGGCTTCCCGGGAAGCTGGTTGAAATTCCCGATGTTGTCGTCCCACAGATATCGCATGATGTTGCGTCGTTCTGCAGGATCACAGTTCCAGACTACTTTCCACCTGGAAGTATTCTCATTTTTGAAGTTGAAGTTCAGAACCTGGACGATGAGCTGGACACCTTCTGTGCCTCGGATGCAGACAAAGCCTTTGGCAACCTGGACCTTGTTGATTTGAACGTTGTATTATATCGCGCTGATGGTGAAGAAAGGGATGCGACCAGCGGCGTGATTGGTGCCTATGATGTTCCAGGTTTTGTTAAGCTGACTTATTGTGGGCTGGAGGGATGGATGCATCCTCTTCGGCACATCATGAAGTCCAATGATCTTGGGCATCCACTTTGCGAAAATTTCAGGCAAGGACTTTGGGCGCTCGACTATATCTATTCAAGACTGCAAAAGTGGGTGGTTATCTGCTTATTTGCATCTGGCGTAGCTGATATCTTCTCACCAGGCAAACAGTCCAATTCCCGAAACTTGCGCAGCCCGCGCAGTGGTTTAAAGAACGGATGGAGCGCATCAAGGCCTCTGTTCCTCCTTATTTACGTCCAAAGTACTTCGCCATCCTGATATCCACTGCATACAAAGCCGCTCGCCATACAGCGATCGAACAATGCTCTGAGTTCGTATATACAGGGCACGATTTCACACAGAACCTTGCGATGTGCGCCATTCAGATGCATGGAAGGGTACAGTCCGCATCCCTTGATCCGGCCAAATCTACTCCATCACTGGCAGCAGGACTGCCGCATTTCGGCACAGGATGGGCACGTTGTTGGGGCCGCGACGTCTTCATCTCTTTAAGGGGGTTGTTTTTGACTACGGGAAATTTCGAGGGCGCTAGAAAACATATCCTCGCTTTTGCGTCAACTTTGAAGCACGGATTGATTCCCAATTTATTGGACTCCCTTAGGAAACCACGGTACGAATCAGCAGTCAAGCGTGTGAAACGATTTTCATTGTTTGATGCCTTTGCAGGTACAATTCGAGGGATTCACCATGGTGGATGTTGCAAAATATTCAAGATTATGTGGCCAGTGCACCTGATGGTCTGTCGATCCTGTCGGAGCCAGTGAAGCGTAGATTCCCTGCAGACGATACCTGGGTAGCATGGGACGATCCGCGCGCGTACACGTACACGAGCACCCTTGCTGAAATCATCCAAGAAATACTTCAGCGCCACGCAAGTGGAATCGCATTCCGCGAGTATAACGCTGGTCCCAACCTTGACATGCAGATGAAGGATGAAGGGTTCGACATAAACATTCGAGTCGACTGGCAAACAGGGTTTATTTTCGGCGGGAACCAGCACAATTGTGGGACTTGGATGGATAAGATGGGAGAATCTGAGAAGGCGGGCACGAAGGGGGTTCCTGGGACACCGAGAGACGGCGCACCGGTCGAGATAACCGGTTTGCTGAAAAGTACGCTGCGATGGCTCAATACACTGTCGAGCATTGGAAGTTTCCCATTCAAGGGTGTTGAAGCGACAAGTGGGATTTGTTTTATTGACTCATTATGTGGCCCACTAACGTGATCTTTGAAGTCAATGGGCAGGATACCTTTGTTTCCTACAAGACCTGGGGAGACCTCATACAGCAGTCCTTCGAAAGATGCTACTATGTTCCCTTGAGTAAGACTAACAATTATTTCCGTTGTTGCACGTCATTCTTATTCTTAAACAGACACCGGCGATGACTCGCGCTATGATGTGGATTCTACTATCATCAATAGAAGGGGCATCTACAAGGATGTGTATGGTTCCGGCCCAGGTCGAGAATGGTCTGATTACCAGTTCAGACCAAATTTCCCGATCGCAATGACTGTAGCGCCAGAGCTATTCCATCCTCAGCATGCTCTGCATGCACTCCGCCTTGCTGACCAGGTTTTACGAAGTCCACTTGGCATGAAAACCTTGGATCCAAGTGATATGCAATATCGGCCTCAATATGACAACTCTAATGACACCACGGACCGGTGTGTTGCAAAGGGACTGAACTATCATAATGTAAGTTTGAGTGATGATTGAGTGATGTTACGTGTCTAAGCGGCGTGCTTGTTCTGAAGGGCCCTGAATGGGGTTGGCCGCTTGGATATTTCCTCCGCGCTTACCTTTACTTCGACACACGATTTGGTGCAGGCAAAGAGGTCAGTACAGAGGTTCATGGGCGGTCACGGTGTCTGCGAGCTAACAGACACTGACAGGATTCAACTCAGACCCTTCACTATCTTCACAAAATTCTACTCACCCCTAAGCATCACATCCAGACTGACTCTTGGGCTGGCATCCCCGAGCTAACAAATAAGGATGGTCAATATTGTGCCGACTCGTGTAATACCCAAGCCTGGAGCGCCAGCACGTTGCTAGACTTTTTGAAAGAGGTTCATGAAATGGCGTCATGTAAGTGAGCACGAGGACAACACGTTTGTGGTAAATGTAGGAAATATTTGTAGTTGAAAGATGTGCCAATCAAACTTTACTCCATCGTCACATGTGAGAAGCGTTGGAGAAGCACGCGAATTTACATTGAGATTGAATAATTGACTGGCAGCAGGTGGTCTGTGTATGGTCATGTTTGTTGCGGGGAGATGGCTTGTAAGTCTTGATTCCAACTTTCGCAATCAGACTCATCAGCTCGCTGAGAGCTCTCCTCTCTTTCTTATGTCTTTCTTTGGGTTCGAAAGAAGCAATTTAGAACAAGAAAAGAAGAAATTTTTGGAAGGCGGCCTCCAGGAAACCGAGGACCTTGCGGTCTACACCTGGGGTGAAGAGAGCTATGACGGGCTAGGAGATGCACTCCTTGAGGGCGGTGATGAACTGAATGATGAGACCTTTGGAGAGACAGGTGCTGTCGGTGAGATACAATCGTCATTAGCAAGGGCAAAGGAGTGACAATAATTTCTGCTGCAACCAGGCAAAGATTTCGATTTTTCAAGTCAAACCCTTCCTACGCCCATTGGAGCTACACGTGGCAGGTTCACTCCTACTGCAGAGCCTTTCAGAGAGCGGACACCTGTGGTTGAACGAACGGAACCTGCGTCGAATTCTCGTGATCGAGGTATGCGGTCAGATGCATCCAATCAGTTTCGGTTCTTAACATTCTCCATTACAGGGCTTTCTCCAGCTCCAAAATCCCTTGAGTCAATATGGGATGAAAAATCGCCGTTCTCTATGCTTTCTCGTACTGCAGGTCATCAACGTGTGTCCTCCAATTTGATGAAATCACCGTTCCCGCCCTCGAGGTCCCCAGCGCTCAATGCATACGCGGACCATCGGCCTCTCAGCCAACAACAGCCCATCTCTCATGGTATCAACCAGACAGGTGTTCGCACTCTGCAGGAGATTGAGGCTGAAATGCGGGCCGCTCAGCAGAAGCGCAAGCTGCAGGAAGAGATGCTTCTGCAAGTTCAGCTGCAGCAAGAGTTGCAAAGAGAGGAAGAACTTCGCAGACAAGAAGAGTCACACAGACAAGAAGAGTTTCGCGTTCAAGAACTCGAACGGCAAGACTTGCAAAGGCTTCAACAGGAACATTTGCTTGCAGATCGCATGCGAGCTCGTTTAGAACAAGAACAGCAGCTTCGCTTGCAACAGCAAGCCCGAATGTCCACTCCGCGGGTGGTCCCTCATCTTGCACCTTCCCCTCGCTTCAATCAGCAGCATCAACACCAACAGCAAATACTCCTTCTCCAACAAGAGCAGGAGCGTCAACAACAAGAGCGATTGAAAGAGCTTCAAGAGCGCCTCCGTATGGAAGAACTGGAACGGCAGCTTCGCGCGCAGCAACTATCACAGTTGCAGCAGCAACAACCGAATTTGCTCGCGCGCAGGCAGTCTCCTTACGCTGACACACAACGTCGCACACATTCTCCTGTCATCGACTCTCAGTACGCACTGTTCAATCAGCAAAACTCTCAGTATATGCCCCAGAGCATCCAACTGCAACAGAGACTTTTGTCAGAGATGGCACAAGTTGAGTTCATGCGAGATATGCAGGGCATCAGTCAGGCTGAGCAAGAAGCGTTACGGGTTGAGGCCATGCGTAAGATCATGGAAACCGAGCGGATGGAGGAGAGGCGCCGTCGCAAGGCTGCCAAGATCGCACACATGGTGATGCCCGCAAATCCGTTCACTTTCCTCACGCTTATGACGATTTGCAGTCTCGCTACAATGATCTCATGACACAATCCGACAAGGATTTTATTACTCGTATTCAAGTCTCGCAGCTCGTTACGCAGGATCCCTATGCCGAAGACTTCTATGCTCAGGTTTATGGCGCTATTCTTCGTTCACGATTGGGACTCCAGTCGCAGGATGAGCGCGTGATCAAATTTGGCTCCAGTGGCGGCGTTGGTCTTGGATTAGCACAAAAGGGCAGTGGCAGAAGGCAGAGTGCGATGCAAAAGATGGAAGCGCAGGTCGAACGGATCGTCAACAATGCACGACTTAGGGAGAAGGAAAAGGGATTGCACTGTACGTCTTCCACGAGGCCTTTCTTTTTATCTGACGCTCAGCGTTTCGAAAGCTTTGCACAGTCTCCAGGGCGCTCTTGGTAAAACGTCCGGCCGTAGCTACAAGGCTGCACCACGACAGCTTCTGCAGGTTGATGCTTCTTCAGCAACTCCTACCATGTCCGGTACCCATCCTCACATATCCAAAGAAGATGGAAATGGTGCCGCGCAAGAGGCTGCGAAACTCGGTCGCGAGGCGCTTGGACAAGCTGCTGGAGTGCGTGCTGATACCTTCATTCTAATGTATCTAATGTGAACTATTTACGTTTTGTATCTAGAGTGACGGCGTGGTGCGAAAGGACCCGCTCACCCAACGGCAAACACTTGTTGTGTTGGAGGGGCTTTATGATCTGGTCCTCAATATCGAGCAACTCAGGCGAGATCAGCCTCTAGAAGAGGAGGAGGAGGACGGGGAAGCTTTTGTCTCGTGGTATTCTTTTTTTTGTTTTTTGCGAAACAGCATTGACAATATTTTAGGTCAGCGACATATAATGATCTTGTCGAGCAAATCTGGATGAATTTGAAGGTCATGTTACCTCTCGAAACGAGGTGGGTTATAGCACGCTTGGAAACTGTTTCGTTTATATTGACATACAATTTTAGTGACCCCCATCCATTTGTGTCTCTACTTACCCCGGTTAAGGGGAAAAAAATTCTGCCGCGGCTCAGCCGCCACATTGCGCCTCCTAGGATGCTCACACTTCTTACGCTTTTGGTCGCCTGCTTCTCTCAGCTTGACGTCGTCAAGCGTGCAGCTATTCTCGACTCACCAGAGGAAACCCCCGAACGTCAGGATGTGGAGCGACAGACACAAGCCTTTTTGGGCAGTGTTCTGCAGAGTATTTTGCCTGTGGTTGCGAAGGCTGAGCTGAGGGTCATCACTGGGCTGCTTGGATTACTCTTGGATCGCACCAACATTGTCGTCTCTGCTCAGACCCGGGTACGAGGGTTTTATCTCATCATACACGGAGTCACTTATCCATCGTACTCAGCCTGGGATTGCCATGTTAACGTTGTTCTTGAGTCGAGTCGAGATAGTTAAACAGGGCATGAGTAGTGCGCAAGAATCCTCAGAAATACCAACGCCTGCGGAAGCTCAACAATGGTACGGAATCTTCCAGTTGCAAAAATAGTCTGCTCTAATACGATCGTTCGCAGGCAAACCATGTTTGATCATCTATTTCAACTTTTGATGCCCCATTTCGTGCTCTTGTTTCCCTCGACTCGCCTTGTTACCCAACCCCTCACTGTAGCGGCTCCCCTTCCTCCTACAGACATCCTTGACCAGCCCGTCTGGCAATTCCTCGCTGCGCTTGCACTGCACGCCTCCTCTGACCAACAATCTATTCTTGTCACCAGCCTCCGTGAAAAAGTACTGGACATCGTAACGAGTGTCAGCAAGGGCTGGGTAGCAGATGAAGAGGAGCGACAGACGAAACTGGCTAACGTCAACCTCTTCCTCCACGCGCTTGGGCTGGACAGTTCACAGATCTCGGTGTGATTCTAGCTGTGGTTCGGACCTCATCATGTATCACTATCATTGCTCGCGTCGTTAGAAAGATAAAATTACTCACGGCTTGTCACTCATCCAAGTAAAATGGGCTGCTCATTTACTTAATTACCTTAGATTGAATCAATTTTTGTCTTTGCCATAGTGTATACTGAAATGTCAAAATCTTTGAGACTGCACAACTTTTCCAATGGACAAACAACGATAAAGAGTAGTGCGGGCCGCTACGATAAATGCATACCAGCAATTGTTCGACATTCAAGTGAACTCCTCAAGACACATCAGCTCACGAGCGTCGTAAGTCAAAGAGATGGTAGCACTGCAGCCAGTAAGCTCCGTTCGACGCTTGGTGCCTCGTTCCAACAGTTCTGATGCCAAACAAGGCTTTCCCATGAGATCTAGAACAGGCAAGGAAGATAAGGAAGGGAGTTTCTGCTCTGGCAAGTCAAGCAGACCGGGGAAAAGTGGTAGTAAGGCATTCGTCAACGGCATTAAGGGAAGCATGAACAACGCTTTCTTGCGAAGGTACTCTTCCTCTGGCTGGTCTTTGACATGGGAACCAATCTCGAGGTGATTGGTCGATAGTGATGTGAAGTTGGCGTAGTTCGGGTATAGCATGACATAGCCACGAAGATAGACGAGCTCAATGAAGTATTTCTTCCACGACTTGACCCACTTGTTGGAGCGGATGTCGGGAATGACATTCTCTTGTATTTTCATAGAGTACTCGGAGAGGCGGATCGAGAGGTAGTCATGAAACTCGCGCCAGTGTTCTGGGAAGTAGACTGCGCCCCAGCTACAGGGTATCTGGGACAAGTATGGGGTGCTAGGGTTCAGGATGCCATCGGTGGTGAAAAGCGCCCTAGCATCGAAGGATCTCCGGCCTTCTGGTCTGAGCTCGATCATTTTTTGCTGATAAAGACTGACACCAAACACAGACGGAGAGATATTTTCGGGTCCACCATACCTCCAAAAAATGTGTTGATCATGGGAAAGCTTGCTAAAATTCGTAATTAACTTACCGGTATCGCAAGACAGTCATCTTGATCCATGCAAAGAACAAGGGAGACACCTCGATATCATCCTCGAAAAGTAAGCCATAAGAATCGTTGGAATTTGGGTACCAAGACTCGACGACAGCAGGGAGGAGACCGCCATGTATGACTCTGCGGTGGACAAAGACGTCGCCATGCGGCCATTCGAAATCTTGTATGACCCTCAATGTTTCGAAGTCGGCAGTCTGCTCTAGATTGATACGCAGTCCGATTCTTTCTCCAAAGTACCGAGCACGGGTCAAGGACGTCAGCAGCCGTTGCAAAGAGTGAGGTCTATGATCGGTTATGACGCTAATGGTGATTTCGGGTACATTCCAGTCTGCTCTCGGTTAGATAATAACGATGAGAATGACGCTCGTTACTAACTGCGAAGTTCACGAAGGGTGAGTGAACCGATCCACTCTGAGTGTGGTATGTCAGCTCGAGGCAATCTAATGAATGTGGTTTTACGGTAGGGCTCGCGTAGAAGAACCATCGTGAACGTAGCAGACAAAAAATCATGAATATCCAAAGCGAAGATAACATCGGGTGAAGCATCCAGAGAATCCAGCCAACTATGCAAGGTCGGAGCGGTGTGAGAAAGGGTTGAGCACTGAAGAGCGCAGTCCTCAGAAGAACAATAGATGGTATCGCTCGATGACGCCTGGTACAGCAAGACCGATATAGTATGACCAACCGACTGGAGTCTGCAGACAACAGGCATGAAAGCACGGAGATCTTCTAAATGAGGAACGGCCAGAACGAGATGACCCAAAGCTGATGTCGGCCGTTTTTGCGTACGACTGTTGTTATCCGCTGATAGAATCCTTGTCTGGTTATGCTCTATCCGAGTTGTTTCGAGGGATGGAAGGTGAAAGTTTTGTTCGCAACATTGGAGGTTGCTGATATCGGATGGAAGGACCAACCCTCCTATCTTCTCGAGATGAGTCTTCGCAACGTGCACGCCAAAAGCAAGCCAAGGATCAGAATCGGCGAGATGCGAAAACATGCGAGGGAATAGATAGGTGGGTGCCACGAAGGGAGGGATAAGATATTCGGCAGGCTCGAAATCGCTAGTCGCAAGTATACGACTGAAATTGGCAGGAAATCGGAGGAAGCCATTAGGTCCGACTGGCAGGGAAATGGATAGTGGACTGAGTAAATAGGCCTGCTGTCCACTGCTGAGGCCTCGCAAGCCATGGCTGTCGAGAACAAGAACCCATTCCGTTCTAACTCCAAACGCGGCACTTGTAAGTGTACTGTTGTAGAACGAAGAGCTTGTGTAGGGTAACAGTGAGATATTAGGGTGGTCAACGGCGTCATTGTATGACAGGATCTTCTTGAGTAACCGTCGCGTATCTGAAAGGATTGTTTGCGGGCAGACCAAGAAGACTTCTCGAACGGTGTCCGAAGGAACAAGAAACGGGGACAACAAAGCTTCGAGACCTTCAAAAGAATGTGGAAGAACTGGCAGCATGGCTGTCAGAGAGTCATTTTCGATGAGTGATGTAGACAAGTTCATTGGTGTACGCAGGACGTCGTTGACCTTGTCCGACACATCTGATTTAGAATGATTCGGCATCCAGAGCCACAAAACCGCAGCAAACAGGCTCAAGAAGAACAAAGGCTTGGTCCGTGACAGTGGTACCTTGCAAGAAGGCTGCTGTTTGTTAGGTCTTTTGTGTCGAGCCATCATGCCTTCGTAGTATCAGTTCCAGCTGCAGTGACTGTGTATGTACTTATGTTTGTCATGCTCCAACTTTGGTTAATCATCATTTGGAGCTGACCAATCTCTTCTTCTTCGACATCCATCATGGCTTCAACATCGGACGCAGCGCTGAAGGAAGAAATCGCCCGACTAACAGGTGAGATTACTTTTTTTATTGGGACATTATTTTTCACAAGCCACGCAGGTGCCATCAGTCAACATAAATCGACTCAGCAATCCGTTGAATCCTTCTCAGCCCCCAGGAGCAACGCATATTTTAATCCAAAGTATAAACCGCCAGCATTTTATAGACCTTCCGAATATCAGAAACCAGCAACAAAGTATACCCGCCCGCCTACAAAACCACCCCGTCCACCTCAAGCCTCGTCTACCCGTGACGTTGTTATCGATGGCGTGACTTTCGAATCGTCAACCAGATCTCTCGTGCGCAAAGATTGTGAGTTTGTTTCCTTGTCAGTATCTGGTCACGGGTTAGTTGCATTTTTGTAACCGCGGAATGTTCGATTACAGTGCCAAAGCCTCCATCGGCTCCACCCAAGGCTCCACTTCGGCCAATTCCCCAGCAAGTAGATTTTTCCAGAACAACAACAGGGCACTTGATCCCGACTGGCCGTGCATACAAACCCAAGACTTCGTCCCGCGCTCGTCAGCGTCGGCCAAGAAACCGGAACATGACTCTAGATAACACTCGAGGTTCTCAACAGTCCGTCCACCGATCAAGTTTCTGCTACAGATTCAACCTGATGACATCTACTAGACGCAAAAATAAGCGTATGAAATACCTGGACAAACCCTGCCCCCGCTTCACAACTACAGGTGCGTGACCAGCCTCTTTTTTCACGGTACCTTTGCTAAATCTGTATTCACCCAATACCTGTGCTGCAACAGGTGCCTGCAGCCGCGGTCTGACTTGCATGTACCAGCATGACCCTAACAAGATCGCCATCTGCTGGAACTTTTTGCATGGCAACTGCTCCAGCACGGCTGAAACCTGTAACCTCTCACACGAGCCGACCCCTGAACGGACGCCTCTCTGCGTGCATTTTGCCAACAACGGACGGTGCACTCGAGAAAATTGTCACTTTCCTCACGTCCGTGTGGGACAGCAACGCGGCGTGTGTCGCGACTTCGCAGTACTTGGTTACTGTGCCAAGGGCCTCGACTGCGAGATGCAACATATCAGAGAGTGCCCAGACTTTGCTGAGAAAGGAAGTTGTTCGACAAAAGGATGCAAGCTTCCGCACGTTATTCGTGCCAACCGCAACCGCAAGCCTCCAGTGCCAACAGCCTCATTGACTTCGGATATTGCTGCTGCTACTTCTTCCACTGTCATTCCTGGTTCTGATACTAGTTCTGACGATGTTTTGAGTTCACAGCATGTCGCGGTCGAGGATGCCCGGCTCGGGGATGAGTATATTTCTCTTATGTTCAATGAAAGTGAGGAAGAAAGCGACGACGACGATGACGAAGAAGATGACGACAACGGCGAGGAAGAGGGCTTAAGCCCCACCGATGAAGTAGATGGTTCAGATGACGGTCCATTGACTTGATTCCATTGTTATTATTTTTCGATGTATATATTACTTCAGCATATGTATACAATTTCTTGATTCTCAATAGCAATTCGTGCAACTTCACAAGATTGAAGAAACATATTTGCTTAACACTGACGCAAGCTCACATCCTGTTACCATTTCTCATTGCTCCTTTTTCGTTCTTTCGTTCCAGTGCTATATGGCGACCACCTGTATTTTTCATGAATTGGTCCCTATCCAAAATGGATCTAGGTATCATGACAATACGACAATGAAAACTAACGGTTACATCGTTCTACCTGATGGTGACTTCACGGTACACTTCTGTATGCAAACAATATTCACTGTCCTCCTGTTACCCACTGTTAGATCCTTTTGCCCATTGGTTCCCGTGTCAGAAGCCGTTGAGTTTCAAGAGGAAACGAAGAGAAATTGATGCAACTATATTGTACAAAAGTCTGCCTTTGTGATAAGGCAACGACCGAAGGTCACCGCTTGTAGTCAAATATGGGGTTGAGATATATAGTACAAAGCGAAGGAAAGCATGGCAAAATAATTCATCTATGCCACTGTCAACTCCTGCAGACGACGAACGGTGCTAGGCAGATAGGCAGGTTTGATGCCCAACAATGTGAATGGGGTGACTCTGAACTCACCTCCGTACGGTAGCCGCCGCAGTCGTCGATACTGCCCATGCACCGCCAACGATAATCTTTTTGCAAGAGTTGCAATGCCAGATACTAACGGCGGTATGTTTCATGAATCATGGGCGGCCCGGAGCCCTGTCCTGTGACGAGATGAGAATGGCTAAGCACATGTGCACATTAGATCTTTCACTAACCTTAGTGCATGAGGTCACCAGGTGCAGGTGTACTGGGCGTGCTGCGTGATTTTCATCTGAAGATCGCAGGTCAACAGATATAATGATCCTAGAGCAAAAAACATACCTTCTTCACCTGCTTAGTACGCAGGGAGGTGGGTCACCAAAGCACCATAACGCTACAATGAAAACATCTGAAACAACACCTCCTACAACAGAGCAACATATTATACTATGCACATTGCACAGTGCCATATATTCCCGTGACACCAACTTTGCGTGTGCGTTTGGTTTGTGATGTAGGTCATGGTCAGTATAAAAACAGGGTTCGGGGTAATAGCACCACCATATTGAGGAGCAAAGGTCTCCAAGGGCGAGTAGAATAATACTAGGCCCACGGCGTCACGGGACTACCAATGATGATCTTGAGTGCAAGTACTATCCCCTGAGCTCTATTTCGTGATTTTACTCCAATACAGCACGTAATTTTGAAGTGATAGTTTAGCGCTGAAGCTGAAGTCTCACAAGTACTGGCTTACCTAGGGCTACAGCTGCTTGCTGCTGTTATAATCATGTCTAATTAGAGGAGTCACAGGTGTGAAATTTTGAAGTTCACCGCACAAGTGGTACCTCTCATAGAACTATCATGAAACAAAATCATTGTTAAGGGTCTTGGTTCGAAAGGAAACACTGGACTGCATTATGATAACATTATGACGCCTTCTTCTCATCAGCAGCGTCTATCCCTGTCGTGACCAGTTTGGACAGGCGAGAAGCCATATCGATCGTCATGATGAAGGGTATCACAAAGAATGGAATGTAACTCGACAACAGCAGGGAGCGTTGAAAGGCTGTTACAGAGACTATTTTGTTAGCTATGGTCTGCGCACTGGTTGTAGGCGTCGCCAGCAAGACAGATAGGCATGGCAAAGTCGTGGTGGTGGTAGATGCGGCGTATACAAGGAGAAGCACATATATGGATCGCGAATCTGAATGCTGATTAGACACACATTCACGTTTCAAGAGATACAACTCAGGGATGTCTCACCTCGCCAAAGGCCTCTTGCTCCGAGTATGAAGACAGGAAATTGAAAGAGACTACGTAGACGCAGTTTAGGATAGGGAACAATATTTAGTCAGAGACTCTCATACGCTTCAACTGCAAGGAAGGTCTTGAACCAAACAAAAGGCTTGCTATCTCCCAACATTCCCAAGACGCTTCCGATCAATGGGTCGTTCGACATTTGGATATATAGTCGTGGAAGAGCACGTATGAAATACGGTATTAACCAAGGAGGATACAGGGCTTGCAGATCAATGAGCAAAGTTGCGGGTATATGGACCTATTTCTGTTAAGTATGTGGGATTTTTGATAACTGATTTGACGCACCAAGAAAAAGACGAAGTAGACTAGGTCCAAGGGACGAGAAGTGATTGGAATCGCGGTGCGCATGATTCGCAATAACGACGCCTTCAAAATTAGTTGTAATCTCCCCTGGGCCAAATAGGAAGAAGTCGAGTCAGAGGTGGCTAAAGAAATGTTCAATTAACAAGTTTTGAAGTATGGGCCGTCGGTACTCGGATCATCCCCCTACGTACTCGGCCCAGGCCCCAGTGACTCAAGCTAGCCCGACAATCATTGATCAACATGTCTCGATACCCTTACACCCGTTTATTTTTGCAATCAGAGCACTCTATCGTTATCGCAGGACCTCACATACAAGTCCTTGACACTAAGTAGCACATTTTTTCTTTTTTGCATTCCGACACTTACTACTTTTTAGCACGGGTGATGTCCTACATTCAACCGGAAAATGCGAGGAAGATCAAATCGCACCAGGTCCCATCCGTTGTGCTGCGTTGAGTGATTGCGGAAAGTACCTCGCAACTTCAGGAGATGATAAGAAGCTCAAGACCTGGCAAGTCGATGATCTAAAACTCCTCAGTTCAAGGTATGTACTTCCAACCCTCCAACCTTCGCTGTTCTGAAGGCAGCGCAGAGTGCTGCCGAAGAAGCCAACATATATAAATTTTGCGAATCACAAAGACATACTTGTTGCAGACAAATTCGGTGACATATTCCGGTAGGATGTTCGACATCAAACGATATTATACATAACTTGTCGTGCTCTAGTTATCAGCTGCACCCAAGCTCAAATGAATCATCCAGTGGGTGCGAGCGTGACGCTTTGTCATCTCATGAAAATCCCTCTGGCGGGGAACTCATTCTGGGTCACGCTTCCCTCTTGACTACATTTTTACTGACCGCTGACGGGCAGTACATTGTGACTGCCGATAGAGACGAACACATCAGAGTCAGCTGGTACCCACAGGGATACACGATTGAGAGTTACTGCCTCGGTCACCAAAAGTGCGAAGTCTTGTTCTCTCTGAGCTCGGAAACACTCATACCACATGATTCAGATACGTGTCTGCACTTCATATTCCTTCATTTTCTTCCAGGACACTTATCTCTGGCGGTGGAGATTCCGTGTTAAAACTATGGGATTGGATGAGCGGGAAACTGCTACGTAATATCGATGTCTTTTCTGCCGTTGAACCCTTCATCGCGGTAAAGGCGCCTAAAAAGAAAAGGGAATGGAAGAATGAAGACGAGGATATAGAGCCATTTGAAGGAAAAAGAGGACGAAGAAAAAATAAAGGTAAACGCAAAGAAAAACGAAGTGGTAACGACGGGGACGCGGAAGAAAGTCAAAATTCTGCAATCCCTGAGGGACAACCTGGAGAAGTGTCGACAGAAGAAAGTGAGGTCGTGTTTGTGGTGCACAGGATAGCATCAATCCTTTCGCCAGTGCCAAGAATCGTATTCAGTGTAGTCGGGTAAGTCTTGTATGTCGCATATTGTGCCAGCTAATGATATGGACAGAGCTACTGCTATCTTCTGGTTTCCAATGAACGACGACTCCGAGGCTTGTATACAGCATGAGCCATTTTATAAACCTATCATTGACTTCACTCTGGAAGACAATGGCTCTATTTGGGTTTTACTCGATGCTGATCGATCTTCACAAGGAGGTTGGAGTAGTAAGGGCGAAAGCGACGACTCAAATTTAGTCGAAGTACGACGATGGACACTGGACAATGTTACCTACTTTCTCCCTTACCAAACCGATCGGCTACTCACAGTGCTATTATTAACAGTTCACGGCAAGCGATCCTCCGCCATTGGCTTTGGCGCTTAACTCTTGCACCCTGCCCGGTAAATTTGTATCATTTCTACTTCAGACTCAATTATGACGGGAATTCTAGCCACCCAAGCTGATCTCAAAGTTCTGGACCTATACTTAGATCTCTTGGCGCTTCCCAAGCATTTCGAAGCTGAGGACAGGACCCAGGACTTGTCTGAGATGGGTGTCGATGATGTAGCAACTGCAGATAGTGGATCAAATGATGGGGGTATTACCAAGAGAGAATTAGGGAGGTTAAAGCACAAGCAAGCCCTGCGGCGTTTGCAGGAGGAGGTAGGTCGGGGAGCGAGTCTGGATTTCGAGCCATTACCAACAGACAGCAAGAGAGTAAAGAGTGGTGGAAGAGGAGACACCCTTGCACTAGGCATGGATGGGGCATAAACTCCAATTCGGTTCAAGATGGTCCTACGAGTTCGTGTTCACGTCCTACAAGTGGTGTTGTTGGTAGATACGTGCAGTTTGAGCTACTATCTCTGGCCCGGTGTTGCAAATCACAATGTAGCACACTCATATTTCACTCATTTCCTTTGCACAATTATTCTAGAGGATGATTGACTGATAGCTTACTGTTTGTATGTTTTATTCCACGAAAAATGGACGAGAAGTGCTTGCGGCAGTGAAACACTGCTCAGAATGTGTGTTTTCCACACTGATCCATCGGAGGGAAGCCAGCACATGTGTTAAAAAAATCAGGAATTTTACTAGTGATTTTCCATTGCCTTCTAATACCACTCTAATTTTTTCTGACATGATAACTGAGTGGTGTTGAGAGATACAAATGTTGTACTATTGAGATGCAGGACGTGACAGGAGGAGTGAGATTGTGTTTGGAGTCACAAATTGCTGCTCACTGGCAGCAACTCGGCCAAAACTTGCACAATTCTGCAAAGTTAGACTGTCAGTCTTGCCACCTCAAGCAGCACTTCTCGGGAGTATTAGAGGTCTCTCAGACCCTATTATTATGTTAGGGTTATATGGTCTGAGAGACCTGGCCTCGTGGAGGATCTAAATATAGCACATACCTAAATGTTCTTGCTTCCTCCACATCAGCAAACTAGGGGGTGTCTGTACAATAGTGTACAAGATTGTACAGCATTGTACAAACATTACAATTACACAAGGAAGTCCCCCCTTTACAATACTGTCACATACCCCTACAATCTGTACATCTTGTTACAATGCAGACAAACTGCACACACGATACAGACCATACAAAGTATACATTTAATTACAGCTTCACACAGTAAACATGAACCAAACTGTGGTAATGATTGTCTGACGAAAAAACCATGGCATATTGATCAGAGCATTACTAAAGTATGATATTAACGTCCTCTGCATCGCTCGCACTCGCATCTGCATACTCATTGAAATCCCCCATGCCAATCCTAGCCCATTGTTCCAACATGTCTTCAAGCTCTTTGCGACACTCCGGAATGTCGAGCAGGGTGTCAATCGATTTCCGTAAGTTTTTTTTAAAAAAAAAAAAACATTGTTATTGTCCTTTGGGGTCATAGACCCTATGTCGGACATAGCCCTATTCGAGTGCGGGGGGCTTACTCCCGGCTAGCTACTGTAAGTGTATATGTACTGTATGTGTTCTGGGGTCTTTGACACGTACTCCATTGGCGTGTAGTCGGGCCAAGGCCGACTGCCAACTTCGTACAAGGGAACAGCTGTTGGGGTAAAGTATGGGTAGGTGAGAACTAGGTAGGGTGAGTGGGGGTGCCGTTTGGTGTTTTCGCTGGGTTTCTGATGCGATGTCTTTTGCTTCTTCGTCTTGTCTCGTGCTTGGGCCTTCATTCCTCTTTGTCCTCATCCTAGCCTGCTACTTCCGGTCCTCCAGTGCTGTTTGTCCTGCAAGCAGCGTTTCCTTGGTATGTGGAGTGGTTTTGTTTTGAATTAGTTTGGATTAGTTTGAATTTAGTTTTGGATTAGTTCTAAGTTTTGTAGGTTGGGTTTGGGTTTGGGTTTGGTTGGGTTGTGGGTCGCGGGCGTATTATTCTGTAGTATATAGGCTATATGTGAAAGAGTGAACTTTTTATATGAGCGGGATCTCACCGAATGTCGCTTTGAAACGTCCTGAGCTATTGATGAAACGCATAAGCGGTTTCATTGCTTCTTCTGACGCTAGGAGAAAGGAAATGGAGGAGGCTCGACGATGTAGGGCATTAGAGAGTATATGACGTTCGCGGATGTATTGGGGGCAGTCAAGTAGGTAATGGTGGATGGTTTCATTTGTACCGGGGCATATGGGACAGTGTGGGGTTGCGCTCTTTCTGAGATGGTGTAGATGGTAGTTGAGGGGTACATGGCGGGTGCGGAGTTGAGTGTATATGCTGGTCTGTCGACGTGGACTGAGGGCTACGAGGCGGAGAAAGTTCTTGGATGGCATGGTGGGGTCGATCATGTTGGTTCTGGCGTATCTGGGTGAGTTTTTCCACATGTTGCTCCAGCGTTTCTGTAGGGCGTCCTCGTGCCACTGTTTCAGGGCGGATATACTGTCCGGCAGCGGATCATCTTGAAGGAACTTTGGGAGTCTGTGTTTGGCGCTTGATTCGTTGGGGCCCTTTGCTGCTTCTTTTGCTGCTACGTCAGCGAGTTCATTACCTGCCACTCCTTTGTGTCCTGGTATCCAATGAATTGTTAGATCGAAGTCGTTTCCGTGATGCTCTCTGCGTAGAGTGAGCTCTCTTGATAGTCTGCGGAAATGTTCTACTAAGTATCTGCCCGATTTTGCAATGTGACTCTCACCGGATTGGATGGCTGCGCGGTTATCTATGAAAATGGATGCCGGATAGGTGACGTTGCATTCTGTCGCTAGAAGTTTGGTAGCTAGCGTGAGTCCAACCACTTCTGCCTCGTATATGGTGTGCACTTTGTTTGATCCTAGGTGATACTTCAGTGTGTGGGGTGCTTGCCCTTCCTGCAGTAGAACCGCTGCCGCTCCTATGCCTCCATTGTGTCCAGAGCCATCAGTAAAAATTTGTATCATGTCCTTGAGTTCTTGCTGTTCTTTGATGGCTTCCTTCGCTTTCGGTGTGATATGATTTTTGACGACGTTTCTTTGACTGGCGTTTAGGCGTAGGATGGGGTCCAATGTTTCCATTTCACTTGGGAGGGTTTGGAACGTAGCTAGGAGGTCGTGTAGCGACGTGCGATGCCTTCGTATGTTCCGGTGTCGGACTATGTGCTTCAGGAGGGGTTGTAGGGGGTGGCGGTTTGGTAACGTAGCTAGGCGGAGAGCTGAACGGTGACATATTCTCTGGAGGAGAAGGGGGATGGGGAGGAGGTTCGAGTGTGCGTCTAGGGTGTCAGTAGCTGTTGATCTCATTGCTCCTGTGATGCTCAGTGTCGCGATACATTGTACCTTAGCTAGTTTTCGGGCCACTCCCATAGATCCTTTCCGAGGCGAGCCTGTATACGAGTTGAAGGTTGGACGGAACCATATATCCGCTCTGTAGGTGTACTTGGGGATGGCTACCGTAATATATAACTTACGCATGAGATTGGCTGATACTCCGTTGGTGGGCTTGGCAAGACAGCGAAGTTGGAGGACATATTCGACTCCTTTAGCAATTGCGTGACCTGTGTGATATTTCCACGTTAGTTCCTGATCAACGAACAAGCCGAGGAAGTGGTGATGCTCAGTGGGGTTGATTGTGGTGTTTTGAATAACTAGTGGAGGGCGGTGACAGGTTTTGCTGCGGGTGAAATCTATTAGGGCAAATTTGTTAACTTTGAATTTTGAGTTGTGATCTTGAGACCATTGGAGTGCTCCATCGCGTCGTTCCATCATATCTTTCAGGGTGCGGTGGGTGGCTTCGAACGTTGGGCCTATGGCGATGAAGGCCGTGTTGTCGACGAAGGCTAGTGCTGTTTCCTGTTTGCGGGGGTTAGCTATGTCTACAAGGTCAGCATTATATATCAAGTAAGCTATCATAGATAAGGGGTCTCCTTGACCTATTCCGTTTCGAACGTCTATCCACTTTGAAGTTGAGTCGTTGAAGCGTAGCTGCGTGCGTCGTCCTGTAAGCATTCTGACTGTGAAATCGACTATTTCCGGGGGGAGTCGTCTTTTCTTCATGTTGTGAGCGAGCCGGTCAGTTACTGCATTGGGGAAGGCACCTTCGATGTCCAGGAAGAGTATTGAAGCAACTTTGTTGTTACACCACGCATTCTTGACAGTAGCTTCTAGGAGGTGTAGGAATCTGTTGTGGTGCGGCCTGGGCGTCCACCGAAGTGCGTATTTGGGAGGAGGTTGTGTTGTTCTAAGATACATGTGACTTGTTCTGCTATTAGGGCGGTAAGTAGCTTGCAAGTGGTATTAATTAGGGCTATGGGACGATACGCTTTCGGGATGGAGTAATCAGTCTTTCCTGGTTTGCGTAGGACTACGGTCGTGAACTCTCGCCATGGGTCGTAATATGTTTGGAGGGTGAAGACTGTGTTGAATAGGCGTAGGAGGTGGGGGACGAGGAGGTGTTGCGCACATTTAAATACTATGTTACATATGCCGTCGGGTCCGGGAGCTTTATACGAGCTGGTGTTGTTGATGGTGCGAATGAGTTGTGCTGCTAGGATGGGAGTGAAGGGGGTGACGGGTTCTGGATAGTTGAAGTTAGTAGGGACTGAACTGGTGAGAGGAGGAGGCGGAAAGAATGCTTCAGCTAGGGCTATACTCTTATCTTCATTCGTGATAGCTTCTACTTGGTTGCCGTTGGCGTCTTTGGTCTTTAGGGCGGGGATACTTGTTCTTCCTCCGTCGCCGTAGGGCTTCATCACGATTTTGTTGGCCGTGTAGACGCTTTCTTAATTGAGTTCTTCGAGGAAGCTGATCCAGTGCTCTTGCTTGGTCTTGTGGATGGCTTCGGTAGTTAGGTTGCGGAACTTACGATGTTCTTCGTGTATGGGGTGGTCAGGTAGTCCTCTCATCTTATACGATTCTGCACTTAGCTGGTCTTTCTGTTTTAACATCTTTGTAAGCTCCTTCATCCACCATTGTTTGGCATGAGGGGATGGCTTCGTTTTGGGGACTTTGTCGGCTATGGTACGTTTAAGGGCTTCACTAAGATTGGCGGCGTCCATTTGAAACTGTTCTTCTGAGGTGATGAGTGCTGGGGGAGGGTATGCACTGAGGTGACGGGCGAGGGAGCTATTGAATTCTTCCCAGTCAACTTCGCGGTAGTTGACTGTCGTGGCTGTTGAGGCGCGGGGGACTTCTAGATCTAGGGAGCTAATGATGGGAACATGGTCAGTACATGGCGGTCGGCGTCTAGGAGTAGTATTGCAGATAGTGAACGAATCTAGCATGTGGGACGTGCAAAATACATTGTCTGGTCTTGTCCAATTGCCGCTGCTTGAGGATTGGAGAGTCGGGATGTTCTTTGGAAGAGCCATCTGTAAGTCGTAGTCGGCCATCAGATTAATAATGTTTTGCGCGTTTTCCTGAGTGTCTGGAGGTGTGCAAAGGTGTATGTTGCAATCTTCCTCCCAGAGTGGGTGATGTGGTTAAGACCGTGCACAAAGGGTAGGACTGATTCCGAGGGGCTTGGCTTCAGCTCGTGCGCTGCGCCCCTTACCCGAGTATGTGCCCTTAATTTCAGAATGATGTCCGAAGAAAGTCCAAGGACGTCCGAAGGACATCCGAAGCGCGGGAAAGTTCGGAAGGACTTTCCGGACGAGTGCAAGTAACTTCCGGACGAGTGCGGGAAAGTTCCGGAGGAACTTCCGGAAATTACGATGAGGTTTCGTCCTGATACGGATACGTGTAATGGCTACTTAGGACAAGTCCTAAGTAGAAGCAAACAGAGGAAAGGCTGCAAGGACAAAGTCCGAAGCAGAATAGGTCCGGAGGACCGCGGGAAAGTTTCGGACGAACGTCCGGAAACTTCAGAGGATCGGATGAGCGGATAAGCGGAGCTCTGGCCTAGGGAATTTCTCCCTAGGCCCGAGATGGATATTGACTAAGTCGATAGACTAGAACTGATGTGAGGACTTAGAGTGAGATCTAGTGCGAGGACTAATATGATATTCAGACTGAGGAACTACAGGACATATACAAGAGTTTATATACTAAGGAAATAACGGAAAGATCAGTAAGCAAGCGTCCGAGGCTATGTATGAAGCATAAGCAAAGTTATCAAGCGCGAGTCGGAAATGAAGCATAGGTTAACGGATCAGTAAGCGTACCGGTAGTAAGTATAACCGAGATACCGAGGACAAGGAATACCGAATAGAGGAATAGGCTGTGTCAACATTATATGCACAGGAATTGAATTAGGAAGCTTATCGTATATCGGATCGGATCGGACCGGTGTAGAGACTCATGCCTCTCATGGCATGATATGGCAGTATTCACTAGGGAGTACATAGCACGAACTTGTAGCATCACTCTGTGTGCTATCTGCAGCTATCCCTATATGAGGCGCAGCTTTCCCGCGCCATGCGCGCACCATTCCCGCGCTTTACGATGTATACGCGCGCGCGCTTTCCCGCGCTTGATCGCCCTATAGCGCCAGCCATCCAGAAGCATCCATCCACTGTCCACCAAGCTCTCTAGTGCGTGTATTTCCATTTCCCTTATTTACATATCATTCCACCTTTATTTATATCATGGACCCTTACTTACATACATATATCTTTACATACCTTACTCGGTAGCGCTTCGGCTCCGCGTGACAGCGCTTAGGCGCCGTATATAAGCGCCAGCATTACATACTATTACAAACTTTCGAACTTTGGACTTTACCTCCCACTTACCCACTTACCACCTAGAGAATATAGTTGCAATCTATTCTTTGACACCTCGCGCTCGTATCTCTTGTTATTCATCTAATCACCACTTAAGCAAACTCACACTTACTCTCACTTGTCTCTGCTCACGCGCGCGTACCTTCGCTTTCCCGCGCCTCGCGCGTACCTGCGCGCTTTCTCGTGCTTCGCATTGGCCGACCAGTAGCGCCTTCAGCGCCTACTTCTAGAACCTTGCTGCACTCGCTTCCCCTTTAGGGTCGAACGCACTTGTCTTCTCAAGAATAGCAGACTAGGCAACGCGCGACCTCACAACATTATAGATACAGTTTGGAGCATTTGTTTGCTCCTCGCAGTATAGTTGTTTCTACACCGGACTGGACCGGATGTCCGGACAAGAAGCGTGGATATACAGGATATGATATTAGGGCAATAGGACAAAGGATGAATGATGCAGGCTAGCTGCGGAGGTATGGAGGTGTGATGTACAGAGGTAAAGGGATCTGGACATGGATGCGCGGATGTGAATGTGCAGAGGTGCAGGGATCCGGATGGGTAGAGGACTGGAGACATGGATAGGGTGTCCGAAGGTCCGGATGAGGCGTGGGAATATTGTCGGATGTAGGTCCGGAATACGGGATATGACAGATGTGCATTGAAGTCGCCCATTAGAATTATGTGATCTCCGGCGGAGGGGCAGATAGTGCGTATCTCCCTTTCTAGATATTCCGAGATGGCTGGGATGACCTCTCGTTTCTTGCAGTCGTCGTACATATTGATGATAGTGAGTTTGCCGAAGGGTCCGCTGAGCTGGATTATCACTACGTCTGATGAGGGGAATGGGAGTTGTCGCCAGTTGTTGGCATTGAGTCGTTTGTTGATGAGGGTGATTGTGCATGGTCTGTTGGGATTAGTATATCTATTCGAGGGGTATATAACGTTCCAGTCCGGTGTTGCCTTTGTGTTACCTAGAAAGTCAATACAGGGTTCCTGGATTACGACGATATCTTGTTCTTTTGCCGTGAAGGGGCCGCTAAGGATGCAATGTTGGGCGGTGTCCGATTTGTTTAAGTTTTCTTGCCAGATTCATAGTCTTACTGTTTGTTCATTGAGTGTCCTAGACATAAAGGGAGTTAGTGGAGCGTGCTGGCGTTACTGAACGTTGCTGTTGGGAGTTGTGTTGATGAGATGAGAATCCGAGGGACGGGTGTAGGTGTGAGCCTCTGGTGTTATGGCTTCCTCTAGGGGGAAAGTGTCTCTTGAGCGTGCCTTGCGTGTGTTGAGGGGGTTCCGAATATTCCGGCGTAGGTTCCTTCCTGATGAACGGTTTGGCTTTGGAAGGTGCTTGAACTTGAGTCCATGTGTCGTCGGTAGGGAAGTAGGGCATTGTGTTTTCGGATTGTCTGGCATTGAGGTCTGCGCATTTGCGGATGAAGGTTGGGCAGGATCGGTCTCAGCTTGCGTGGTCTTCAGATTGACAGGAAGTGCATACCGTGCTTGATTTGTCTGTGCATTCACTAGTTCTGTGTGGTCCCGAGCAGTTAGCGCAGACATCGCTGTGAGAGATACATTCCTTTGCTATATGACCATAGTGTTGATATTTCGCGCATCATATGGGTTCGCGTTTGTTCTTCTTGACTTGGAGGCGGTATTTGTTGAGAGTAATGCCGTCTCAGATGCTAGTGTTAGCTACGTTCGGGTCGTTGAATGATGCCATGATGTGAGCGACACTTTGAGTATTGTTGCGTTTTTCCGGGGGCTTGACCCAGCGTGCAGATGTTAGAACACCTTGGCTCCAGTTGTTCTCTTGTTCGAGGTTGTCGATGTGGTCTGGGTTTCCTGGATTGAAGGTTAGCGGAACGAATTGGATTATTACCTGGTATGTGCGGTCTTTGATGGATGCCATTGGGTCTAGTGCTTCGAGGAACTTTTTCTTGATTTCCGGTTTCTTGAGGTGTTGCGCTCCGTCTGCTGTCATCATTTCGATAACTGTACCTCCATTCCTGAACTGGTTGATTGCGCGTATTTCTAATGATGGGGAGTCCTGGGTGGGTATGGTCTTGATTGCTTTGTTGATGAAGTCGACTAATTGTGCGTGTGAGACTTTGCCTGGGGCAAGTTGACTATCCTTGTTGATGTCGATTAGGATTTGGCGGGCTTTGATGGCGTCTCTGGCTGCTCTTTGGGTTGTTAGAGGGTCGGTGTTGGTGTCGAGTCCTGTGAGTAGCGCCTTCTTGTAGTTCCCTTGATTGTTTGCTTCTTTGACTTGCGTGGTTAGTGTAGTGACAGCTTCTTGCATCTTTTCAAGATGTGAATCTATTGTTGCTGAGTCTATAATTCTGTCAGCAGTGTTCCCAGAGAGGTTCGATGAGACGTCAGTGATCTTAGCCTGTGTTGTTTCGAGCTTTGATGCAGATGATGTGATGTTCTCCGAGGTGTCTTGTAGCTTTGCAATTTGCGGAGTGATGGCGGTTAGAACTAGTTTAGCTACTTTGTCTGCCATTTTTATTTCAGCCGCTTCTTCGAGTAGAAAAGCTACTGCTCTTATGGCATTCTGTGCTGGGAGATTCATTCCTGGGAGCTGCGTGATGTGGAAGAGAATGTCTGAAAGGTTGTCAATGGAGTACGGTTTGCCGCTGATGGCCATTGCCGTCTGAGTGAGATAGTTCTGAGCGCTCACTATGTCCTTGACTTCACTATTCGAAGCTATAATCTCGTTTACAGCTAGTCTTGAGGATGACCGCGTTGGCGGTGTACTTGTCTTTTGGTGTCCTTTAGGGTTTAGCGGCATTGTGAGGCTTTTTGTTCTTTTCTTATGTTTTTGTTGATTTGTGATGATTTTATGGGTCTAGCGTATATGTACTTTAGAGAGAGAAGCAGAGATATTAGGAGAATTTGAAATGGGACGGCAATGACGCCATCTCCGCTGTTGGGCGGTTTGCTAGCTGTTTTGGACGGTTTTTCGGGGTCTTAGTCGGGGTGCCACTTGGTACGGAACCAAAAGGTGTTTTTTTTCCGTAAGTTGACGAAGTGGGTCCTACATTGCTCAGCAGTTAGTTCAGGAACCTTGTCGGTGCCGGTTTCATGAAAGCCAGAGATAACACCCTTCAACTGTCGAATTATCAGCGATGAAAAAATAAAGAATTGTAAGCATACCACCGCTGCTACAAGAAGCATTGCATTAACAGGGATTGTTCAGTGGAATTCGTCCATGTTCTTTAATGCTTTCTTACTGTTGCTGTAGTAGAATTCGAGACAAGCGTCCTTGAGAGCCTGCACTGTGAAGTTCTTGAAATTTCCCTGCAAAAATTAATTTTAAACGATGCTATGACTAGGAATCACAACCTACACCAGACGAGTCAGGGAGCCGGAGGTAGTCACCACTCTTGAGGAGCCTAGTGGTGGCTGCAGTGACCTGCCTTTGACATTCCTCCTTTCGCATCGTGGAGCCCTGCGGGAAGATATTGTATGCCCTTTTGGCAATAGAAATGACAATTTTCTTGAGTTCTGTGTGAAAGGTGAAGAGATCATTGCAAAGCTCATGGACATGGTATCAGCGAGCGCATGAGCCATTAATAAACAAAGAATGTACCAGCCAGCACATCTGCATGGTGTACTCCAGAAAGTAGCCTTGAAAATGGAGGTGAGAAGGGTAGATGGTGGAGTAGGGAGAACATACCTCTCTCGAGTTTAATCTTCTTCTCGTGGTATGTCCATAGCACAGTGTCCAAGACTTCTCTTGGAAGGTTAAGGGCTTCCTGGGATTCCGGAACTGGAGTAGCTATAACAGCCTGCAACTGCATCTCTAACTTGGCCATCTGCAGGAATGTTTGCCAAGTGGGCGGATAAAATCCTAGCTTCGAGGGATCCTCTTGGTTTGTCTTGACCTTTCATTTGCTGTTGCCAGATTGATGAGCATCTTCAGGTGTAGAGGTACGAGAACGTTCACGGTGTGAAGGTACAGTATGGTCAGATGGAGAGCATGGTGGAGAGCTCCTATGAGATGTGGGCTGTGTATGACTACAACTTGACGAAGTGATTGGTCGAGATGGGCACTGAAGAGGAGACTGCGTATGTGAGGATGAAGTGCGTACATGTCTGTCTTGCTGAGATGATTGTCGACGTGGAGACTTTGAACAAGAGGGACATGAGTGAAGTGTAGGTGAGCATCTATGAACCGCTTGAACAGCAGAGGCTCCTCCAGACAGCTTAAAAGTGCGTGCCCATTCCTTTCCCTTCCCCTTCGACAGATAGGTTGGCAAAGGAGCTTTTCGCTGCCTGTTCTTTGCATGGCGACACTTGAGAACATCGTAAGCCTTGAGTACAAATAATCAATGCAAGAATAGAGAAGAAAAAAATGTAGATACTTTATCCTGCTCCGTATCTGTGGGCTCATCATTCAAGGTGCAAAAGATTGTTGGCCTGTCCTTCTCTCAGGGTAATCTCCTGTGTGACAAGGTCTGTCACCGACAGTTCATTGCGCCATGCCAAACTGATGTTTGATGGAAGAGGAATGACAGTAATCTCGGGGCAAAAGACTGCTGTGGGACCATCTTCTGAGGGCTCTATGCCAACTTCCTGCCAATTGTCTTTGGGAGTATCTGTATCATCGTCGACGAATGCTAGATTCATGTCCAGCACATCTTCATCTGCGTCAAAACCTTGACTGAGATATTGTTCAGCAGCACAGTTGAATTCATCAATGGTGTGTTGCAAAGCGACCCTGCGACGGGCGATAGACAGTTTCTGAGTCTCAGTAGGATGTCTGCTGAGCTTTCATATGTCCATGGCTAAAGCTATCTGGGACTCCTCAATAGTGATGCCGGATGCTATCCAGGTGGCAGCGCCAAGCCTGCGATGAGCTTCGGGTCGATGCCCTTGAGATTGCAGGATATCAAGCTCCACTTGTTTCCGACTCAGCACTACAATCGGGTCAACTGATTGTTGCCCAGCTAATTATGCCTGCCATGATACCTACCTTTTTCCAACTGAACCTCATATATATCCATGGACAACGGGTCTTCCACCCGAGATGCATTAGCAGCTGTTTCTTGCTCCTCCCATTCTGTCACTGTGTCAGGATCCGCGCTCTCATTCAATTTTTTGAAGGCTTCGCTGCTCCCGGCAGCACCTCGCTTGACTTCTTTGTATTTCCGACAAAGGAGTGTGCCTGCAGGATGATCAGCGGGGCTATCTGCAGCCATCAGATGTCTCACTCATCCTAATCATCTTCATGAAATTGCAGTCGTTCATCTGGTAGTCAAGACACTCCTGCCAATGAGGAGTGGACATACCTCGGCAGGAAGGAGATATGATATTGAGAGGTGCCCACAGTGTCTCCATGATCTCCCCATTGATTCTTGCCGCTCCCATGATAAAATTCGAAGTGTATCTCATGTAGCACTGGTCCTGGTGACCGCGCACATGCCAAAGTCCAATTCCTGGGATGACCTCCATTCCAAATGGGATTGCCAAATATGGGCTCTCCTCGACCCGACGCAATAGATATTTGTTGTACTGGCAATTCATGTCGTAAAATGTCAAAGCAGTTTCCAATCCTTCAGTGTTGTAACTGAGAGCATTGCATAGCACGTAGTCCATGTTCATTTGCCTGGTCCCGAAGGTTGGCCAATGTGAACAAAGTCATTCTCAGGATGTCTCACCTCTCGCCATTTTGAAAATCTACCATGGAATGAGAGACAAAGCATCCATGTCTGGCACACGCACATCCACCAATGCCTGTAGCTTCCAGTTTGTGCCGAGTTGCATTGGCCTGATTTACCGCCCGGTGGTTGTTGCACTTGGACCTTTGCATTGAATCCATTGCTACAGCCAAGTGAGCTTTGTACCATTTTCTACCGACCATGAACCTGAGGCCATCCATGAGCCATACTTCATCATCCGGATTTGTTGGGTGGAGATTTTCATTGTATTGTGTTGGCAGCGCAACATTGATCCTGGGTTGTGGGCATGTCAGGCAGAAGAGACCCAGCTCGCCCAGTTTAGGATGCGTTTTTCCGTGAGCGAAACCATTGCATCTGAGAAGCTTCAGCTGCCGCCATTGCCTTGCCACTCTCATCAATTCCCTGTATCTATCCTGCCGAGCTGTTGGATCAGCATCAATATGCAGCCATCCTCTAGATGTGTCCTACCGGTACTAGGTGAGGGAAGATACTTGACGTTCTCCGCCGCAATTTATTGTAGTAGTTCATAGCAGAATTGCCGGACTCTACATTGTCAAGCGCAAAATTGTTCAGCAAGGCAAATGTGAATGCTGTCCTAGGCTGGGTGAAAGAGGCCATGAACAAACCCATTTGAAACAATTGTTTCTCGCATTGGGAGCATCGGTGCATTGGCAGAAACAGATTATGAGATAATGTATACCAGTGATGTCAATCACTGTTACCCACGCGATGCACCTGATGACAGGCATTCCCCTGTGTCTTGAAGTACCATTGGTTGGAGAGGTGTCCTCATTGTTAGTAAATTTCTTGATGGCTGGCATATCCACCGAATTGTTGTCAAATACATCCTTTTCCTCCCAACGGATCTCTTCATGTCCTCCCACGTTCATCGGGCATGGGAGTCTCCTGTGGCTGAGGTGGTACTCCATGCCCAATTTCGTCAATGAGCTCTCCTCAAAGAAGTCTCCGTTCCATTGACTAATCTTATGAAATGGCAGTCGGACATGCTGTGTTCGGCATCACTCACTGCAGAAGATTGGCTCAGAAAAACAGTCGTGACATCTATAAGCTCTGTCTCGGTTGCACAATGAACACACCCTGTCTGAATGAGGAGCCTCCCTTGCCATGAACATATCCAGGTAATCCTTGGTCCTGTGTTTCCATTCCCTGAGGTAGTCATTTGGACCCTGTGATGATGCTGTCAGCCAGAAACCAGTAGATGGGGATGGAGATGTGGGAACAGACTTGCCTTTGTTTTCTTCCTCTGCCTCTTCATATTTGGGAATGGAATGGGCCCTTGCCCTCCGTGGTCGAAATCGACATCGCAGTCTGAGAATAATTGATGATGCATGATGTCTGAACCTCACTTGGTTGGAGATTTTGTCGGCAAGGATGAAACAGACTTGCTTGGTTGAGTCCGTTTAACCAGGACCCACCTGGGTTTGAGACCTCGGGTGGTTTTCTTCGGCTTCCATTCCACCAGCTGAGCTGTGCCCCAAGGAGTGCATTCCTTTATCATTGTCCTGGCCATTGGGCTGAAACATGAAATCAGAGGTCCAACCAAAGTCGTTGTTAATGTAATCACAGCATTACCTATAGATTCTATTAGCCTATTATGTAATCATGACCAAATAATTTTGGATACCATAATGGCATGAAAGACTATTCTGTTGCATCGTCAGATGCATTTCATGTAGTGATCGTCTACTCCAGTCTATTGCAGAATGATGCTATGGAAGCATGCAGCTGAGTGATAATGCTTAATGCTAGTCTATTACAGAATGATATCATAAGATTGTCTTGTGCAAGTGATAATGATATGATCTAGTAGTCTGTTACATAATACTGTCACCAAACCGTTAACCAAAAATGCTGATGGTCCAGTGTCACACATTCTTCATTCACTGAACCCACCTCCATTAGACTCGACAGACTTTCATCTCTCACATCCTTCTCCACCCTTCCACACCCACATTATCCATTCTATACATACATATATGCCAGACAGCGACTCTAATCCAGCCAAGGATGCAAATAAGCAGCCGCCATTGACTCCACAGGAGCTTGAAGTCCTGCAGTCCTATGTCGAACAATGGGAGTCTGCTTCAGGTGAAGACCGGAATCAGGTATGGAAGGATGCGACATTAGAGACTCGACTAAAGGCCCCAACCAAGGACAAACAGCTGCTTGAGAAACAAAAGAAGGTGAGTCTATAGAGCAGCTCGTAAGGAATGCCTTCGGACTCATCTTTCAGGTGTACCGAAATTGGTTTCGCAATCACAGAGGCAGGAAGCAGGATCAAAAACCCCCCATCAACATGGGGAGGAGGTGGACTTATCGTTGGGTCATCAACACACTCTGGAAACAGGAGCTGTTGAACAAGATACAGGATGACACAGGGGTAAAACCGGGATCAACGGAAATGATCCAGCATTATTCGAAGTATTTGAGTGCATTGATAGAGTCTTTGACAGAGGAAGAGATTCAGGAGGCCGTCAAGACAGCAGAAGAATGGAACAGTCAGGGCGTTCCTCCCGAGGTGCAGATAGACATCGCCAAAAAGAAGAGCGAGAGCATGATCCACCACTTCGCCAGTGAGATGTACAAACGGGCTGGAATGAGGGTGTTTGTCTTGGCTGCAAGGAAGACAGAAGAGGGCAAGCTGTTGGTGACCGGGTGAGTTGGTTTTCATCGCCCGAACAAGACATGTCTCATGTTCCAAAAGCCACGACTATAACGATGAGTTCGGTGGGGCAGAAAGTTTTACAAAGACCTGCGACTGGCAGGTCATATTGCCCGAGTGGGAGCCATATGTGGCTAAATTGTTTGGTAAGAAATGTTTAAGAATCTCGGTAGATGATTTACTTCTGACTTATGTGCTCCCGGTAGATGGTGATGGTGAAGATGAGTGTGTGGTGCATAAGGCCAGGAGGAAGGACAACACATACATGCTGGACATAGGAGACAGCAGTGTCCCCGTCCTCCCGAACTACAACGAGATGGAATCGGGAACCAGGAAGGTGGTGGTCCGAGCATTTTTAAATTGGCATTACAGTAGGTCGCTTCCATGCCCCAACAAATCAGATGATCTTAAATCAAATACAGCCGCATGCTCCAGGAGGCCCAAAGACTCTGTGCCGTGGAAGGAACTATCTTCCTGACAAGATGAAATGCTACCGAGGAAGTACTTACCGGATGGTGCACGAATTCGGGAGCCATCAAGGATGAACCGGGAGGAAGCCACGGCCTTGCTCAAATTCTGGTATAACCAACAGGAGGCATCAGATTGTCATATTCTGAAATTGAGCAGGTGGTGGTGCAAGGACCAAGTGAAATCTCCTGTGAAACCTGTAGCATCAGATACTCATCTAAGGCGGAGAAAACTAAAAAGTCTTCGTCAAGGAAAATGGCTCGGGGGAAGACTGCAACAGGCCGGGTGGATGATGATTTTACTGGTAGCTCAGATGATGAAATAGTTCCCGAGAAAGTACCACAATGCCAGGTACAACTAAGAAAGACAAGGCAGGTGGTTGAAGAATCATGGGAAGATTTGGAGGCAGACTCTAACGGTGACGAGCCTTGTATGTTGCCAGCCCAGGTGAAGCACAATCAAAAACCACTGACGAAGCACGCCTCGGCAGCTCAAAGACTCGTCAGAATATTCACAAGTTGAAGAACCTGAGGAGAATGTAAAACCTCCGGCAAAGAAACCTTGGGTGGGAGAGAAACCTCGGGTGAAGCAGAATTCTGGTCGCAAGATTGGTCCTGCTTCTTGTACTGCTGAAATATGACGCCGAGATCAGATTCAGCAGCCGCATGGTAAAGAGGGCACCTCGTCCATCCTGCCAAACCCTGTCAAGTCTGCCTCAGCTCCAGCCCCATCGGGCAAGAGGCCTCCTCCTGTGCCAACACTGAATAAAAACTAGCTGACTCAATGGTTGCGTGGTTTCGGGTGGTAAATCAGAATGCAAAGTGGGTGCAGAATCCCACCCAAGGTCATAAGTAGCCTCAAGGTTGACTTCTAAAGACTCTCCAGGTGTCAAGTCACCTGCATCGGGTGCAGAATTCCACCCAAGGTCATAACTGGCCTCAGGGTCAACTCCAATGGACTGTCCAGTCATCTCACCTGAATCAATGCCCGCTTTGGGTGCAGTATGCCACCCGAGGTCATAGCTCACATCCATATCGGCGTTGGCAGCCCGTCTATTGCTGACCCATTCATTTTGAAACATGGCTAGAAGTCATATTTTATTAGAAGCCGATATTATTACATATGGACTTACCTGTGAGTTCACTGATGGTATCATTTGCACTGGCAAATGCCCTATCATACAGGCATGCAGGGTCTCCTGGTTGGTCTATCTCAGGTGAAATGTGATACTCTGATAAATTAGTTTGCTTTGCCAAGGTGCTTAAAAATGGACTTACTTTGTATTTTCATTCCATCAAATTTGGATTTGTTCATTTTCAGAGGCACCCAATCGGCTATGGGGACAAAATTACCCCACCATTCTCGACGAGCTTCTTGCATTTGAAGTGAATGGGACTCACCTGTTGTTGCAACAGGATCAGGCCGAGTTTCATTCACAGGTGGAGTGAAGTGCATGCGGTGGGAAGCCATGATGGGAGGAAATGCAATTTTAAAATGAACGTGCCTGATTTTATAGAAGTTAGCTCACCACTCGGGTGGATGCAAGGAACAATGGACTTTGATGAATTCACAGTGGAACGGCTCCACAAAGCAGCTGTGGACACGTGCAACAATGAAAATAGAACATTTCTCACGATAGGCGCCGAGATTGCGCCACTAATATAATTTTATTGATCTTCAGCCCACATTTACCGCAGGGAACAATAATTGCCAATAATGTCACATTCCACGACCGAGTTATCTCCACAATTTGTCGTTCCCTATAAATACTCAGCCCTTGCCCTCACTTTTCCCTCCCAAACTTCATTAACATACTTTAATATCTTGTAACCAACTACATGTCAACCCGAACTTGTACTTATCATGTCAGCTTCTGAACTCACCAATGCTGCCCTTGATGCTGCGATGGAAGACATCCAGCACTTAATGGTAAGATCCATGAAGTTGCAAGTAGGTCATCCGAACGCTATGGTGTTCACACATGAGATCACAAAAAGTACTGTAAGTCTTCTACATTAAATTATATTGTGACCAATAACTCATTATGGGTGTCTTGCAGGCACGTTCATTATAGGAGCATGGGGAGGTCTCCACTTTGTTCTCCCCCATGCTGCTGTCTTGTGCAGCCAAGATTCGTGACCACAGCAACCCTGTGACACGAAAAATCGTTACTCTACCCGACTGGTCTGCAGTCAACATGGACGACCCGCATATCGCTGGTCACGTGCGATTCCACAAGACAATTGGATATCCACGCCTGGATCACATTACTCTGGCACCAACTATTCCTGCCCCTCAGCTGCCAGTGATTGCTGACAAACCATCTACCATTGTTGAATCACTGGAGGTATTGGATTCGGAAGAACTTCCTGCGCCAAAGTTCAACTTATTTGTTGCCAGCACCAAACGCAAGGCTGACAGAACCGACTCTGATATTCGGGAAGAAACTCGGGTGACCGAGCCAAAGCACAAGGTCTTGAAGACAAATCCAGCACTGCAGCAGAAGACTGCAACATCCTCTAAGAGAAGGAAGATAGTGAGATTGAAGAGGTTTGTCAGCAATGATGAGGATGAAAGTGCTGATGGTGCAGTGATCATCATCAAGAAAGTAAGTTGTCCCATTATTCTTCAGCCAGGAATGGGTGCACCGGCTGAACATGTAGTGCCAGTGCAACCTGCCAGCAAGGGCAGCTTGTTGAGCAACTTGACCGATGTCGAAGAGCTCAAGGAACCTCAGCTGAGTTGTGCAGACTCTCCCATTGTAAGGGTAAGCTCTCGCCTTGTCTTCTCTTCAGTGACACAACTAACCATTACTATTTCAAGCCTGATGATTGGTCGGATGACAATGCTGTCGCCACCACCGAATGGCCATCCCAGCGACTTCATCCGACAACTTGTGTCCAATGCATAGAAGAAGATTGGCCATGTGTTGTCTGGCTGGGTCGGAAGATCGGAGAGGTTTGCAAGAGCTGTCCTGCCTGCGAGGACAAGAAGGTCAAGTGCATCAGGCTGATTCCTGAGGCTGAAGATGCCTTGCAGGATATAGTTGCAAAAAAGAAGGCTGCCACTGCTTCAAAAGCAACTGCCAAGGAGAAGAAGCCCCACGGCTGCAAACAAGCAAAACCAGCTGCACCCTCGACCTCCTAGGTTCACTCACAGAGATCAGTGAGTCATGCGACTTGATCAATAGCCAAGACCTGTCAGGTGTCTCCGACCGAGCATGACTCAGAGGATGAGGCTCTCATTCCATCTGGTGATGTTGATTTTGACATGCATACACTGGCCGAAGAGGTTCACTCAAGGCCATTATAAGCCTCACATACAACATATCTAATAGATGAGGAAAGCATAAACACAAAATGACGATGTAAAACTCTGAATCCATCAAAAACTATTGTACAATGCCGCCCATGTGAGTCTTTCATGCCTGAAGCGTTAGAATCAACAACATTGCAAGAGAACACGCACACGCACCACGTGAACTTGATTGACCTTGTCCTCATAATGGAGAATTGGGAGGGCAGTGGGATCAACCATGGTCTTTGAATATGATTCTCATACATCCCAGCCCAATGTCTGTCTCATCTATGTTCTTCTCTGCGGCTGCTGTGCGAACTTTAAGCAGGCTTGCAAACACCTCATTTTCCTGTATAACACAATCTGCAAGTGCCTTCTGAGCCAGGAAAACATCATGCTTGGCTCTTACAAGATCAAGCACAAGGTTTGCTTCAGAGTTTGTTTGTTTGTGGGCTCCGGGCTATTGCATATAAGGTGTGATGAAGAATGGTAGAAATAATAGATGAAAAGGACTCACAATTGAATTGATGGCTTCAAGAACCTCGCATATGTCACATATACCACGAGGTGCTGCCCCATTGCATTTGTTGATGGAGCTAGAATGGTGGGTAGAGTCATCAGAGCAAGAAGCAAGCACTGACAGTGATTGTAGAGTAGCAATATCAAACTTGGGCGATGAGGATAACATCATACATCCAGAAAATGCCAAATTCAGATCGACTTTGCTTTTCTATAAGTACGTGAGTCAGGTATCAATATCAGTGTCATGGCGCCAGCACATTGCCCATTATGCAGAAAAAAATTCAAGAACCATACCTCTGTCGCTCGTCATATAAGCCAACCTCAGTCTGGATGTAATAGCTGGCTAGATGATCTAATCCAACTTAACTCCACCTTACTCACCAAAGATGATCTCATGGATGTCAGCAACACTCATGTTCAAGCCCCCTACTACTATGAACAAGGGGAGGATAGGAATTACTATGATTTTTGCAGCCAAGGAGAGAATTTGGACTCTGAAGGTAGAACTAACTCAAAATGAGAGCAGTGAGGCCAAAGTAACCAATCACTTTCTGGAGTCCCCCACTGGCTTTTGAGCAGGGCTACACATTTTTGAGCCTATTTGATGCTGATGAAAATAGCATCTACTGCAAAACAAACCTTTACTACCTGTTCAGTGGTCACAGGGAATAGAAACTTGCCACATGGCTTCTGCATTCAGGCTTGAGCATGAAGGAAATAAACTCTTTCCTAGTGCTAGAGATGGTCAGTGTTTAATTTACTATTGCCATGATCACTACTCTGAGACAGTACTTAGATTAATGATCTACCTTTATTCTTCTGTTTAGCAAAAGAGCTACATGGTTGAGCTGAATCACTGCCTAGCGGTCCGCATTGGAAGTCTCAGGTTATTCAAACATCACATCCCACAAAGTCACCAGCTGTTCTCTACTGGTGAGATCCTCTTGAATGTATCACTACTATATTCAATCATCCTTTATTTCATAATTACATTGACTATACATCTCGCAAGGTATATAGCACAGCACAGAAACTCTCTTGGATATGTACCAAATGGATGATGGGTAATTATGCCTGGGAGATGCAGGTGTGTAATATGCTCTTCAATTCATTGTCTCGTGTGTTCTTAAGTCTGCACTTCCCCATGGTGCAACTCCCCTTGGGATTATTCTATCCTCGGACAAGACATGCATTACTGCATTGTTAGGCAATCATGTTGCACATCCTCCTCCTTATCAGCCTGGCCAACATCTACATGGCCATGCAACTCAAATTATCTTCAAACACTTTCCTTCTCACTGTCCTACTCCCAGTCTCAAAATTTGTTCACAAGAACAAACGAATGAGAGGCATATTGCAGGATTGGCTTGTTCATCATTTCTTGAACGTCATGCTAACACCGTTGAAGTTGGCTGCTCAAAATAGCATCATGCTGTCAGATCCCATTGGTCACCGTCATTACTGCTTTACTGTACTCACTAGTTATATCACAGACACCCCCAAAGCCATGATGCACACTGGATTATTCTTGCAGCGGGAGCATCTGAGATAGATTTTTGATTTTTGATTTTTGATTGTACAGCCCACTACTGATTATCAACACTTTCATGCAGATATCTCATAACTCAAGCAGTCTTTGCCACCGAGACATCCAGTGATTAATCATGCACTTTCGTTATTTTGTGCAGTCACTGTGTATTGATGATAAGGATCTTGGTCATATCACAGCCACACTAGATGAGTTCCATGCGAACAAGCATGCAATCATTGTTGCTGGTGTCTACCAAGGAAAAGGCGGTAAGGTCATCAATAACTGGCAGATTCCCAAACTGGAGCTTATGCAGAGCATCGTCCCCAGTATCTACAACTCTGGCATTATAGCACACTGGCCTGCAGATGTCACTGAGCATGTGCACATCACCGAAGTTGAAGACCCTGCAAGATCCAGCAATAATGACAATTATGACCCACAAATTGTTAAGATGGGCTGCTTCTAGAGGCTACTGAGAGACCAGAAGAGATCAGACTAGAGTCCAAAGTAAGCTGCCAATCTATTGAATGGTGTAGTAAAGTTATAACTGCAGTGTGGGCAACTGCTTATAACCGCTACAAGCTCTGGCACCGCAGTCTCCTGAAGCGCAAGGCAGAAGGGGCTAATGATAAGGCAACAAAGAAGACACATGTTTAATGGTAAGTTCTCCTTTGGTAAATGACAAGTATCCAACTCATAGCCTTGCACAGCTGTGCTCAATTGCCATGTAATTCAAGTCCTTTTGATGATGTCCATTGATCCACGCCTTGTCCACCTATAATTTCATATTCACTTTCTCTGGCATGCATATACAAGCTATTACATACTTTCTCGCTTATCGTGAATCATGTTACAAATGTTGTTGATTGTATTTTCTTTGTTACAGTAATACAATGCTTGTATATAAACTGAAGTTCTGGACTCGAAACTTGCAGTGCTCTTCAGAGCCTTTACTTCATTCTATGCACTGTCCTCGTTGGGATTGACGCCCAGCAGCTAGTATTGCGCAAAAATCTACATTAATACAACCTGCATCTCAAGACGCACCTGGCACGCTCAATGTAGATGACACCGATGAATCCTTTAACCTCAACATATCGGGATCCAGTGATGACACTGACCCAGCGCCTCCATGTCATTTGTGAGTAAATCTTTGCTAGTGTACACTATCAATTTGTCTAACCAGTCAAACTGCCAGGGCCGAGCAAAAGTCAGATCCAGATGCATGGGATCGGATCCATGGAAAGAGAAAATGGGAATACTCAGGTAATACTGGGAATACACCATTGCACGGACACGTTGAGAGGTTCCATTTACTCCTCTATCTCATTCTGGCGGAAGAACGTGGGTGGTCCGTCTTCATCATTAGTGTCAAACTGGCCCTCGAGATGGGATACACATTGACTGAAATGCGTAAAGTTGTTGAGGGAGGTGCCAACTATCTGCTCTTCCTAGCCATGCTGCAGCTGGAGCCAGGAGTACTACATTAAATGGTGATAGAGGTTCAATCCCAGAGTTCACGCATACCGCCTTCCTCCAGCATCTTGTATCTTTCATTGTCGCTGATGATCAGGCAAGCCCTTACACACTCTCGTTATGTCTTACTGACAATGGTCAACAGTCAATCAATGTCATTGAGTGTCTCGAATTCTGACACCTCCTTTTACTTCTCCACCAAGAACTTCGTGAGAAGGATATTCCTCACCGTACCAAGATCCATGCGGAAATTATCAAGGCGTGGCAAGAGTATTTTGTGACTCTGAAAGATGATATGGCTATACATATCTTCGATGTCCATACTAATTCACAGATTCTCATCATACTTAGAATGCCGTCGGAAAAATCTCATTCACTGCTGATATCTGGTCGTCACAGACTCTCAGTGCATATCTGGCCATGACAGCTCATTGGATTGCAGAGAACCAGAAGTCGGCAACTCTTGAGCTGAAAGTAGCACTGATCGTGTTTCGTCGGATCAAAGGGAGTCACACTGGGAAGTACCTAGCAAAGACTATCCTGTATTTGCTTGATCGTGCAGATGTCACTGTGAAGGTATGGTGACCTATCAGACACTAGCTTTCACTCACAATAATTCAGGTTGCACATTTCACCATGGACAATGCGGGCAACAACGCAACATGTATGGAAGAACTTGTGAAACTGCTGGCACAACGCGATATCACTTTTAACCCACTTGACTGGCAGGTCATGTGTTTCCCTCATATTATGAATATATGTGTACAGCATGTCACTGATCATTTCACTAACTCTATTGCCGCTGCACAACAAGTCTCAGGGACGTGGGATGTAACAATTGATAGTGTCGTGATGAGCAAAACAGCTTACATCGCAGCTATCAAAAAGAACCTGATTGCACTGGCCCGGGGAGCTATCAAAGCAATCTGAATATCTGGACTGCGTCGTGATCAATTTATGGAGGTCGTCAAAATAGGAAATGCCAAGCAATGGTTCAAATCTCCTTCGAACGAGCTTGTCACTGTTCCTGAGGTCGAGCTCCTTCGCGATGTCTACACGAGATGGAACTCAACATATTTTATGATCAATCGCTTGCGAGCAATGCATCCAGTAAGTCTAATATACATCATTTCGATTCTTCACTCATGCTATATATTCATGTGTCAGGCCATAGACTTCTTCCTTAGCACACTTAATCAGCAGGACATTTCTGAGCATAAATGACCAACCCAGAGTGGCAAGTTCTTGAAGACTTTGAAAAGATCCTAGATGTATGTATATAACTCGTATCCACATCTTTAATTTCAATCTCGTTCGCTATTGAATTACAGGTGCCTTATAGAGTACAACAACAGATGTCGTCTGAGAGCATGCCCCGGTTGGGTAGTGCAGTTCCATGCTTCGAGTTGTTTACGACTGCATGGGAATCACTCGCTATCAGAGTTCCTCGACTCTGTCCCTTCATTAATGTTGGCTTGGAATGGGCCAAGTCATATTATGTTCGCATGGACCTGACAGATTCATATGTTATTGCTATGTGTAAGTCTATTACACTTGGTGATAAATATCTACTAATCAATGCGCCCACTACATTACAGTGACTGATCCCTCAGTCAGACTTAGTTGGATAAAGGACTACTGGGAGGATGCTTGGATAAAGCATGCTGAATGCATGATCCATGACCTCGTAAGTACTGAGTGGTTGTTACTGATGGCCCAACATGATGCTAATTTGATTGTTTAGATGGTGGAATACCGAAAACAAATTTCACCTGAGGCTGTCAAGCAGTCGAATACTACTCGCACCTCCAAGGCTGACACGATTAACTCACTCGCTCAACTTTATGGCCTCAGAGATATGCGCGTGAGGCACCCGCAGCAGTCTCAAGGTCCACAGACTATCGAGCAAGAGTATGAGTCTTATGTTAATGGTGACCTTTGGGACGAACATGTTGAGATACTCAAATTCTGGGAGGTACATTGCACCAATTGTATATCTTTCAACTGTAGTAACAGTCCCTGGTTTCAAGACATACCCAACATTATTTGCAATTGCCATGGACTATGTGCCTATTCAGGCCTCTGCCATCCCATGTGAACAAGTTTTCTCATTGAGTGCAGAAACTGACACAAAAAAACGAAACTAAATCAGTGAGACATTGATGGAGGCATTACAGATGTTGAAATATGGCCTGAAAAAAGAGTGCCTCAATTTCACTGAACACTTCACAATATCACAGCGTGACCTTAAGATTGTTACTGATTCTTTGGTTAAACACAGTATTTATGTAGCTAACCGATGTTGCTAATGACTTGTCTAAAAAGTTTATGAATACCTGCAAGCATGCAGGATGCATTACTCTATTATTTCCTTCTTTATCATACAACATTAACACTACTCATTGCCTATGGACCAGAAAGAAGTCATGAAGGAAGTGAAGCAGATTATATGGAGAAATGTGTTACTTGAGAATACAATGCCCAACATGACCAGCAATAACACTATGGCTCAAGCTGCTCTTCTGGAGGCAACAAAACATATTATCCAAACTATACTACGCACCTGAGCCCAGGCTTGGGTAGTGCTGATTTGTGATTTTGCAGGTCAGGCTGTTTGCACCTGTCCAAGCCTAGGTTGGATGGGAGAGGAACAATGACTAATTTGGGTCTGAATAAAGCCTCTGGGACATGATTTTTCGGTGATAACTCTTCAGCTGAAGAGTTATTACTTACATCCGAGTCATTCAGCCCATCATGTAAGAACTTGATGTCCATGTTGGGGATGAAGTCAGTGGCATCATATTTTTTCCTGATATATCTAGCTATGTTAGTGATGAATTGATCAATCAAGTGTTGCAGCCAAACCCGACAATGACCTATCTCCAGGGTCTGACTCTCAGTGAGATATCAACTCATTCTCCATATATCTATTGCCAGAGCTATCTGTGTTTCCTTAATTGTAATACTGGAGGCAAACTAAGTGGCAGATCCTATCTGGGGCTGGATAACGGATTGATATCTGCAACAAGTCTAGCTCTACTTCCTTCTGAGATTGTGCTACCCACAATATATATTAAAATTGTGGTTCGGGTCGAGTACTAGACTTGATACTGACCCTTGTGAAGCTGCCCATCATATATGTCGAAGGTAGACAGATTCATTGCTCAGGAGCCCTGTACTTATCTCTCCTGAGCTTCCCTACCAGTCAACCATGTCCAGATCTGCTAAATAGTTCAATTTAGAAAGATCCCAAGCTGCTCCTCAACTAATATATTATTGCAGGATAGAGTAAATCTATTACAGTGAAGAATGTCTGCAACAGGTTTAATTTTCTTTGTCAAAATGCTTGTACATTGTGTATGAGATATTAATGTCTTTTAATGAGAAGTCAATTAGTATATCCAGAATGTGCCAAAATCCTATTTCTGACCCTTAGATATATCAGTCATTAACAACAAACATACTAACAGTAGCTAGTAGCTAGACACATAGTAGTAATACAAACAAAATATTCATAACTAAGTGGCTCATACAAGCAAAGATAAGCAAGGACCAAATTTTCAAACAAAAAACAAACAAACATATGCATATTACTGGTAGACACAGGCAAACACATACTAAATCAAAATGTATGAGTATATGAATGAGTTTGGTTGAGTTCACAATTACATATAAGTACAAATAAGCAACAGTGAGTGCAGACTGATAGAGATGAGAACACTTGAAAATAAAGACTATAAGTATTGTAAGACTTAGTTCATTGGAAGGTTGTTCAAAGTTGTACTCACATAGAAGTACAAGCAAACAATACAAACAAACAAACAAATACAACTGATGATTTTGAGGAACAAAGACATTGAAAATCAAGGACTATGAATATGTGAATGAATATATGTATGGGACTTTATAAAATTACTTATATACAAATACAAACAGGCAATAGTGAGTGCAGGCTGATAGTCTCAAAGCAAGGATATTTGAAGAACAATGACTATGAATATATAAATAGCAATGATTAAGACTTGGATGTGTTTATACTTACATATCAGACAGTCCAATAAGTGCATACTGATAGTACTGAAGGACAAGGACTTTGAAAAAAACTACCAAATATGCAAATATGTTAATGAATTTTTTTTTGAATATAATAACTAAAGAAAGACTTACTTGAGAAAGAACTTAGGACCATAGGATAAAATAAGGAAAGAAAAATGAAAGACTTGCTCACCAAGATGCAACCATTTGAATCTGTAAAAAAAATTGCACTTATGAAAAGCCTGGGAGGGAAAAATTGAATGCATTCAAGTGCCAGACTTCAAAGCAAAATAGTTAGTGTCTTCAAAAATATGTATGGGAGCTGAACATTAACGAGCAAAGTCTTATCAATGCTTGTGTTTATAAGTAGCAAGTACTTTTCTGATGGACTCATTGGACTTAATGTAAATCTCATAGAGATCATTGAGAATAAGGTCTTTGAGGAGGATGCTAACAACACCCTCATTTGGTACTGTTAGCTGTAGGATAGTATTAGTAGTGTATGAGGCCTCATTATATTTGTAAAAATGTAATTAATTAGTAGCTGAGTACAAAAATATAGACTCATACCAGGTAAGAAAAGAATTACAAAAATGAGTGTGCTGTAGCAAAAAAATGACTTAATTAATCCAAGCTGAGCAATTTCTGTAGGAACACTTGATGATCCCATTATATCCTCTAGTACTATACTATGACTAATGAAGCTCAATCTCCTATCTCAATGATCTTGTGGCTGTATGTGGGAGTCTTACAAATTTGTCTAATCTGGCTAAAATTTTGAATAGTAATATGAAGATATTAAATACATGAAGGATATCTTCACCAACAATGCATTTTCCTAAGCCCACAAGCTCTGTCATTCCATTGCAGCCCACTCCAGCTTTGGTTGCTGCTTATTCCTTAGCTATAGCAGTCTCTACTTTCTCTGCTTGGCCTTCATTATTCAATGAATATGCTGATTCCTATACTGTTCAAACTAGGTTGATTTGATTCAGAAAGTGCAATCCTATCATAATTATATAATGTAGGAACTCCAATAGCATAATCATATACTATACAAAACAAAATTCAATTAAAATTAACAAGCATGACAGAGTGCTATGACAATGTGACAGTATAGTGTGGTTTCAGGCATTGTCTGAGGATCTATTGCTATATGATTTAGGGGTAGTAGAATATTGCTACAAGCAAAGTAATGAGGGTAAATTAGTAGGTTTCAATATAAATAATCAGTTTTATGATAAGTGATGAATAAAAATAAAACTTACAAATAGCATGCTGTTTTCACAGATGTTCCTGTAAGGACCCCTTTAAGGCCAATTAGAGATAAGATAGAGTAGGATATTGGAAGAATTCACAAATTAAGATCCATGAAGAATATAATTGAGAATCTAAACATGAGATTGCTGAGAAGCATAACTATATATTGAGATATCTCTGCAGATGCTGACTCATCTGACAATGATAAGTCTAAAAACTTTAGCTTATATTTCTGAATCCTAGATATGACTTACCAAATTATACAGGTTTTAGAAAACTAGATATAAAGTTTGCCCAATTAGTCTTCCTTACTAGTCTCTAACCTCTGCCTGTATCATGGGAATAAGAAATATTGTAAGGACAAGACTCCAAGTAAGGATTATAGCTAATATGGCTTGTGTCATACTGACCTATTTATACATCCCTGAGGCAAGAAAATTCATTACCCCTATGACCACAAGGATTCCCAAACAAAAGACAAAGATAATGACTCAAACTATGGGACTGGTGATATATTTGATAGTATATGACATTGTCATTAAGAGCTAAGGGCTGCATATATGTGAATGTGCTGTTATAGTGGCAGAAATATCAGGGGTCTAGTAGGAGCTGTATAATATTACTGGTAGATATAAATATACCATAATAGCAGCAAGAGAATAATTCTGATGAAAAATACAAAGATTTCATAGCTTGATACAAGTAATAATAAGCACTAAGGAGGCCTAAGTCATAAGTCTTACTATAAGAAAAACACAAAAATACAGAATTACTAAGTAGATGAATGTATGGGTATCATCAAGATGTATTATAATAAGCCTAACAGTGTAAAAACATTAACTTAGTCAGATACTTATGTATCTCATTATTGGCTTTCTTGTTTCTTGAAGCAATTGAATATTATAACATAGTCATATATGTAGACAAATCAATGAAGTAATATGAATTGTATGAAACATCAACAATATCTATATATCATATGTAGCATTGCTATTACTACACCCCTATCCTATCTATAAAGCTACATGCTGATTATGCCAAACATTTCCCAGTTTATTAATTCTTGAATATAGGAAATAGGTACAGCAACTGCCCAACTCACAGGCCACTAATAAAAATCTTTGCAACTAACTCTTTGACTTACAGTTAGGCTATATAATATTAAACATGTCTGTGACAAGATAGAGTTATGTACAAAGATGTTGAAGATAAAAGCATCTGACTATTATTAGAGACTGCGTTCTTTTCTTCCAAAAGCAAAGACTATGGTGTCAGAGTGGTACCTAGATGGTGTAGAATTAATTAGATAGATTATAGACAAGGAGTTTGAAACTTATAGAAGATGCTATATTTGACTCCAACTAAATAGTACTTAATTTTTATACATCAATTACTATATCCTTGTTGCTAGTTCTATATCATCTCCTATGCTAATGATTTATTTTTCAGTCATGTTAACTATGTAAATAATATTGTTGCTTTTATAAAGTCTCATCTAGATGTAAGATTTAAATACAATATAACACAATCTGAGTCTATTGAGTATGCTAAGATACTTCTTCTATATAGAAATATTATATATAGATATTTACAAGCTTAGATAGGAGTTTAGGTAACATTAACTCATTTTATTTTCAGATATCTAGTTGGATAATCTGCTTAATGAGAACAACTAGGTCTTTGTTATAATAACAAAATAGTAGTGTGTCACATTCTACTAAAAGTTAGTTTTTGAATAAGACAGGATATCATATATATAGCATGTATAGCTTGCCTTAAGGTACTCTTAATGTAGTTCAGTCATCTGCAATATTATTACATTAAGTTTTACTATAAGCAAATTTTGTGTAAAAATTCAAAGCAAGTTACACATTAGTGATTATTTGCTTTGAGGTAGCTGAGTAATCACACACAGAATCATTGAAATATGAATTACTTTTTTTCAATGTTTTCACAGACAAAATGAGAGGAAAATTCTATCTTAATCAATGTTTTTTGGATGTTTGGTGGAGGGAAGTAGGAAAATGCCTGCAGTGAATTATGAGTTAGATGGTCAAACACAAGTGTTCAATGGAGGGCTTAAAGGAATTGACATCTGATTGAATGACCAGCTAGAAATTATGAGCTAGATGTTCGCAGAGTCACACACAAGCGTTCAATGGAGAGCTTGAAAGAGTCGATGTCCGATTGAATGATTAGCTGCTGAGCTTCCACAAGGATAGAAGTCAAACACAAGTGTTCGACAGCCCAGTTGATGTCTGATTGAATGACTAGCTGCTGGATTTCCATGAGGATACAAATTGAAATAAAGTGTTTGACAAGATGACTGGCTTGAAATTACAAGCTAGATGTCCAGAATGATGCAAGTCAAAGTCAAACACAAGTGAACATTTGATGATATGAAATCTGAGCCACAACATTAATGGCTATATTTGGAAATCATATGTTGCGCTGGGACTTTTGAGACATGAGCAGGAAACGACTATATTTGGATTGCAGGAAAGCTCGTGCTCTACCTAGTAAGCGCATAGAACCTTTAGCAATTAGAAAGATTGGATAGTTTCACACTCTGTCAGTGGATTTCATCTAGTAACTTGGCATCAAATAGACACCCAGAGATTCTGTGACTTCTGAGACTTTTGACACTTCTCAGAATTTGGTGACCGATCAGCCTTCAATTTACATCATACATTGCACTGCCTGCAGTGACCATTGTTTAAAGTACAACTTGATGGTATATGTAATTTCCATCCATATATGATATAACTCTAGAATAGATATTAGAGACTGTCGAAGAGGGTTACATTATTCAAATATTTACTAGTGCAGTGAGATAGGCATGGTAGGTTGATGACCATTCATTGAAATGTTTCCAGGGAGTGGAAGTGAACTTGGTTCGTCAAGTATCTGCCATGTTTGCTAACCAAGTGACGGGAGATTTTGGATAAATGGTGAGTGTCACAGTTGTAAAAATGGCCTTCACAGGTGAATATACTGTATGAAATTGACCAGGTGGTTGTATACTTGAACATGTCAGTCAAATTAATGAAATATCACAGATTATCAACTTACAGGATATCCACCTTTCCTACCATAATAACTTCTATGTCCCACAGAGCGGTAATCTTGTCATGGTTCTTGGGGAAAGCACACAACAATCTGGCTGCCTTAGCAAATGAGGTCTAAGAGCTGGTGTCCTGATTTTCAGGTTAGCCACGGTCTATTGTTTCATGCCAACAACACCATGAATAAAAGTGCAGCTGCCATCCACGTCATGGTGAAAATAGGTAAACCAGCCAGGTTTAGCTAGCAGGCCCCATGAGTGTGCAGTAAAGTTGTCAGGGTAAACTTGATGGCCGATGGGGCAATCATTGGTAAACTGATTCCATCTGTCGATGATGCTACTGTCCAGGGAGCTAAAAAGACAAAGTCTGTAACAATAATATGAGAGGATGAGATAAAGTGCACCTCAAGAAACATGGGAGACCCCCTTGTCATGTATGTTGCATATAAACTGCTCAAGTGTTGCATGCTGCTGCGGATAGGTAAAATCTTCCAAACATTGTTCTGCATCTGATGGAATGATGAGACTGACAGGCAAACATAGTGAATAAAAACAGACTGACCATGTATTACAACATGCATTGGCTCTGACGCACCCCAATCATACAGGCGTTCGGGGTCATGTTCATCCATGGTGACCTATTTGCATTAACAAAGAATGATAGCTTTGTTTTGGCAAAGCTCAGCAGTGATATTTTGGTGCAGCTCTTGTGGCTTTGAGTGCCAGTCACTGTAGTGTAAATGAACCACATATTTGGATGAATCTGGACAGAATTCAGAAAGTGTGGCAATATATACAACCACATCTGCATCGTGTTGCAGTATGTTTCTACCATCCTTATGAATATATGGCAGCACCGTTGTTATGCCACTTCTCCATGTGACTGTCAGTGAATTTTTGTGAACCTGCAAGCTGATTATTAGAGTTACTAAGTCGAGGGACTCAATGTCAGAGATTGGACAAGGCTGGCGAGGGAGACAATGAGTAATCTGGAAATAAGAGGGGATGGTCAGGTGGTAAATACATCATGACATATACATTGCGTGTGGTGACCGGTGAAGATGGACATGTAGTTCATAATGGTGATGGTATGTCTGTCATAATGCATACATCGCACATGAAGATTTTAGCATCCCAAGTCAGAGAGAGGGAAGTACGTGGAGGTTGAGTATTGGGTGGTTATAGCAGGGCAGGATCAATGAGGACATCATCAAATAAGACATGAGAAGAAGGGCCCGCTGTGTTTTCAACATTTGAAGGAACCTGTCCGCCAGAGTTTGAAGGACCAGCAGTATTCTCGATGTTCTTGATGTCACCTCAGTTTTGGACTGCCCTGGATGATAGGACATGCCGCTGTTTTGGAGGAGGCCTGCTCAACCTAGTGTTTTCAAGTGCTCTTTATTTCTGAGCTGCCCGCGAACAGTGTTTGTTCACGCTATTTGTTTCACATAGCCTTTTCTCTTCTGTGAGATCTTGTCTCTTGAATTCTGTCCATGGTTTGTGCTGCTTGTAGGCCTTGACCTTTGGATCTAGCCCTGCCAGATCAGAATGACAAAGTCTCTGCTTAGACATTGTATGTCAACAGGGGATTACCCAGTTAAGATACAGCCGTCTGTGAAGAGAGTATGGTTAACTTTCAGAGTTGCATTCAAGGAGGGGAAAGCAATGTATCTGAATATGACTAGCTGGAAATTACAAGCTAGATGTCTGCAAGGATGTAAGTCAAACACAAGAGTTCAACAGGATGACTAGAAATGCACAAAGGGAGGTAAATCAAATGCAGGTGTTTGATAGGATGACTAGATAGATGTCCTCAAGATGCAAGTCAAATACAAGCATTTGACAGGATGATTGGCCTGAAATTACAAGCCAGATGTCTAAAATGATATAAGTCCAAAAGCAACACTAGTTGTGTATGACAATTGTGTTAAGATAGGAGTGAAGTAGGGCGCTTCTAGAGGCTGCTGAGGGACCAGAAGAGATCAGACTAGATTCCAGAGTAAGTTGCCAATCTATTGAATAGTATAATGAAGTTGTATAGTACCTAGAGTCCAGAGTAAGTTGCCAAAGAGGCAGGGAGCAGTGGACTCTGGGATATGGGCAACATATGGTAAACAAATGTAAACAGACAAGCCACAATCAAAGGTAAGTAATAACTAGACCTAGGGATGTCCTAGGGAGGTCAGGAAGTCATGTAAATAGTAAGTAAAGTGTCAGGAATAATGCTATAAGTATGAAGACACAATAAGACACATAGAAGACATAGAAATGTGTACTGTAGAGGTGAATGATCATGTAACTAACACAAACACATAGGTGTAGATAATTCTCATTCTCATGTCTCACATTGACAATTGTACTTAGTTCAAGTCTGATGTAGCAGCTCACTTTAAGCTCACAGACCTTGGACCCATCACATCATTGCTTGGCATGAAGGTCACATATGACCGAGTCACACGGACCATCTCCTTCTCTCATGAAAGCTACATTGAATCCATCCTAACTAAGTACAACTTCTCAGATGTCAAACCTTCCTCTATCCCAATGGATCCTAACTCCCCCGCTGAATCCATTGTCCTACAGATGACATAATCGCCAACACTCTCACTAAGCCCCTTTCTAGCCTCAAGGCTAAGCACTTCACTGCTGTACTTGGACTCTGCTCAGTTTGAGAGGGAGTGTTGCATATTCTAACCTTGTTATACCAGTTTTGTATGTCATGTAAGCTACTTACTATTTTCACTCGCACATGACAGAACTTCCTTAGTGACTTATATCAGTTCACTGAGGTCAGTACATTCTATCCACTTAGTACATACTGAGCTAATAAATACCACAGCTCATGTACTCGCTACAGGGATATATATATTCAATATAGTGATGCTCTTGGAGCGTCCTCTAGTGATTCTGCCTTTGTCTCTGCCCCTGGGGCACTGCCTAGTAGCTGTAAGTGCGGTGCTAATGCTGTCTGCGACTTCTGTGAGAAGGCAGGTCATTGCATGCACAAGTGCTTTGCCATGCAGCGCATCAGAGAGGTGCATAAGACTAGGCAGGCGCCCGACCAGCCTGGCAAGTTAGGCAGGAGGCCGATGACAGCTCAATGCAAGTTTGAGAGCTTGCAGGACTAGAGGAATGGTATGAAAGAGCTTTAGCAGGTTTCTTCATGGATAACTGACCAATATTTGTAGCCACTAGCTTGGTGCTTTGAAGCTGGATGACTTAACAATATGCGATTACTGTGATTGGAGTTTGAAAGACTTAAGGAATGTTTGGAAGGTTGTTTGAGGGCTTGCCACTGGCCCAATGCACACTACAGGTACTGCTATGAAGCCAAATGATTCTTCTGGCCCTAACAGCCACTCTGCTAATCAATTCAGTAGTATTGGGTAAGTGTTGATTATGCTAGATTCAATCAGATTGTGCCTTCCAGGATGCTCTCAGTGTCTGATTCCCCCTCTGGTTGCCTTCAGTATCCCCCAAACATCAGAGGACCAGCCACAACAAGGGCGATTTTATCCTAAATCAGATTACATCTATGGGCTTGGCAAGTCCAATACTTTCGAACGAATGAAACACAATGATTTTGAGGCAATGCAGGAACATAATACCTATTACCCATTTTCAGATAGAGCGGAATGGGAACTTGCAAAGTTTCTATGCGACAACTTGAACCAGGGGCAGATCACTCATTTTTTGAAGCTTCTTTGGGTCTGTTTGAACTACTCTACATGGACTGCACTAATGATGCTCTTTCAGGTGGTGTCAGAAACTAGATGGCCGCTGTCTTTTAAGAATGCAAAACAACTATTTACATTCATGGATGCATTACCAGTTACCCCTCGATGGAAGTGTACACCCATTCATACCGATGGATATATGACTACTTACACTGTGAATCTCATTTGGCGAGATGCCTTGGAAGTTTGACTTTTAAACTCATAGTGCAGCTTGGAATACACTTCAATCTCTTTGAGGTCTCGAGTACCTCGTGCACACTGGCCAAGTAGTACAGACAGGGCTCTATCGGTTGAGCTGCCACCAGGTGTTGTCTTTCTCTTTCAGTTATTTCAGAACCATTCCTGCAATTTCTAATGAAGTTATATTCTATACTTAGGTCATGTACTTTGCGTCGTTCTGCTGCTCGCATTGGAGGTGAGTTGGACTGGCTGTCTTCTTGTTCAACTGAATCAGGTCATTTATGGAATTGAGCTGGGCTGTGTCGATCACAGACTCGATGCCTGCACCGCTGGACTGAGTTCTGACCCGATACACCATTGAGATACTATGAAAGGACAAATAGAAAGTTTGGAATATGATAGTGTTGAGTGAGAGCAGCAGCTGAATGATCAGTGAGATCATGAGCGATAGTAACATGAAAGGCAGTCTATATCCATACACTTGTGCCAGACACGTGCTTCTAAAAATCCAGAGAATTTGCTATTCACCACATATTCTGGGACTGGGATGTATGCAATGCACACCCACAAGTGTGAGGTGGCCCTCACACAAATTTTGGAGTGGATGTTCATTAAGATGGGAGTGAAGTGGGCCGCTTCTAGAGGCTACTGAGAGACCAGAAGAGATCAGACTAGAGTCCAGAGTAAGTTGCCAATCTATTGAATGGTGTAGTGAAGTTGTACAGTACCTAGAGTCCAGAGTAAGTTGCCAAAGAGGCAGGGAGCAGTGGACTCTGGGATATGGGCAACATATGGTAAACAAATGTAAACAGACAAGCCACAATCAAAGGTAAGTAATAACTAGACCTAGGGATGTCCTAGGGAGGTCAGGAAGTCATGTAAATAGTAAGTAAAGTGTCAGGAATAATGCTATGAGTATGAAGGCACAATAAGACACATAGAAGACATAGAAATGTGTACTGTAGAGGTGAATGATCATATAACTAACAATATTCGCACTCACCATTGTCCTTTATTTCATAAGTCGTGCAGGGCCACATCCGTGGCAGGGCCCGCTACCTGGTGTGTGGGAACGGACGCCCCGTGGTTCACTTCTCGTGCTTATTTTTTAAAACTACTGCCATGTGTTCACTACCAATATCATTTGAAATATTATGACATGTGAGTCCTACAGTTTACTGCTTGTGCGTGCCTCCCTCCTTTTTTTTTACAATGATAGTCGACTGTTATTTGGCACGGATCTTCTTTTCGATTTTGAAGTCTGTTAGTGCTGCTGAAGACGTTGTTCCACGTTTTTCGGCGGTGGGCAATACCGCTTTGTAGCGAGGCTCCACACTCTCATTCAATCGGTCTATCACCTTGATAGATTTCGCGACAAGTTGCCAAGTCTGTGGTAGTGCGTCGTCAGTGTAGAGTTGACAGTTGAGATGATTTCGTACCTTTCTCCCTTTCTGTCCAGGGTCTTTTTGTACGTAGCCATGCATTGTGGCTGCAAAAAGGACAAGTGTCCCTTGTCGGAGCTCGCTGTACCAGTTGTCGGGAGTGATGAGGTTGTTGGTGCTATCACGGATGTCTAGTTGACGTAGAGATGCTCGGCGGTGATGGAAGATTGGACCTCCATAGTCTGGCAGAAGTGTCGGTGAGTGCATGGTGTTGGCGCTGATGACTGTGTGCCACTGCCATGTCAGTATCGTTGACCATTGTATGGGACATGACAACGCACCTGTGTTCTGTTTGTCATGGCTTGCATCTTGTGACATCATGGTTGAGTCTCCTCTGACGGCCGTTTTTCCGGATGTGGACGTCGAAGTAACTGGGTCAAGGGTCATTTTTTGCATTCTTGAAGTTTTCCCCGCACTTTTCTTGTGCTCGCGCAGGTCCTGTGGGACGTCATAAAGTCGCTGGGTGTGGACTATGATCACATCTGGATCGGTGTTGTCAGAGCTCGAGCGTCCGAGACAGTCTTTGACGATGAAATTCTGTGTACTCTCTAAGTGAGAGTGTCTGTGAGCATAATCGTAATATGATGTACCTCTCCATTTCTTTCGTCGCGCTCTTTCTCTGTCTCGATGATGTTATTGATCTCCGCGATGGTGTTGTACCAGCAGTCGTTGACCAATCTGGGTGCTTGATGTCCCATGGTACATGCGAGAGGACATTTGACCAGCGTATTGTCCTCGATATAGTTGGGCTTTTATGGTTTAAGATATTTTGCGAGTATGATTTGATGATTTGTGTGCTTACCTCTGTTTGTCTTCCCAACCAATGGCTCCCAATAGCTTGCAGTTTGGTTCCACATGTGAAGGGCGCAATTTCTGCTGGGAGGAGAATTTCGTAGTCTTGGTTTGTGTGATTGTTGGTGAAAAATATGTTGCCCCTATTATCTGTTTCACGACGGAAGTCCTTCTCATATAGAGCGTCAGCAAGACAAAGTTGGTTGGGTTGACGACGGATGTAGTCATAGAGTTGTTCATAGATTTGGTTTGAGAGTCGTGCATCATATGTTGAGGCTGCTTTTTTGTCTGCCATGGTGATGGTGTGGTTTGAAGGATAGAAATTTAGGGGTGCGGATTTTGACGGGCGGGTCATTGCTCAGTGATGTCATTTGATCGAAATTCTGGTTTGATACAGAGGTACAGATTATGTCACAAGTTAACTCGACTATTGGTCCAAGAGATGAGCGTGAATGCCTAGGTCTTTTACTGAATCAGATTTCGGTGAAGCTGTGGAGACTTGAGTAGTGCTTGAGATGTGCAACATGACACTTGCCTTCGTACCAGAAAGTTTGTTAAGTATACGTCCTTTTCATGCATATCGATGATGTTGAGTGGATTGTGACGGTCTTGCTTGATAACCAGTATGTTACCTTCCACTATTCCGTTTAGATCTGCTTTTTGTGCGATGTCCTCTAGCAAGGCATTGGGTGCTGCATAGTCATTGACCTTTTCCAGGAACACAGTATATATGTCGTCTGGCAGAGTCGCAGAATTTGGGAAGGTGTTGAATGTTCTTCGGTGTTGTTTTCTGGCAGCAGTACACGTCATAATGCCTCGTTGGCGCACCCAATGGTTTACCTCCAATTCGTCAAGCGTACGGAGCTGGTCAGTACCATCTTGAAGAGGAACATCAACGATGACAGGTTCTGTACACGCTGTTGCATATAGTAGACCTTTGAATGTTTTTTCGTAAGGCTAGACATAAAGCAGTTAATTGTGCCATGAATATCGTATTGGTATTGTGTTCTTACCGGCTCATGATCTTTAATCTGTTTTGATTGCTCTCTCACACTTTGCGGACTGTAAGGCATGATCTTTGGGGGAACATCCTGATTCTCCACCATCACATCGATGTTGAATAGGCACTTCGAATTGAAGCAATAGTCATTCAGGCGCCATTCGACATCATTATTGTAGAGCATTGATTTGACCGAAAAACGCCGGTCCCAGTCGACTACAGCATATTCTTGGTGGTTGGATACATGGTGCCAAAGAGCAGGGCATAGAGCATTGCATGGACCATTGAGGAAGGTCATGTTGGAATGAACATCGAATCTGTTTCCTCCAATGCTTCCCAGCCGCTGGCCCGGAGGTACGCCTTCTCCGGTCATCGTCTTTACCGCGTGATAGTTTCTTGTCAGGTCTGGATAGAAGCACACTGCGCCGCCGGCAGTGATAAACGTCATGTCTGCTGTCGAAGGACTGTTCAAGACGATGTGTAATGGATGCAAAAGACGCTTAGGTTCTGTCACAGTGATCACCTTGCCGTGACGTCCGTATTTCCGGAAGTCATGCACAATCGTAGAGAGCGAAGGGTGACATGCGGTGGTAATGGAGTGGTACGAGAGGACATTTTTGATGAATTTCTCCATGAGAGATAGTGATCCGTGCGGAACGACGATATTTAGATCTCTTGGCGGGGTCTTTCTCGTTCCTAGCATCATGTCGAGTGCACAAGAGCCAATTATGATGGCCTTCATATGTCGCAGTGTCTGATAAAATTCCCAATAGAATTGATAAACGAAAGGGCCGAGGATGGTGTCAAAACGACGCAAGATTACAGGCAGTTCCTCATTGCGCAGTGTCCTACATGTCTGACCCAAACTATGAAGCTCGGGCAGAAATAGGAGAGGAAAGATCATGTTCAGAAGGTCGAGGTTGAACAGTACTAAGTTGTGTGAGATATTAAGAGTCATGGACCATTTGTATTGTCAAGCTCACCTTTGTTACTTGCCGGTATCGTATTCATTTGAACTGCTTTTATGAGAGTACCAATGATGAGAGAACGATAATGTGGTATTGTCTGCGCCACTGTCGGATTTTGCCGTTCTCGGCCAATGCTCGGCTCGATTGCTTGGGTTCATTATGGGGAAGGGAGAACACACTTTTTTATTCTGGGACGTTTCGTTGGATGGCCTTCATCACCATATGAATGTACAGGATCATTTGTATCATCCATGCCTGGTTCTGGCAGTTTCCGTTTCTTTTTTCGATTTGAATGGTGCGAGCTTCTGTGAATTGCGATTTTTTTTGGGGTCAATAACCAAATATATTAGAATGTAACTTGTCAACTTGCGTTATTGGAGAGACACATGATGATGAAAAGGTGCGATCAATATCTTTTTGTAAAATGTCCAGCTGTTGCACTGTATCCTCAGGAGCTTTGGTGTTTGCTTTCATGGTCCGAGTCGACATCGTACATTTGAATTCTCTGTGCAACTCTTCCTGCGCGAGAACTCTCTCTTCATCGGTGCCATAAATGAGGATGGTTTGGAGTTGTAGACATTCCAATCGCCGTTCTTCCTTTCGTGAGTCTTCTGATGGACGACTCCGGATTTTATTGATATTGAATGGGCGAAGGATGAGCAATCCATTCAGAGAGGTAACACGAGAGGCCATGACATATGGAGCCTCTGTTCCTCTGCAGCTTTGGATGTCGATAATAGCACGTGAGAGTGTTCGACCTTGTGCCTTGTGAGTCGTCATCGCAAATGCCGGGAGAATGGGCACTTGGGTACGTGTGATCTTGCATTGCTTATGGGAGTGTGGATGGCTGAATCGAAGCTCCACACTGCTCTCGAGCGCAACAATCTCACCAGATTGTAGATGTGGAAGATCATTGCATGTGGTATCAGATGAATGGATAATGCACGACCGCGCATGTCGATTGCCATTGTCGTCCACTGTGTATCGAATAGATCTAAGGATGCCTTGGCATCCATTGACGATGCCTCCTTCAACATCAAAGTTATGGGCTACTATCACTGGCATTCCGATCACCAGCGGAATTCGCCCTAGACGCTGGTTTGTCAATCCGGAGTGCAGGTTATTGAGGTGATCCTGAAGTGAGTGATCTGTGATCTCTTTTCCACCCTGAGCATCTGAACAATGATACCAATGCATTTGCCGATCAGACCGTCGTGCAAAATCTGCGGTCGCTTGAACATTAAAAGCGTCTTTCACATCATTGTTGCTTACAATTACCGGTGCATCTCTCCATCCATCATTCCAATCAGGCTTTGCATCACTAATTTGCCGCGTGTTCAACAGTTCATAATCCATTGTGGTGCAATTACCATGACGCAGACGAGACAAGAGCTCTACAAAAGGCTGGTTCTCTTTGCCTTGTTGGCGTCTAATCTCATTGAGAATCACTACGGTATCTATCGATAGCCAGAGCAATTTTCCGAGGACAGCATTCTGACCTTGACTGGTTGCTACACGATGAGTGTTCACATGACTAAATAGACGAGGTTGTCCAACAGGCGGTAGTTGATCAAAGTCACCAGCCGTAATGAGATTCATTGCACCAAAAGGGGTCGTCTTACCCTTGGCTTCTGTCAGTGCTTCGCTAACCTGCAACAGAAAATTGCAACCGATCATAGATATCTCATCAATAAAGAGATAGTCCACTCCTTCCCAATCGCTATGAGATCTCGATTTGTTTTGGTGTGTGCAGATCGAGTCGTATGTTGTCCAATACTGAGTGCTGAGTGCAGTGTCATCCCTGAAATGTTTTTTGCAGCCACTCCGGTATATGATGCGAGTCGAAATCGTCTGCTCTGATTGCGTCGATGGAAGAACTCTTTTAGTGTATTGATGACACGCGACTTGCCTGTACCTCCTGCACCCCCAATGAACATACGCAATGGCTCGGACTTTATTTGAAGACTATGTTCTGCAACGATTCTAAATGCTCTCGCTTGTTCTGTATTCAAGGTGAATTCGTTAATCATGTCGTCAATATTCACACTACCCCTTATGCCAATTGGCGCGATAGAAACTCCACTGCGTATACTCATGTCATGAACCTCGTTAGTTTCAATACCATTGATACGTGCATCTCGAAAGTCTGTCCCATCATTGATTGATTGCGTTATTGATGATGTAGAAGCTTGATCAGCGTCTGACAAGGTCCCTGGATCAGATTGTGTTCTTTTTTTCTTCCAATTATCACGCCGTTCCTCATAAGCTGCCAGCCACATGTTTTCTAAACTTAGGTCTGTTTGTGAGATATGGACTTCTTTCGATAATGAATTGTCCTCCGACTGATTTTCAATAGAATTCAAATTCTTTGATTGCCATATACCGGACATTTCAGCATGATGAAGACAATCGAGAACGGCATCTGAGGCTTGCATTTTTTGATTGGATCGGCACGCATCAATGGCCTCCAAATGCTCTAGGATTGCCTCATCGCTCCCAAACTGATTATTTGCGCTTGGACATGTCTCGTTTGATTGCCGGTGTGAAGCTCTCCGCATGCGTGCCAGCCTATCTGCGAAATAATCGTCCCGACTATCACGACATTCATGCAATATCTGCATGTCATTCATGACTTGCAACGACCGACTATCAATAGTAGCACGAAATTCTGCGAATGCTTCTTCCCAATTTTGACCTTGAGATCGAAGGTCTTTAGAAACACGCCATGGTCTGAATAAGATCAACATCAACCGACAGTACCTGGGATATGCCTTTGGCTGATCTCGTCGTGGAATACGCGGACCAATAGGCACAGGAATAACACGATCTTGTACAAGCCGAACTCGCAGTACATTTGATTCATATTGAGGGTGTGTACTCAAAAAAGGCACTTTTGGACGGTCTTTAGCTTGGCTTGTTGACATGTCACTCCATCTACCTGCAGATTGTCTTTCACACTCGTCCTCCACCACATTCTGGACTTTATGTTTGACTTTCTCGGTCTGTGCCACGAAATCCCACAAAGACAGTTTATCTAATTCTCGACCACGGAATATATAGTCCATGTATTGAGAGGGCTTCTCAACGAAATTACCAGTATGATCCACACTCACACCGACCTCATCGTCATCTTCATCATTCTCAGCAGTGTCTTCATTCCAATTCCTGTTGTCCTCTTGACATTCGTCATCATTTGTCATGTCATCCACTTCTTCGTGCGCCTGCCAACAATTCTCTTGGATATTATCAGTCCGATCAGGTTGGCATTCCGAACTTGGCTGTTCCTCATCTATATGCCTTTCAAAAGATGTCCAATACAAATTATTAAAGGCATGGCTCGTGAAATGGTCCTCATAATCGAGCAAATACGAAGAGACTTGCTGAGCAGATAGCTCTTGGTGAGATATCATTGCATGGGCGCACTTCTGTAGCAATCGTTTCGCACGAACAGTCAAATCATCATCTCCTGGACAATATTGACCCAATTTATCGACGGCCAATCGCAGTGCAGCATATGCAACATGGGCTTTCAATTGCGATTTCGTGATATAGTCCGTGATGTAGTATAAGATCGCTTTTGCAGATGCACCTGAACTGATGAATTTGATGTCCATATTACAGCGAACCAGCTCCAGAATCGTTTCATTGAAGTTATTGACCATACCATCCAAACATCTGAGACAAATCTCACCTTCCTCTTTGTCAAAATAGCTAGTGGGTTGAAATCGTCTTTCATCAAGATCAAATCGACACTGCTTTGGATCTGGAGGACCTTTCCAATATTTAAAACATGTCGCGGTATGTCTATGCTTCTGACATGAAGATGCGATATGGTGAAGATCTTTTTCTCTCGCAAATTCGATATCAACGTCCATTGTTGTATTATGTGAGACACCACGAACCGAACAAGGATGATGTCTGCTAGATGGAGTCAATGCAGTGACCAATTGATCACGACGACGTTGACGAAGAGATGTATCAATATTAAGAATAGATAGAACCTTCATTAGCAATGGCCTGGTCAATTTTTTAGCACACGGAGAAGAAAGAATGCCGAGCATATAATCCATCAACAAAGAAACATCAAAGAAACCCTTGGCGATAACCGTACATGCACATCCTCCAGTTCCCAGAGATCCATTGATAACACAAGCGCCTGCAAATAAATGAGAAACAAACTGTTCTTTCATCAATTCATAGCCAATATTAGCATCCAACGCATGATCTGTAGCGATTCTCTTAGCCATAGTCATTGACGTACCATCATTCAACATTAACACAGTCAATAGATCATGAACTACCAACCGACGGACCATATCCTGAGCAACAACCCGATCTGACGACAAAGTACCCGCTTGGGAAGCTTCATTAACAAGAGATTGACCATCATGTACACCAGAGCGTTCCAATTCTGATACATAAATTTCAGCACCCAGCATCTGATAATAATAATAAAGAGACATACCAGGATTCTCCATCGACGTCCACTGACACAATGGCAAGCGCACTTCAGGATAACTGTGTGAAATATCGCGACAAAACGCGAACCAATCACGTCCCAAGACAACCGTGGCTGGCAAAGTGTCGCAAATAGTAAATGAAAACTCCACAGACAAACGCACATCGCCTGCAACCAAAGTCACAAGCGTCCAAAATACACCATTTATAGAGCGATCGAGCGGCACAAACGACATAGCAACCAGTGAATGAGCAGAAGAGTCGTCCCGCACCACTGATATATTTTGACCGTCGAGCATAAACGACATGATGACAGTTGAGTTATGGAAAGGCGAACACTGTTGGTCAATTATTAAGCAAGTATGGCCCCGTATAGTAATCGGACCTCGAACACTGCACTGGCGAGCTGCTCTGCACTTGAAATCGAAAACATCTTCATGAAATGAGTAGTATGATACTTAGTTGACCAAAAACAATTAGTGGTAACATACCTTGCATCTTGTAAGGTGACGGCACACCAGACTATCATTCCAGGACAATGGCCAAGACTTTGAGCCTTTCCCTGCGATGCCAACTCCACCTAATTATGCCGTTCGCCACCCGGTACACCAAAGGCAGTTACTAGACAAGGTGGGTAGAGCTGCACGGCAACGACACTGGACTTGGATACAATACAAGATGCGATGCTAAAAGAATCAATTTCGAACATCAGATACAAACAAACGGAAACGCCCTAGAGACGAGAAAATATTGCCATTTATATACGATTGAATTTGAAAATGTGCAAATTCTGTGTTATTTTCCATCTGAACGATCGACAAAGACCCAGCTACCTAAAGGTAGCGGGAATAAGGATCATATTCCATATGGTTGGTGAAGATTGGATTGCCAAAAATATGCCGTACAACCATTGGTTTCAGACACTCTTAAAAATAATAATGTGCAACCTACACAAAGGCTTAGTACAGTCCAGCAACACACCACTGAATGCTTTGCAGACGAGTCAGAAGAAGTCAAGAAAGAAATTCAGGAGGAGACTGCATGTCTTAATGCTTCCAGAAGATTGGGTGATGTTGAGGGTCAACATCTGAGAACAAAGGAAGAAGTTTATTGGTAAGTAAACATGTCTGATTTGTATTACTAAGGGTACTGATCACTCACTATTTATGTAAAGAACAATTCAAGAGCTGCCCTTGATTTTAGGTCAAGTTTTTGAGGAACTCTCAGTGTTGACAGGTGGATGGCACTACACTGTTGTCATGGGTGGAGCTGACCCACTGTGTGAAGGGGACATCATGACATTGAGGTATGTTATTCAAATTCCCTCTTTGCAACCATTTGTTGATTCATAACAGTTATCACCATGGTAAAACCACAGGTGGTCTGAGCTTCAAGATGTCTACCCCGAACTTCCATGAACAATTTACCATTTGAACGACACCTTGGAAGCATCCATGGTAAGTGAAATTCCAAACTACACGACCCAAAATTTATTATTAATGAAAAATACCATAGGTCCATCTTCAAAGTGTATATCAGCACCCTCGTCTACCCCAACCTTGTCTCATCTTGTGTCCGTTGACCTCATCTCACTGGATGAATTTCTGAATGAGTCCTCACTTGGAGAGAATGTGATATCTGGGCCTGTTGTTGATCCTTCTCTGTTGCAAGAACAGGAGGACTTAGTGTTGATGCAGAATCCTTTAAGGACATTAACCTGGACTTCAGTGGGTCTGCGGGAGTGAACAAACATGGTGACTGGTTGATGCATACTAGTAGCAGTGACCCAAACCTCCCATCTCCCTGTAACATGACAGACATGCCAATCACGGATTGGAAAAAGTCAATGGCACACAATGAAGACCTGCTTATATCCCCCACCTTTAATCGTGTTCAACAATGAGGTTTGAGTGCAGTGGGTCCATCAGTTGAAGCAGTCCCTCCTTTCCTACCTCATCCATTGTTGCCACTTCATGCCACCCTCTTGCTCCAGCCTTCTTTGCTCTTTATGTTTCCTGGACTCGAGGAGGTTGACATGCTGCCCACACTCCAACAACGTGATCCATTACTGTTCAACCAGCCCATGTTGAACTCGGGGCCACGCTCGCCTCCAGACCAACCGATTCCATTAGCTTTGCTGCCTGCTGTCACACCATTCATTATCCCCACTTGTATCCACAGCCTCCAAGTCACTGCATTTCAGGTCCATTGAACATCAACCTTCGCCAGCTTCTCACTAGCTTCGAGATACGAGCCTGGTCATTTGGAATCGCCAGAGTGTGTTGAAACTGCATCACCATTTCAAAATGTTGTGGTTTCTGATGTTGATGTTCATGCGCCATCAAATGAGCTGCGAGCAGCTGCACTTCGTCATGTGAAGCAGCATGGAGGTGGTTATGTGGAGATTCCTCATGGACCTGCACCAGTCAACGAGTATTCCAATCCAGATCTATTTCCAATGATTTATCCTACATTGTTCCCTTATGGTCTCGGAGGATTTGAACAATCTGTTCGCATGTCGAAGATCGGGATGAGCAGGCATGCAAAACATCTATTCTCTTTGGCAGATCGACGTTTCCAGGAACATTATTCGTTTTTGTTTTCTGTATTTAACGTGTTACAGCGCAGAGAACTGTTGTTACATACCAGTCTAAGAGTTAAGCGGTCCAATTTTCATTCAGCAGCCCGTAAGTTTGCTTCAGTTTCTCCGGAGACAGTTCATATAGTATCTGAACGTGTGGCACATGGAGACATTCAGACTGCTCACAATGATGAAGAGCACAAGGTGCTGCGTCTTACGAGCGAAGTCAAGGCAATTTCTAGTCATGTTCGAGGTTCGTCAGCTGCAAAAATGCAAATGAGGAATGAGATCCGTGCGATGATGATGGAACATGGACTTCCCAATTTCTATATTACTATCAATCCAGCAGACGTTTACAACCCTATAGTGAAGTTGCTCAGTGGCGCAGACATTGATGTCGATAATCTATTGCCAGATGATGTTCCCAAGTTTATGGAGCAGTCAATTCTCGTGGCGAAAAATCCGGTTATTGCAGCAAAGTTCTTTAATCTGTATATGAAAGCATTCATCAATTGTATTCTTGGATATGATGCGAGCGGGGAGGATGTCCAGGGAGGTATTCTGGGTCTAGTCAAAGGATATTACGGTTGTGTGGAGGCGCAGGGACGGGGAACTTTACATTGTGATATGATGATATGGCTGGATGGAGGATTGAACTCGGATGAAATCAAGCACAGGATTATTGAGCAAGGAGATGATAATTTTGCGCAGCGTTTGCTTGCTTTCTTGGACGACAGTATATTAAATTGCATTCCTTCCGACCCAGAAATTGGAGGAGTTTCTGCTGATAAAACTCAATCTAATTCAGAGGTGATGATGGTGTCTATTGACTGTCAATCTTCACCAGCTTCTTGCCAGCCGACACCTCACAACATTGTAGGCATTTCTCAACCCAATTTGGAGGTGAGGATGGTGTCTTCGTTACCTACCATCTCTGCTGCCTCCAGCAGATGCTCAGGACGCACACCATAACCTTCTACATGAGCTGATGGAGCCAATAAAATTAGTGACCATAACTCACAACATGAAACAAAGCTCGTACCAAAGAGGAAGCAGATCGAAGTTCAGTGTGGTGTTGGAGGGTCAAAGAAAAGGTCTCGGAAGTAGTTCTGTTGTGTTTTCAATGTACCTAGCTAGATAGTAGCATGTCCTTAGAATGTTGAATTATGCTAGACGCGAAATTATGTCAATGACAACCAGAAGAGAAAATTGATGTAATTGTGCAGCACCATTGTATTAGCGCAGCCCCTTGAGAGCATGTATTCTACTGATCTACTGAGGGCATTAAGGTAGGTGATATATCATCAAAACTTAAACATGCAATTACTGCAGCTGTGGGAGGCGGGAACATATGATACATCATAGGAATTGCTGCTGCGCTTGAAAATGCATGATATATTATGTTCTGAGGTATTAAGGTAGGTGATGTATCATCAAAATATGCTGTAGCCATGCATGGGGGGAGGGAATACATGATACAACATCTGATATATCAAGGTAAGTAATATATCAAAGCTCTATGGCTCGTAGTATATCATGGTGTTATGATTGATGTATCATTCTCCCACACTTTGTGTCATGGACTGGTATATGATACATCATAATGACAGTATTGCCTGTATATTAGTCCTCGCACTAGATCTCACACTAAGTCCGCACATCAGTTCTAGTCCTCCAACTTAGTCAGTATCCATCTCAGGCCTAGGGAGGCATTCCCTAGGCTGGAGCTTTGCTCCTCTGATCCTCTATTCCTCCAAGTTTCCGGAAGTTTCTCTGGAACTTTCCCGCACTCATCTGGAAGTTTCTCGCACTCGTCCAGAAAGTCCTTCCAAAGTTTCCTGTGCTCCTCCAGAAGTCCTTCAGACTTCCTTGGACTTTCTCCAGACATCATTCTGAAATCAAGGGCATGTACTTGGGTAAGAGGTACAGCGCATGAGCTGAAGCCAAGCCCCTCAGAATCAGTCCTACCCTTTGTGCACAGTCTTAACAGGCAGGATCTAAATTTATTCTTGCAAAAGTTAGTCTCTGGTAGGACTATGGTAGTTGAAGTAGCACTGGGAAGTACAGGATATCTGATGCTAAGTAGGATGATGATGATGATGAGCTTGAGAAGCATTGGAACTGATAATAGAACATTGGGACATGTTAAAATTGCGATCAGGCAGGGCATGTGCGGCCTTGGCTGCGGCCACGAAGAAGTTATTCAACACCTTGTCATATCCCATATATCCGCGCTTCTCATCCGGACCTCGGACCTTAGATCCGGTCCGATCTGATTCGTTAGATCCATTTCCGATCCGATATATGATAAGCTTCTTAATTCATTTCCTGTTCATATAACATTAAACACAGCCTATTCCTTTATTCGGTGTTCCTTTACTCCCGGTATCTCGGTTATACTTACTACCGGTTATGCTTACTGATCCGTTAACCTATGTTTCATTTCCGACTCGCATTTGATAAACTTTGCTTACGCTTCGTACATAGCCTTGGACTCTTGCTTACTGATCCTTCCGTTATCCCTTAGTATATAAACTCGTGTATATGTCTGGTAGTACCTCAGTTCGAATATCATCTTAGTTTGTCCTCTTTCTGTCCTCCGGACTTGAGTCTAAACAGCTCTTGTCAATCTCTGAGACTTCGGATCAATTCTGATAGTCTACGTCTCCGCCTCTATCTTCGGATAGTCTATCCTCTGTTTGTTTCTAGTTCGGACTTGTCTGGATTAGCCTTATACATGTTTCCGATATCCGGACATCATCCGGATAACACTACGAGACTCGTCCGATCCTCCGGACATGTTATCGCTTAATCTCTGAAATAAGGGACAGTACTTGGGAAAGGGGCACAGCGTACAAGCTGAGGCCGAAGTCCTTCGGATCCGATCCTATGAGAGTACGACCTTAACACACCTGAAGATCTGGTTCTGTGCCTGGAGGGATGATTGATGGTGAAAATCTGTATTATCCACCAGCTTCCCATTGTGAAAAAGTAGGTTGAGGCTGCGATACCTCAAGGGCTGGGGCAGAAACAATAGGAGTCTACATATAGATTAATACATGATTATTCATGTGTTGAAAACTCACTTTGGTTTTCTTTGAGCATGACTTGGAAGTCATAATGCTCACTTCTTGCAAAGAGCTATATGGCAGAGGAGGCTGTCTCTTCTCCATGTCTTATTAGTATTTTTTAATACAAACAAAAGAAAAGGAACCTTGGAACAATTCTTGTGAGACAGTTCTGGGGCAAGTGGGTTTGCAGGAGCATCCGGGTTAAGGGAGGTGGCACTCTTGGATCGGCTGGTCCATGATGGAGCATGCAAGCTAGCGTATATTTTCTCCAATTGAGAGCCTCTACCTTCTGTCCCTGTCCCTGCATGTCCTGTTTGTCAAGGATGCTATGAGTCATCTTGATCGATAATTGATTGAGACTGAGCACATGCTCTCTTTGCTAGAGCTGCTACCCCTTCCAGTGCCTTTGGATCCGAGTCTAAAGCTTTACACTTTGATCTCTTCTTCTTAGGGCTTCCAGGTATGACTAGTCAAAGAGGCAAAGTAAGCCACCATACCGACAGTTTAATAACACGCACTTTTTAACTCCAGCCCTCCATTACACCTTAAAAGGGAACAATTTAATTGTACATGTAAATGTCAGTATGGACACTTACTATCTGCTTATGATATCATGATACTTTGATCATTGGTCATATTTGACAGACTCAGTCTCTAGTTTACTACCATCTGTTCATCTGCATAACACTCTAAAATTTAGTGTTACTTGCTGTTCTCCCGGCGAGTGTCCAGTACCAAGGAGGGTATAACTATATGTGAAGACATGAGATAATTGTGAGTGTAGTCAATGTAAGTTATGTAGTTCTGGTCTGCTTGGGCTGGGGTATAACTTCCATCATCCAGCCATGCGACTGGGAATGATGTTATGTTCTGTATTTGAAGATTTGTTTAGATGATCATCCCAATCATCACCCTCAAGGTCACTTGTGTTTCTCTTTTTCAGGAGTCCTGCAATGACCTCCCTTGCAAACAGAAGCTTGGGTGAAGGCTCGTCCTTTGGAAGCTTAGTGAGATGTGTTTCCAACATATTGAGGACCTCTTGGAAAGTGACTGCACTTGATGGTCATTTGTTCCTTATTAAGTCATGCCATTGTATCGCAAGTGGTAGCAGCATCTTGAAGTAGGGGTGTAATTGTTTCTTAAGTTTGTGTGCATTGTGGTAGTCATTCTTGGTTCCTATCAGCTGAAAGGTCACATATAACTCTGAGGGGATGTTAAGACCATGCACAAAGGGTAGGACTGATTCTGAGGGGCTTGGCTTCAGCTCGTGCACTGCGCCCCTTACCCGAGTATGTGCCCTTCATTTCAGAATGACGTCCAGAGAAAGTCCAAGGACATCTGAGGCACAGGAAAGTTTGGAAGGACTTTCCGGATAAGTGCGGGAAACTTTCGGAGAAACTTCCAGAAATTACAATGAGGTTTCATCCTGATACGGATATGTGTAATGGCTACTTAGGACAAGTCCTAAGTAGAAGCAAACAGAGGAAAGGCTGCAAGGACAAAGTCCGAAGCAGAATAGGTCCAGAGGACCACGGGAAACTTTCAGAAACTCAGAGAAATGGAGGATCAGAGGAGCGGAGCTCCGGCCTAGGGAATTCCTCCACTCAAACTCCTCTTCTCCATATTTTGAGTCCACTGGGTGAAGCAGTTCATTGGAGGTGAAGTCTGGGGTGATGGCACATGTGATAGGATGTGTGGGTGGGTTGTTTGAGTGATGAACTTGATGCTCGGGGGCTTCTATGAGGAAAGTCATGAGTTCTGGTGGGATTTGGATGAGAGGGAGCTGCTCAGATGCCGGGGGTATATTCTGTGTGATGGGTCATCTGTGGGGTTCTCTTTGCTTAGGATATACCTAGTAAGAATCTGGTATTAGGTATTGGCAGTGATCCAATGAATTCACTTGAACACTTCATTGCAGGCTTGGCTCTTGCTGGATCCCTTCCACCATCCCTCAATGACCCTGTGGTTGTCGCTGTAAACTTGAAGTAAGTTCTGGGGGGGCAGGCTCTCGTAATGGTTTGTATGAGGAGTTCAAATCCAATGCACTCTGCCCATCCAATGTCTCATCCGTCTTTCTTCCAGTTGGGAGAGAGCTTCCATGCGCATCACTTCCCATTGACAATTATCCCAATCCCATAACCAGAACTAGTGTCCGAGTAGGCAAGAAAATTGTAGATGATACATGGGCTGGGTATTGGGGAGACAACATGGTGGGAGGTGAGGAGTTCTTCCCACCATTTGATGATATTTGTAGTGCTTTGCGGAGGGGTTCTTGCCATGTGCGGGTGGTCTTCAAAAATGCCCAACATCTTTTCCAGGGTTGTGAGGTAAGCACATCCCACTGGTTTGATATGGCATGTGTAAAGGAGCTTGCCATCAAGTTTTTGGATCTCCTGTAATGTGTGAGTCCTGCTTGATTGCCACAATCTGATGGCTTTGAGGTACTTAACCCATTTCTCTCCGGATAAGGTGACTGTCTACTTGGCAATGTTCTAGTCGAAGCCACTGTATTAGGGCTCATTGCTAAAGAGCGTGTCTTTCGACATCTCCCATACAATGCCTATGCTGGATGATGCATCGTCAATGTCTTGCATGCAATACATGAATTGGGTGTCTTTGTTAGAGCATGAGGATCATGCTGATAAGTCTTGGATGGGGAATCTGGTGTCTTCATCAAATTCTTTGACTGATCCATCTGGTGAGGTCCCTCCTTTATACCATTTGTGGCCCCCATCTGTGATGGTGCCTCTGTTCTCCGCAATCCTGTCTGCTGACCTTCGACATTGTCTATTATACTCCTCCATGTACGCTCTCTTGATGCGAAAGAAGATGTGATTGTCGACCTATTTCAACAAGGGTCGAATTCCTTTAGACCTCAAAATGTCTGTGCCGGCGTCAGCCATATTACCATAGATGCCAGCTGATGGACCAAAGCCAAAACAGAATGAGATGTTGATGGCAAAGGTGTCTTTGTTAAGCCATATCACCAGTCCTGGCCACTATGAGTGATGGAGTGGGATGGTTTTGTAAGCTTCTGTGACGTCGTGTATGACGCCTTGTGACCCAGGTGGGAGGTGCCATATTATTTGGCAGATGGTCTCAAATGTTCTGTATGTACATGGGAAGAAGTCAGAGTTGACACAAGAATTGATGGAGCTAATGGGGGGGGTGCAGGTTGATGAGATAAGATAAGTTTTGTATGAGTCTGAACTTTGCCAGGTTTCGGTATGAGTGAGAGTGGAGCTGTTTGGAAATTGCCAATGGCAAGTTTGAGTTCTCTTGCTGTGAATGGTCCGATGAAGTGACCTTTGGAGTACTCATTCTTGACAATGTTCTGGAACACTGCTTACTATTGCTTGTTGGGCTATGACAAAGGTGGAGTCTGCGAAATCGGAGGATAAATTTAACAATGTGATGTATGTCTAATTCTCACAGACTCTGCTAGTGGTACTACTAGGCTACTGAATGAAGTATTTAAGATATGAATTCAGTGAAGGCTAGATGCTAGTAGTAGCATTGACACAAGTTTCTTCAGTTGGGGGTGGGGTTTTGGCTGCAGTCTATTTCAGCTTTTGCTGGGCAGTGCAGACAAAGATCTCTGCCGGGTCAACGAGAATGTGAGTGAAATATTCGTCTAGAGTGAGCGAAAGACGACATAAGGAGCGCACGAAAAGGGCACAAAAGGTGATTTATTTGTCTAAGGCAAACGAAAGACGAGAATAAATGCGCGCAAGAAGAAGTGCACCAGAGCAATTGACCTGGGGGAAAGACACAGCCAGAAAACCTCGAGTGTGAAGCAGAGGTATTTGGGAAGTTTTCTGAAACATGACACAACCCAAAACAAGCACAAAATGAGCAAGTGCTTACACCTGAGTCATGCAGAAAACGCTGAACCCCAACTTATGAAGACTTGTGAGTTAATGGAAAAAGCATTGGATTGCGGGACTGATAATCTACTTGTATCTGCGCTCGTAAGAGTCCATAGAAGCTTTGATAAGGGATATACGAGAGTCTTGCATTGAACTAGCGATAGAGGTAGGGCGAATAGATTCAATTCGACGCCAGTAGTCCAAAAATGATCTTGATTTCCAGCAACCTTGCACCACTACGATGTTGGGAGGTGTACCTCTGAGCAAGAGTTCTGTTGCACCCCTAATCCAAAAGCAGTGGCCAGATAGGGTCTCCAAACCTTCTGACTGTTAAGATGGGAGTGAAGTGGGCCGCTTCTAGAGGCTACTGAGAGGCCAGAAGAGATCAGACTAGAGTCCAGAGTAAGTTGCCAATCTATTGAATGGTGTAGTAAAGTTGTACAGTACCTAGAGTCCAGAGTAAGTTGCCAAAGAGGCAGGGAGCAGTGGACTCTGGGATATGGGCAACATATGGTAAACAAATGTAAACAGACAAGCCACAATCAAAGAGTAAGTAATAACTCGACCTAGAGACGTCCTAGGGAGGTCAGGAAGTCATGTAAATAGTAAGTCAAGTGTCAGGAATAATGCTATGAGTATGAAGGCACAATAAGACACATAAAAGACATAGAAATGCATACTGTAGAGGTGAATGATCATATAACTAACACTGACTTCCAGACATTGTTGCACCGAGTGAGAAACCATGCGCGAGTCATTGGTGCCCATCCTGACTGAGTTTCGAAGGCAAGGAGAGGTGCGGAGGGAGTAACAACTGAATTGGCAGCGATGTGATGAACGAGGGCATCATAAGGGTTTGTGGGATCGTCAATCCTTGAAACCGTGATGAAGTCTCCCTCTCCGTGTGTCGTTTTCGTCCAGGGGATGTGGAATGATGCGTACCTGGCTCCGCTGGGGGTCACACGATAAGAGATGATAGCAGAATGTGAAACATGGTGCGTAGGGTCAAATGAGTTCAAGGAAGGAATTATGAGTTCACCAAGTCTGATATGAGGTTAATAAATGTGATTGAAGCAAGGAGCAGGATAGTACCTGCAACATGACCATGCTGGTAAGCATCTGTCTTCAGGGATGGAAATGGAAACACAGAATTGGTGGAAGTGCAGCAAGCCTGCACCATAATTCTCACATGTTTTTGGTTCTACAGATATCAAAATTACATCGAGGAGGTTAGACATGGTGTCAAGAGGGAGATCATTGAGTAAAGTGGAGTGAAACGAGTCTGAATGTGGAATGGACCAGAGACAAACTCTGTCGTGTGCAAGAACATGAGGACGGTAGTGAGATGGTGCGATAATGTTGAGTGGTTTTGGCTTTCTGGGTTTAGAGTATCTGTGAACAGTAATGGGCGGCACTCCAACCTTGGGTTGCCTCTTCAAGGTGTCCCGAAGTTGCACCATAACTGACACCAAGTCAGCATCGGCTGACTCAAGATGCAGGGTGTCAGACATAAGATACGATGAATGGTGCCAGCTCCACAGGCAGCTGGATGAAGGGTAAGCGAGAGCTAGCTGGGCCCATCTCGCCACGAGAAACGGGGTCCACCTTGTTGGCTAGTGACTTGACATATGAGAGGTGATATAGTATGTTGGACTTCATAGCGATTGTTTGTATGCGTCTAAAGCATAGGTTTACCTGGAAATTTCTGCTATGCCTGTGCTTGAAGGCGCCTATGATGCCTTGATTGTCCAAGTAGATCAGTACAGAGTGGTCTTTCCAACCGGCTGAGTGCAGAGTTGGAACTGCCAGCTCTACTGTGATGGCCTCCAGCCAGCTGATGTCCCTTCCTCCTCCCTTCCAGCCATTGACAGTGCGCCAGGTGTTCCATTGATCCCCTAAGGTAAGCCCAATACCCCAGTCTATTGAAGCATCTACCCACAGATCAATGTCTTGTGGAGGTCCTCTTGGGGTGAGGATACAAGGAGGTGATGTGGTGCTGAGTACATTGTGCCATCACTTGAGGTCGCTGATGACTGAAGGTGGTGGTTTTTGCCGAGTGAATCATGCCTTGCGCGGAAACATTGAAGTGAAGTGAGAGAGGTTTGAAAGGAAGGCTCAACCGTGTGGGATTACAAAAGCGACATGAGACAGCGTCCCATGAATGCTGATCTGGAAAGGGCGGAGATTATGGTGTTCAGTTTGGCTAAGTATTTGAGATGTTTCATCTCTGGGAGAGACACCAAGCGCTCCACTAAGTCCCACAGGAACCCTAAGTACATGAAAATAGTGTCAAAGTTGGTGCACTTGTCAGGGTGCCACGGGATGCCCATGGGCCGCATGGCCTTGAAGATCTTGAGTAAGTCGAACAGGTACTCATACGGAGAGAAGGAGCCGTCTGGGCCCAGAACACCTGCTGCTACTGGGAATCTGAACATGGCATGATCGTCCACCCATTTCTTGATGGGCGATATGTCCATTGCGTGGAGTATGTTGACGGTGGCATCGGCTACATGGCCTTGAACACCACCAGCGGTTGTGAGACCGAAAGGGAAATTGTGATCAATCCAGAATGAACTGTCAAATCCTACTACAAGGAACTTTTTGTGAGGTGGCCAAATGGGGACCATACGGTAAGCGGCCTCAATGTCTAATGTTGCAGCTTGCATGCCTAAAGGTGCAGTCGTGATCTGGAAGAATGGGAGTCAGACCCGGAATGAAGAGGCAGCACGTGTGACAATGTGTGCACAAAAAGGGGGTGCAGACAAGCGCGAAAGAGCGCAGACGGACGCAGACAAGCACTAATCTTGCAAGGAAGAGGCGAGGTGCATGACAGCGCCTGCACAAAGAAGAGTGTGGACACTAGACAGTGTCCGCACAAAATGGAGAGAATACCCTGTGCATATATGCACCGAGTTTCAAAGAAAGAGGGAAGACTTACAATTTCAGCCACTTGTGAGGCTGTACCCCACTCAGTGGGGAAGTCATCAGCGTCAAGATGGTTGTTGACCAAGTACCCGTCGTCCTTGTTGTGGTAGGAAAGGTCGTGGATGATGTGAAATTTCCTGGGAGAGCCAGCTTTTTTGACGAGTCCCAGCAGGCAAGAAACAAAGAAGTTCTGAGTTCTGATTTGACTTGTGATGCTGATAACAGGCCTGACATGCGCCTGAGGGAAACTTCTTCGGCAAGGTAATCACATATCACCGATGGATTGTCGTTGGCTGACTTGTGGTTGGGTGGGGTGTACGATCATGTCAAGATGGGCATGTTGCCGATGGGGAATCTGTGTCTAATGTTGTGAGCTAAGTCAGGGTAACGAGAGGTGAGTTTGAACTTGTGCAGGAGACACTCAAATGCATCTGCATCATAAGGAGTAACGACGCAATTCAGAACACTTTCAGCATGACATAGATGAGGCCCTGTGGGCTTTGCTCCCACATATGGAACAAACATGGATGATGTCGGAGCCGTGTCTGCCTGGGGTGCACTTTCCAATGTTGTGCAAGATGCAGACGACAGTGGATGATGATTTGAGAATGATCTGGTCTTGCCAGACGCAAACAACGGGGGCGTTTTTGGCCGTGTGGGTGAAAGTACAGTCACTGGCCTTGTGGCCGTTCCAACCGCAGAGAAGGCAAAGGGATCCGTCGGATGAGGCCCCTTTGCCCTTATGAAAGGACTTGCTGTCTGAGCTGGAGTTGGTGCTTTCAGTCTTGTACTTCTGTGGGTACGGGTTGTAGCGGTTGCTGCCACCAGAACTTTCTAGGCGTGAAACGAGTGCGGCGATTCACATTGCTTCGTGGTTGGCATTGGCTGCAGCCTCATCTGACTTCAGTTGGGCCACCTTCATCTGGATCTCATTCCAGCAGTTCTTGTAAGCTTCATCCATGAAGAATGTCTTGGTATTGAAGAAGATTCTGCAAGTTTCAATGTCGAAAGTGAGGATGGCTTAAAATTTTTCGTCAAAATGTTTGCATGATAAGCAGAAGTCATGCTGTTGTTTGAAATGCTCGATAATGAGTGGGCTGGCCACATGCGCAAGCAAGTTGATGAAATTCTTTGAAGCTTCGTTGAACTGAGCTGGGGGGAGTGAGGTTTCCGGCGGGAAGGACGAAGCATCCATGATGGACCTCTTGGGGTCGTCAAGAATGATACCCTTCTTCATCTTCACGCAGGAAGGATCCATGTGAATGCACTCCATGGCTTCTGCCATTAGAAGGGTAAGAGGCATGTGCATCTTGGCGAGAGCCAGGTTAATTATAACGCGGTGTAGAGACTTGTGCCTCTCATTATGTGATATGGCAGTTTTCACTAGGGAGTACATGGCATGAACTTGTAGCATCACTCTGCATGCTATCCACAGCTATTCCTATATGAGGCGCAGCTTTCCCGCGCACATTCTCGCGCCTTTCCCGCGTTTGAGCGCCCTATAGTGCCAGCCATCCGGAAGCATCCATCCACTGTCCACCAAGCTCTCTAGTGCGTATATTTCCATTTCTCTTATTTGCATATTGTTCCACCTTTATTTTATCATGGACCCTTACTTACATATATCTTTACATACCTTACTCGGTAGCGCTTCGGCTCTGCATGACAGCCCTTAGGCACCATATATAAGTGCCAGTAGTACATACCAGGAAGTAGTTTAGCAACCCCCATGTTCATTCACACTACACAACTCAGCTTAGTTGGAATCTCTCCCTAGAAAGTAGCACTTACATCTCATATCTCTATACACACGCACACTTTCCCATGCCTTCGTGCCTTGTGCGCGCCTGCGCTTTCCCGCGCTTCGCATTGACCAACCAGTAGCACCTTCAGCACCTACTGCTAGACCTTTGCTGCACTTGCTTCCCCTTTAGGGTCGAACGCACTTATCGTCTCAAGTATAGCAGACTAGGCAATGTGTGACCTCACAACATTTATAGATACAGTCAGGAGCCTCGTTTGTGCCTTGCAGTATCATTGAACCTTCAGTGGGGTATTTCATAAACATCATCAATGGATGAGACCATTTTGACATCATCATCAGTATAGGGGAGAATGGGCGCTGCAGGTGCAATGGCTGCTTCCGCAGCAGGTGGATCCGGCTGTTGTTTAGCCTTGCCAGCAGCTGCTTTACGTACCAAAGCTTCCTGGAAGGCATCATGTGAATGTGGGGTAAGGGCATTGAAAACGCTAAACGTGTTAATGAGCGGTGTGTTTTCATGGAAGGCCTTGGAAGGGCCGTAGCGGACCCTTGTCTTGCTGTCCAGCAAATCAAGCAAGTCTTCGTCATCAGACACATGCCCCAAGGTTACCTGCCTTCGATCTGCTCTGTCGCTGTTTTGCTCGGAACATGCGGTGTTTTCGTGTTCAATGGCTTCGCACGAGGTAACAGTGTTGCGATTCCTACTTCTAACTACTCCTTTGACCATTCTATTGGTGTCAGATTGATTTTGGCTTGGGCCGCCAGGGTTTAGGGTTGACATGTCTTTTCCCCCAACCCTGCTCGGTAAACCAGAATTTGACGCGACATAAGACATTATAAACGAGAATGGCGTAAACCTTTACAAAAACTATGCGAGCTAACACGAGAAGAAAGCGAGATGAAAGACGCATGTTTGCAAAACAGCATCTTACAATACGTGTTCACTCGCTTAGTAAGCACTTGTTTGAGCAAAATGTTCGCAGGCTCACATAGAGCTCAAACAGCACTCTCTGTACATAGTGATCGTGTCACTGTTGGGGGGCAAATATGTGCATGTGATTGGGGGTATTCCTCCAGAGAAACCTTGGGTGAGTCCCTCTGGAATGGTGGGGTACCTGGAGAGGAGGTTTGACTCTTCCAGAAGGTGAAACCATACCTCTGGTTTATATGATGTGTGGCCTCTAAGCCTTCTCACCGCAAGGACATGATTGAGCTTCATGCTCTTTGCTTCCACATCCAGAGCATTTGTGTGATGCTTCGTGGTTTGACTCTTGGCAGCTCCCTGGTCATTGCCATTTGTGGCAGATGGGCAAGCCTTGGGGGCTGATGAGATGACCATCTTCTGCCCTTCAGCAATGGGTCTTGGAACCATCCCAAAGGTAGTGAGATTCACAGCGACAGATGTCATGAGAGAATTGGCCAAGTCAGAGGGCGCAGGCAGATAGGCTGTGTGAGCCTGCACCCTGGGAAAAACCCCTTCGTCATTGTTGGCGGTTGTGATTCTTCTCAGGTGATGCAATTTTCTTTTCCTTTGGGGTTTCTGCTTCTCATGGAGGAGAACATGAACAGGAGTCTCGACTTGTGTAGTCATAGCTTCCTCCTTGTGAGTCCTGGTAGCTGGACTTGCAATATTGGTTTACTGGTGTGTCTCTGCTTATGGACTGTGTGGGAGTGTGTTGGATGGCGGTGTTATGCCATGTGGTTGTGATCGTCTGTCGTGTGCATTCAGGCATCCATGTAGATGTGGACATGGGCATCCATGGGATATGTGTCATGGGCATCCATGTGATGTGTTATCATGGGCATTCACGGGGATGGTTCACAGGCATCCGTGTGATGGATCATGGGCATCCAAGGCATGTTGGGAGTGATTTGGAGATGCAGGGAAACAGTGTATGAAAGGAAGGGAGTGGTTTGGATGGGAGGAATGGTGGATCAGAGGAGTGGAGGAGTGGAGCTCCGGCCTAGGGAATGCCTCCCTAGGCCTGAGATGGATAATGACTAAGTCGGAGGACTGGAACTGTTACGAGGACTTAGGGTGAAGGCTAGTGCAAGGATGTCATATCCCGCATTCCGGACCAACATCTGACGATGTTCCCACGCCTCATCCGGACCTCCGGACCTCCTTTCCATGTCTCCAGACCCAATCCTCTATCTGTCTGGATCCCTGTACTCCTGCATCTGATATCCGGATGCCAGATTTGATATCCACATCTCCGGATCTCTGGATCCGACCTATCTGTCATGTCCAAACTCAAACCTTAAATCAGCGCCCATCCCCTTATGGTAATCACCTGTCCCTGGACTTCCGAACATCCGGATCCGACCCGCGTCTATCTTCCATGCCTTTTCCCTTTGTATGTTCCTTCTCAAGTTAGACTATACTCATTTTCCGTACCTCATTTCATTTCTGCCTTTATTTTACTATGTTCTCATTTCCGTCTTCATTTACTATTTTCTGATAGACTAGTGTTAGACATTTCTACATGCTCCGTCCATAGCCTCACATAGCCTCGGACTGCGCTGACTGATTCTCCGTTATGTCCTTTGTAGTATATAAACCCTGTAAAGTCTCTATACTTCCTCAGTCTGAATATTACACATATTAGTCCTCGCACTAGTCTTCACACTAAGTCCTCGTAACAGTTCTAGTCTTCACACTAAGTCCTCGTAACAGTTCTAGTCCTCCGACTTAGTCATTATCCATCTCAGGCCTAGGGAGGAATTCCCTAGGCCGGAGCTCCGATCCTCCACTCCTCCGATCCTCCATTCCTCCAAGTTTCCGGAAGTTCCTCCGGACCTATTCTGCTTTGGACTTTGTCCTTGCAGCCTTTCCTCTGTTTGCTTCTACTCAGGACTTGTCCTGAGTAGCCATTACACATATCCCTGTCAGGACGAAACTCCATTGTAATTTCTGGAAGTTCCTCAGGAACTTTCCCTCACTCATCCAGAAAGTCCTTCCGATGTTTCCCATGCTCCTCCGGAAGTCCTTCAGACTTCACTGGACTTTCTCCGGACTTCATTCTGAAGTTAAGGGCACATACTCGGGTAAGGGGCGCAGCGCACGAGCTGAAGCCAAGCCCCTTGGAATCAGTCCTACCCTTTGTGCACGGTCTTAACAAAGGACTAATATGTGTAATATTCAGACTGAGGAAGTATAGAGACTTTACAGGGTATATATACTACAGAGGACTTAACGGAGAATCAGTCAGCGCAGTCCGAGGCTATGCGAGGCTATGGACGGAGGATGTAGAAACATCTAACACTAGTCTATCGGAAAATAGTAAATGAAGACGGAAATGAGGACATAGGAAAATAAAGGTGGAAATGAAATGAGGTATGGAAAATGAGTTAGCCTAACTTGAGAAGGAACATACAAAGGGAAAAGGCTGTTAAAACCATGCACAAAGGGTAGGACTGATTCCAAGGGGCTTGGCTTCAGCTCGTGCGCTGCGCCCCTTACCCGAGTATGTGCCCTTAACTTCAGAATGAAGTCCGGAGAAAGTCCAGTGAAGTCCGAAGGACTTCCGGAGAAGTGTGGGAAACTTCGGAAGGACTTTCCGGATGAGTGCGGGAAAGTTCCTGAGGAACTTCCAGAAATTACAATGGAGTTTCGTCCTGACAGGGATATGTGTAATGGCTACTCAGGACAAGTCCTGAGTAGAAGCAAACAGAGGAAAGGCTGCAAGGACAAAGTCCAAAGCAGAATAGGTCCGGAGGAACTTCCGGAAACTTGGAGGAATGGAGGATCGGAGGAGTGGAGGATCGGAGCTCTGGCCTAGGGAATTCCTCCCTAGGCCTGAGATGGATAATGACTAAGTCGGAGGAATAGAACTGTTACGAGGACTTAGTGTGAAGACTAGTGCGAGGACTAATATGTGTAATATTCAGACTAAGGAAGTACAAAGATTCTACAGGGTTTATATACTACTGAGAACTTAACGGAGAATCAGTCAGTGCAGTCCGAAGCTATGTGAGGCTGTGGACGGAGCATGTAGAAAATAATAAATGAAGACAGAGATGAGAACATAGGAAAATAAAGCCGGAAATGAAATGAGGTACGGAAAATGAGTATAGTCTAACTTGAGAAGGAACATACAAAGGGAAAAGGCACGGAAGATAGACGCGGGTTGGATCCGGATGTTCGGAAGTCCAGAGACAGGTGATTACCATAAGGGGATGAGCGCTGATTTAAGGTTTGGGTTCGGATATGAAGCATAGGTCGGATCTGGAGATCTGAAGATGTGGATATCAGATCTGGCATCCGGATATCAGATGCAGGAGTTCAGGGATCCGGATGGATAGAGGATTGGGTCTGGAGATATGGACAGGAGGTCTGGAGGTCCGGATGAGGTGTGGGAACGTCATCGGATGTTGGTCCGCAATGCGGGATATGACACCATTCGGCCTTGCTGATTTGCACTAGGAACAGGTTCTTTTCCCGGAGGAAATTTGAAAACAGTAGTTTGTGATCTGCTAGTGCTGCTTTGGAGGCTTTTAATGCTGAGGATGGGCGTAGAGTGAGCTGGTCATCTATCATCATGATGCTCAAGTCATTCTCTGCGATGGAGTGGGAGGACCTGAGAGCTTCCTTGCATCCGTCTGGTGAGAAGTACCATAGTTCTACAAATTCGAAATTGGTGAGCTTCTGTATTACATATTGGGCAGGGCGCGGGGTTAAGAAGTCTCCTATGGATGATGTCTTGTCGAATCCATTCATCTTTGGCTTCTTCTTTTCTGCATCTAACCTTTCTTTCTCAACCTTGGCTTCAAGCTGTGCTCATTCGACTTCTTCCTGGGCTGCTCGGGCTCTTTCAGTGTTGGCTGCAGCATGAGCTTCATCTTCCCAGATCTGGTTCCACTCTGCTATTCTTGCATTGTTTTCCTCCATCTACACCTGTTTGAGGTGTGCTATGACTTGCTCTTCAGTTTAGTTTGCTGCTGCAGACAGGTCCACACAGATGCCTCCATATAATGTGCTGGCAAAGTCTGGCATTACTTTGAGTGTGGGATCTGCACCTGGTGGCATTCTCGGCTTATTATGAGAGAGAACTTGTGTAGTTTATTCAGACATGTTTGTTGTGTGATTGTTTTAGTAGAAAAAACCAATTGAGCAGCGGGAGCTTTGCAAAGACAGACAATGATTGCGACACGGAAACAAGAGGTTTGGTGTCATGTCTTTTGTTCACTTGAAGACTTTACTCTAATCTTTTACTCATGCCACATTACATAATAGAGTTCCAATCTTTCTAGAATGTCTTTCATTGACTCTAGATTACATATTGCTGAGAAGCTTTCCTGCAGGTAAGTATCTAATAAGGATAGAATTTATATGCCTTTTTGTACTACTTCTTCTCTATATTCTGACATTATACTATAACCTTCCACACAATTTTTTAGTGAGTTACTAGTCCCTGCATGTGTTCTAAGAGTTGAACTTTGCATGTCTCATTATAGTGCCTTATCTCTGCATCCTAGTGTTCTAATATAAATGTTCAAAGGTAAGTCTATGACACTCAGATGGGTCCTGGGGTTTGATGTTATGGTTGTACTAGGAACAGAACTTCAGGAGGGTGTGGACCCTTTTTAGTCTTTAAGTTAGCCTAGCCTAGAACACAAACTACATAATATAGTCAGCTTGAAGGAGATATACCAGGCCTAGCAGTTTATGCTAATAAAGAGTATAACTTTGATTAACATGAGATGAGTGTTAGACCTGTCAGTGAAATTACATTCAAATCAATAAAACTCTAAAATTTGCTTGTTGATTGAATGTCATGACAAGGTTTATAAAGGGTATGACTGTTACTTATGTTATTGCTATTGCTACTTACCCTTAATCATGCCTGCAAAAGCAAGCTCAAAGAAGACTGCTAGAAAATCTACTTTGAAGGCCTAGAATGAGGTCTATGCTAAGATGAAGTCAACTGCAGGACACACTATAAGTAGTTGCAAATAATGTAGACCTCGCACACTTTCAGCAAACCTCACATGCTGTGACCAAGGTGTGATATACGTGTTGGCTGGACAGGTAATCCCTTTAAGACCGAAAAGAGTTCCTATTATGGACAGCACCATGAAGATACTGTACTTGCAAGTAAACGGTGTAGTTTGATCATAACATAGATAATGTACTGTATACTAGGTAAATACTAAAAAAAATTACTTCTAGTATCTTTGCTGAATCAAGCTCACTCAGGATTGAATCAGGAAGGACATAATGTCCACAATACTTTTTTGTTGCCCAAGCAGCTTACTTCCTATTTAGGCCTCTATAATAAGCATCCATAAAGTCTGTGATCTCATTGCAAACCTGCACAGTTCTATCAGAAAACATTTCATTTTCCAAATTATGTGATATCTTACCTCCACATGCTGGCAATAGGGACAGAATCTAGCACCTTAAATACATTAATCTCTAGGTCACTGTTCTTCATCAACATGGGGTAGGTGTGACAAAGCCACCTTGCAAAGCCTCAGCATTGCTCAATGAAGTTTAACTTGCAATGGAATTTCAGAAGAAAAATGACCTGAAAATTTCTGGCCTTGTAAGTAGCTTCCAAGAATGACTTAACATTTGTGGAGTCAGGCTAACTATAGAGAATTTAACAGCAGCAGCAATCAGTTACTCCAGCAGCACACTAAAAGTTTTTATATTAAGACTTTAAATTTTTGACATCAAAACCATGCTCCATCAAAATGGTTGCCATGCTTTTGAACATGCCTGACTTCTTGTGCCCCTCTGGCTAATAAAACTCCTTGGGTGCTCCATTATGGAAATTATTGGCCATGTGAAGTTTCTGCTTCATTAGCTTCCCATCAGGATCATGCATTAATTTTCCTTGTGTGTTGCATACTAGTGCATTGATCCCTCATTGTTTGCAACCTTTTGGCATCTGATGAGCAGATATTATATCATGAGCTCTTTTTAGGTGAGTTGAAGTATTATTGAAAACAAATCCATGATTGTTGTTAGGATAATTTTTTCTAAGATTATCATTGCTGTTTCAGCATGCTGAATAATTTCATTGTTCATAAAATATCCATCTTTTGCTTTTCCTGCATGGAAGAGGATGTATCTTATTGTGTTCCATTGTATGACCATAACTAGCTGTAGTCAGCAGATACAAAGTCTACTGCCATGAGAGATTCTTCTTATCCTTTGGATTGTAATATGCTTTTTGTCTTCATGTACTCATTGCTTTTGGCAATGGTCATGTGCATAGAACATAGACTCATCATAGAACCATGTCATGGTATATCTTCCCAACATCAATTGTCTCTCATTGAGTTTCATAGGATTCAAAGTTGACCATTTTTGCATTTTGTATTCTAGTATATACCATGCAGAGAGGAATTTTTCTGTCAGTAATTGACATCATCCTCTTGTTCATAACCATCAACATATTGCCCATTTTTGGAAGTAGTCCAGCAAAATCCACAAGTCTTCATGCAGTTCTAAGCTGTTGCTAATGAAACTGTCTTTGACAGTTTGTATCGGCACTAGACATCCCCACAGTACAACTTGAAGGTACTATATGCTGCATACTCAATGAATTTAATGATGAGCCTGCAGAGCTTCTTAGTGATACTGACTTAGAAGAGAAAAAGATAGTCAGTATTGTTTTTCCACTACTATGGTACTCACTATGATATTATAGTTCTCAGATTATTGTGTACTTATCAAGATATCTAAGCTCATGTCTAATATGAGCAGCTATCTTTGCCCCAAAGTCTTTTGATAAGGACTACTTAAGTACAAACATAATTCAGAGCATCTCAGCTCCAAAGTCATTTAGTAAGTCATATGAAGGTACTATGACTTTAGCTATATAATATTAACACTGTTTGGTTCAGCTTCTATAACTGCCATGGCCCCTGGTGATGACAGCAAGGATGAATACAAACTGAGCAACATTAATTATAATTACACTAGCAACCATTGCAATAAAGCAATGGTCAATGATACTTTACCAAAGGTTGTTACAACTAAATGTTAACTATAGAATAGTGATGAAGAAACAAAGCCACTAAAGTTCAGGAAAGGTTCAAATGGTTCATATTAATAATTAAAAGCTAGTAATTTTGAGAAGATCACACAGGACTTGCTTGGCATCATCACTTCAATTTATCACTGTCTAATTGTAATATAAAAACCTTTCTCTTAGACTCTTATTAGTAAGATGATGCTAGCCAAGGAAGCCTAGCAAGAAGCATCAAAATTAGCAGGTCTTACTACTTGTTATGAACTCAGATAGTCTTCTATAACAGCTTCAATAAATGAGATCAAGAGTATAGTATTAGATAGAGATGACCAAATGTAAAACTTTGGTGAATTACAGCCATTTGCATAACGCTAGGCCTAAGCAAAAAAAATACATACACTCGGCAACAAGTCGGATCCTGAACATTTCAACTCCCGACACTTGATCTTGATCCACGATGGGACGACACATATCCAAGGAACGAAAGCAGATTGCTCTGCAAATGAGCGTGCTGGGCATTCGGGATCCAATGATCCGTCGTTACACTGGCATAAGTGAGCGTTCACTGCGCTACATCCGGAAGACATTTCGGGAGACTGGCGAAGTCGTGAGGACACCAGTTTGTGCAGGTCGACCTCGCGTCCTCAATTCCCTCGATGCAAATGTGAGTTATTGTTTAATTTTAGTATTACTCATATGTGACTCCTTAGTTCCTCGAGGCATGCATTGAGCGACAACCAGATATTCTCCTCACCGAAATGCAAGATCAGCTGCGGGAGATCTGTGGTTCTGAAGTCTCGATTGCAACAATTTCAAGAACGATGTGTAGGCGAGGGTTTACATGGAAGAAGGTAGGTCATCACTCACTTGTCCTTACTGATATGTATGATTCAATACAGCACTGTCTAGGTTACACGCCCTTCTGTCGAACGTGACGAAGATGATCGTGCTGCCTTCAAGATGCTTATAGGGGAACATTTCCAGCCAGAACACCTTGTATTTGCAGATGAATGTCATTTCAACCAAATTTCCCTTCGCCGTGATTTTGCTTGGGCTCCTATTGGACAGCGTGCATGACGGCGGGACTTTTTTATACGTGGCAAAAGGTACTTTTGTAGAAATTCTCTTGTCAATGCGTTGATGTTTTGTTAGATATTCAATTCTTCCAGCATTATCACTCAACGGTATCCTGCATTTGGAGGTTCTAGACCATTCGTTCTCTGGTGAAGAATTCGCGCATTTTGTTTCTGGTGTATTAGACCAAATGCAGCCCTGGCCCATGCCAAACTCGGTGTTGGTCATGGACAACGCAAGCATCCACAAAGTCCCAGGTATTCGTGACATGGTTGAAGAGCGGTATGCTAGTCCTTATCTCATGCTCAATGATACTGATTCTCTTTTGTGTATAGTGGTATGCGGCTCTTGTACCTGCCCTCTTATTCACCCGATTTGAATCCTATCGAGGAGGCCTTTTCGGCCATCAAGGCTTGGCTTCGCTCAAACCGTGACTATGTCCTTGGTGAGACCGAGGGTCCAGCTTGCGACCCATACACTTTGATATGGGAAGCTGTGTATGGCGTTGTCACAAGTGAAAAGGCTCATGGTTGGTACAAGCATAGCGAATATATTGCGTAATGGTGGGGTCATTATGGAGTGTGTTGAAACTACCCTTGCAGGCGTGTTGAAACTGCCAGCAGTGCTATGTTACTAAGTGATTAATTTGTATCAGGTCAGGAATTCCTCATGCCCCTCGGTCTCATCATCGCTCGTGTACTCGTCAGACTCGCCACTTCTATACCCATCAGTCCGTGATTCTCCTTCCTGCCACATGTCATCCTCAGCCTCGACAGCGCGTTCCTTGCCTTTATTCTGAGTCCCTGGGCTGGGTATCTCTGGTTCCTCGTAGGAATTGACGAGTCCAAGGAGCGGTAGAACAGTCCATTTAGCATAATTGCGGAGGATTCTGGCTCGCCTTTGTCCCATATTGCCGATCACACTCAGCACATCCTCCGGTAGAAGTATTACTTGGCTCGATAAAACTACCCCTGCATCTAGCAGGGGTGTTTCAAGTTCGGCAAGTCGCAATTCTGGTCTTTCAGCATTGATCAGTTCAAGCAGCACCCCAACTTTTGGATAGTCTGGAAATGATGCGCTAGGGATATGGCTTGCAGATTCAAAGTGACGTGGCTGCGAAAGCGGCGGAGGACTGGGAGTCTTCGACCAAGCTGTGGTATCAAAGTGGTGTGGCTGCAAAAGCGGCGGAGGACTGGGTGTCTTTGACTTAGCTGCGGTAGGATCTGCTGTTATATTCTGTATGGTAACATGGACTTCAGGTGATGATGCCGACCTCGAGTGACGAGGCTTTTTGGTTGGGCCGCGGTCGAAATTGAGGCAGTGAGGTGGGTTGTAGATTGTTGCGTGACCAAGAGCCTAACCCAGTTAAGTTTTTTTCTCTCTCTTGTGGATGCGAGACTTACAATCTTTTTAGCCCAGAGAGTCATCTCAGCGTGATCAAGTCAACGATGGTTATCATAGCCACTCGTGCGATCTACGAAACAATGACCGTGGTGAAGTTCACATCGAATCTGGCTCTCAAGCTGTTTGTAAGCTTTGAGTTGCGTCACATCCTCGTCACTTGATGCTGGAGGGATATCATCTGTGCGTGTCCTCTTTTTTGCTTTGGCGGTAGTAGTCTGTTTGACCTTGTGGTAACTGTAAGTTATTTTCATTTATGTGACGCAGATAATCACTTACTGCTGCATTCTTTACCTCTAGGGCAACGACTCGTGTGCGTGCATTGGACGCTTTGTGACAAAGACGGTCCATGGCAATACTGAATGCTTCCGCATCATTCAGTTGAGTAGCTCTACTGTTGTCCCCCACAAATTTATACACAAGTTGGACGTCATCAGCAGCACTCTCAAGGAATGCAAGAACACGACTTTTGAAGTCCTCCCAAGGCATGTCTGTCTCACCACGAAAGCCACGCTTCATGTCATCAGCAATAACATCAATATCAAAACTAAAAACTGTAAGTCGGTCAGTATTGATATGGTGGCAAATTCAAGCTCATACCACCAGGGCGCGGTTCAGGATTCGGTCGCAACCTCGATGCTTGGGACGACGTTGGTGCTTGGGACGATGCTGGTGCTTGGGACGAGGCTGGTGCTGCTGGCGCTCTCAATGATGCTGGCACTGCTGGAGCTTCCAAGTTTGGTTGCATCATTGACGATGCTGGGATTATTTCAGTATTCGGTCGCATTGGTGGGTACTGTGGATACTGGGGCTGGCCAGCATATTGCTGGACAAAATGTGGTGGAGCATAATGGTGTAAAGGTGGTGCATAGTGGTGCGGCATTGGCGGGTAATATTGCATGAAAGGTTGAGGGTGCTGTGGCGGCTGCTGCTGGTGCTGCGGCAGCTGTGGTGGTGGATAGTGACGAGGATGAAGATACATATTAGGTGCGTTGCCTGTGCCAGAACCCAGAGGAGTACTTGGTGACATGGTTGGGAAGATGGGCTTCAAACTTGTGTGTCGAGGAGGCTCTTATAGTTTTTTTTTTCACTGTATTGTACCATAATAATTGACACATATGTCTGTGAACCCGTCGGAATAGAAAATGATCACTTTGTTTTGTTTTTTAAGTCGATTTTACTGGCGAGTGTCAAGCGCGCGCACGGACCATGTTTGCTTATATATATCACGACAGATTACAACACCTTTCTATCACCTTCTACAACAATGTCATCACCTGTAACTCCACCAAACAGACGTCTTACCCTCCCCAGTAATCCGACTTCTCCCTCCAATGCTTCGTTCTCTTATAGAATAACAGTAGGCAATAAAGTCTCGGAGGATACACTGAAGGCGTGTGCTGAGCTCTTCAGCTCCAACTACGGTATTTGGGGTGATGAAGCAAGCAAAATTTCTAGTTTCACCAAAGCTGGTCAGTAATCAATATACATCCTTGGTCATTGCTGAGTCTTTTATATAGGGCAAAAGGTGAAGATGACCGGCGCAAGGCTTCGAGCCCAATGTTTGTCTCACCCAGAGAATACTGTCCTGGTGACCTGCCACCTCCAGGTTGATCCGTCTGAGAGTGAATGTCCCAAACTCTGTGGTCATGCATTTGCTTCCATGTGGAATTATGGTGAAAACAAAAGTAGGTGTCGCACAACTTTCTCTCGCGAGGTTCACCTTCTGATTTTGTCTAAGTTGGCTGGGTGACTCAACTTGTTGTTGATGAAGCAGTCCGTCAGCGTTATGTTGCGACACAGCTCTTGCAAACACTCAAAGTCCATGCCCCATTCTCCCGCATCAACATTGTTGGTCTGGTCTCATCCCACCCTGCTGCTTGCAATGCGTTGGCGAAATATGCTGGTAAGTTGATGTCATCACTCATGGATTTCGGATAGCATAACTAACAACATGAAGCGGCTGATCTCAAAGATGTCGACTTGGACTTCATTCGTGCACATGCCAAGGGGATTCTGCAATCCTCCCCCATCAGTTATCTGAATGACGCTCAACTGAGGGGCATACTCTTTGAAGATGACTGCCGCAATGGATCCATCTCGTCTGTGTTCACCCAGTTCTATGTTGACCATGCGGAGCCTTTGAGGGTGCTGTTGCATTACCAGAATAAAGGTCAATGGTGCTTGGGTGAGCTTGCTGATGGACATGAGTTTCTCGCTATTTTTCCTATCGTGCCTGTGAGCCCAATTTCGCCCATCCGATTACAAGCATCCTAGAACCTACTACTCATCATATCGGAGCATCAAAATTTAAATACTGCTGTGTATGTAGTAATTTTATTTTGGCCTAGCGTTATGCAAGCAGCTGTAATCAAATATAGGCTTAGTTCATAGGGACCCTGCTTCTAAATGAAAAAGCCCCTTTCAAACTATTATTAGATGATATCTTTCTATATGTTATTAAGCATTGAGCCAGCTGCTGCTGCACCACTATATTTTTTTCTAGTATCTACTATAGATAGTCCCTTCACCCTAGCAACTTATCACCATTACTGCTTTTACACCTTAGAAAACTGCAGTGACAGGCCTAAGCCATATCTTGAATGTTGTATGTTCCATTCACCAGGTCATGTGTCAATCAAAGAATGTGAGAATATATTGCATCTCCTCCTACAATAGCTCTATCTCTTTGGACCATCAGTTAGTGTATGTGTAAGCCCTGTACCACTCAATACACATGGCTAGAAAACATGGTTCAGAAAGGAACATAGTGAAATGATGAGGCAAACTTACCATCTGAGAGATTCTCTTCTCCAGCACCAAAACATTGTTTTCAAATCTATGAAATAAATACTAACATTTATCTCTCAGAAACATATTCACCTGCTGCTTGGTCCTCCGTAATTCCGCAGACATCCTCTTTCCTAAGCATGAGCAACTCAGTCTTCCAGTCAATTTCCAGAAGAGGCTCAGCAAGAGCATCGAGTGAGGCCCAAGCAATGCAATATTTAGTTGCAGCAATATTAATCTTTTTCTGCACAGTGTCGATGATCCCACATGACCTTGTGTGTCCACATTGACAAGTAATCCAATCCTTCTTGAAGCCGGTAAGATGATGCTTGAGTCACAAGTGCTGATGAAGTTCATACAACACTTCATGTGCCTAAGCTCAACGGAGCTTCCATTTAATTTGCAACAGGTTTATCTCATAAGATAGAGAGTGGGTGACAATTGCAGAGAGCATCTAGAGCTTGATATTATGAACATCTTCTTCCACATTATCAGATGTAGTAGCATCAATTGTCTTGCAAAGACATGCAACACACAACATGTATAGGGTCTGAATCTTGATCCAGTGTTTAATTCAATGATGTAGTAGTGTGTTTGTCTGCTGTTGCAGTGTAGATAGCTGAATTTCAGTGGCATGTGCACCTATGCTTGAGGTCTTATGAATAAGTTGGTGCCTCTCAAAGAAGAAAAAATTATTAGTCAAGTTAGAAAACAACAGAATAATAATGCTTACTGCTGAGTCTTAAGCTTAATTCTCACAGCTATCAAGACACTAGGTGAAACCTCAGAGTATAAGGAAATGTCAAGTCCACATTTGAGCTGGTCTGATTCTGCTTGTGAGAGCTCTAGTTGAACAGAAGATTGTATCACTAGTGAAGATGTCGAGTTGAATGAATTTGTGGTTAGATCAATCAGTCTCCTAATCCTTCACCATCATGCACCAGATTGTGAGGCTCTCAGATGGAATTGCACCTTCAAAATCAACAAGATCCAAAATATGTTAATCACATTGAGAGATGGTATCATTGAGCTTTTGCAAAAAAAATATGCCTGTTGAAAGTATCAGTTGGATGACCATTAGTGACAAGAGTAAAAACATACCAAAGTTAGACATCTTCCACCAGTTCCAGTCACCGAAGTGATCATCAAGGACATCACACCTCGAACCAGGTCCCATCTCCCATGTGCTAGTAGCCACAGAATTTATGTTGGACCATCCACATTCTGGTATATTGCTATCCATTCTGGTCATCCCTTTGATGAGATTAAATGAGAAATTTAACTGACATGTGGCAATGTGAGCAGGAAGGTGAAATTTAGGTATGAGGAATGTGATTATCTTGCTGGTATGCACCAAATGAATGTGGGAGGAATACTGAGACATGTGCTCCCAAAGGTACTTGTTTCACTGACATATGATGTCATATGAGATGTTGATGATAACTATCTTGCTTAAATGTGACATTATCAAAAAGAACAAATAGTCTATATTGATGTATCTAATTTGACATCATTAGCAACCATAAGCATAACAACAAATCACTTACTTCTCTCTCTTTGCTGATGGTCGCTTGAAGTTATGCCTTGCACAAACAACGGTACCAATGCCTGTTGCTGCAAGCCACACACTCTCTTTGAATCTGCAAGGTTCACTGCATTGTGACTTATACAGCTACTTTTCTTCTGTGTGAGACATTGGCCACTAAGCAGTATCTTCTGCACCCATTTCTAGACCTTTGCTGCACTAGCTTCCTCTTTAGGATTGAATGTACTTATCTTACCAAGTATAGCAGACTAAGTGTTACATGACCTACAATATAAAGATATCAGTTTGGAGTCCATAGCACCACTCTGAGTTTTAAACCTACAGTCCTACACCAACATGTCTATAAGCATTGTGAAGAGCGAAGGCACTGCTGAGACACTCAAACTATTTGACAATATACTCAACCAGTTGTTCTGTCATAGCAGTTGGATATACCTCCCATAAACTCATCTGATGGACACTAACAAGATTGGGAGTGCTTCAAAGAGGTAAGTTATACTAAGTTGTATATCCTCAGCATAATTTAGAAAGATCATGGTATTCTTTTGCAGATCTCACAAGTCTGTCACATGAAGAAGGTGATGTAAGCTCATTGAGAGTATTTTCTTGTTGTTCTTGTTGTTCTTGTTACCTTGTCCTGCACATGCTATCTACATTTTGTACCATGTATTAATCAATGCAAATAAATTCATTCTTGATTATAAATAATTGTTTGGTGAAATATCTATGTAGCAAATCTAAAAGAAGACTAGAAAGATATGGGGGCCCTTGTTTCCGTACCACCACCAGTGGACGGATTTCCCACGCTGAAAAAGCGGGCAAGGTCGAGCTAGAAAGCTCACAGTACAACCTGGCCCCACCAAAAAATCACATATGCTCACATGTTTTCAACACTATCGACCACAAGTTATAAATCAAAAACCCTTACTACCCAAAAACCACAAGCAAAAATGTGCAGTCACTATCACCCAACCAAATCGCACCCCAACACACCCATATAAAATAATAACAGAAATCTAAACCAGATTGAACACCAGACGCACTATCTGACTAACTGAGTACGTATAAACCACCCCCATCAACACATGAAAGACAAAAATAAGCAATGTGAATACTACTATTGCCTCTTGTGAGCGAACTACACGCAGCAAGCCTGATAACACCCCCATCATATTAAACCTAACACAAACCTCACACAGCCCTAACCACCCAAGAAACGAAAACCTCAATACGAGGCCACCTCCCCTGACAAAACTAAGGCCTATATAATCCAAGACACCCCGAACACATGCTCCAACCACTTCAGTGAAGATGAAGGACCAATCTAGCGCAAAGACAGCCAACATCAGCACCTGCCCATCCCCAATGGGAACAAGACAACCTCTTCCCAGACATCAACACTCTGGTTTGCAATTATTCCTCCTCAACGTCCTGGCAGATGAAGGGGACACCTTGACAGAGATCACATCAACCCTCTCCACCCCATCCCCAACCCCAAGGATCATCATCCCCCCCATATTGGTCCCTGAACCCATCACCAACCATGACACTACCCCCATACTACCCCTCTCCTCTACATTCGATATGGAAGATGAAACACTCCCTACTCCCCCCTCACACAGCCCACCCCACCCCCCATCTGACGCAGATGATGAAGTCATGTTGGACCATTCCCTCCCCCATCGACTAGTCTAACCTCTGTCCCACCAAAAACTACCATACCTGCCCTCTCAACTGAGGAAGACCTCCTCCGTGCACATCTTGCTGTTGCCGAAACCAATAGATCCATCATTAGATCAAACAGCATCAACTCCCTAACGGCCATACCACAGTTCACCCCAGTCCTCCAAGGCGGCTTCCCCCACATCCACCTCACTCACATAGCACAGCTCTTTGATTTCCAAGCCACTAAAGTAATCACAGCATGGTTGAAAGACCCTCACCTAAAGATTCTCATTAGAGTCTTTGACCACAATGGCAAGAACTCTTCTGTGAAGGGACCCATTCTTGTTGAACGCCTGTGCAGGGCAATCATCGAAATCGCTTATTTCATTCACCAAGATGAACAGAAAGTTAAAGTCTCCCCACCTTGCCCAGAAGCCAATAGTGTTGAGACCAACCAGCATCTCAGCTTCCTCGCGTACAACATCTCTGAGGAGACAAAGACTTTAATCTCAAATCAATGCATATGGTCCTCAACAGACATTTCCTTCGCAGCTCATCAGTTCAGTGTAAACTCCCCCACCACTTTGATTCTGCCTACATGGCTTTTCCACCACAGACATCAACACAGTCAAATCTGCCGTTCACAACACCTGGACAGAAGATGTGACAAGGTGGGACATCGGAGATATACTCTCTGAAAGTGAAATTCCTGGAGAGAAAGTCCACATTGCGGTGTAGGTGAGGAATGTAGAATGGTAGAAAGTGGGTGGTATGAGATATACTCAGATGGTCCTCTGTGTGCGAATCTAATGTCGGCCCAAGGGGATTGCTACTGAGAAGGTTTCTCTATATATAATAGTGGAGGGAAACACTGAACCAGGCTGTTGGATAAGCCTGGTGGGGCGTGCAACGATGAGCGAAGCACGATAAGCGAAAGCGCTACGGAGCGCTACTGAGTGACAAGTGCGATGGCGCGCGCTGAGTGAGAGCGAAGCGCACGTGCGGGTGGTGGAGCGCAGCGACTCTTAAGTGAGTCAGGGAACGAGTAAGGTGATGTTCGGGTATAAGAATATGCGGGTTGACGCTTGTAAGAGTCCTGGCACTTAGTGTCGGTTGGCGGATATGACGGAGATTTAGACTTAGAGTCCAATGATGTGCGGGAAGAAGAAGATAATCATTCTACATAGAGGCAAGGTATATATATATTCTAAGTAGCGTTAAGCGCTGTCAAGCGCTAAAGCGAGCCAGAAAGCGAAGCGAATACATGATGATATGTAATAAGGGTCCGTGACGAAACATACGGAATATGTGCGCAAGCGCCGGAGATATGTCAGAATACATGAGAATAAAATAGGGATACGCACCGACGAACCGAACGGACATGGAATGGATGGACGGAGGATGAGTGACGGAACCAAGGATACATGCGCTGATGCGCGACCGAAGCGCCTGTGCGCGCGAGCGGCTGATGAAGCACCAAGTGTGCAGAATGGGATATGGGTTGTGCTGTGTTTGGAAGGTGTTTAGGGTGTTGTAGAATTAGCTCTTTATGAGGCCACAGAGATGTCAGTCTCTACAGCGGTATGAGATCTTATCAATTCTCTTTGGGTTGAACACCTTGATTTCAAGGCTAGCAGTGGCATTTCCCTACCTCGCTACAACATCTTTGCTGTGAGCCCTACCAGCAACCCCACTGTGTGTACCAAGCTACAAGCCTATCTTCACTCACTTACATACCCTTCGGAACTCGAAGGCAGCAGTACCACTGTCAACTTCATCCCATGTCCACTTTGCCACTCAATTGCTCATCCTCACAGCTTATGCCCTTTCTCCAATGTCCCACTCTGAAATGGCCCCAAGCACAATGCCAACCCAAGACCATCCAACACGAACATGAGAGGCAGAGGAAAGGGAAGGAGAATTCCTGCCTAGTCCAATCTATATTCACTCTCACTACCTGTCACCTGTATATACACCCTTAACCCAACCAACCCCTAGACCTCCATACCTCCCTAGCTACATACCTTGTACACCTACCTACCTACCTTGTATCTCTGTACTCAAACATAACCCCCACTCTTCCAAAAAACTTCCATAAGGCTATGAAATGCAGCCTTAACTCTGACCTTAAGCTACAGAATCTTGTGAGTTAGATCCCTGGGGCAAGATCTAGTAAATTCACCCATGATCCAAATATACTGGTTCCAATAGCTGGACAGGAAAGTCATGGCAGCCCCAATGGCAATAGCCAAAAATGGAGGCCTATTTAGGCCAAGAATTCACTGTGCTGAGAAGCTGAAGTGACCACTAGAGGTATGGTAAAAGCTGAGCTCGCCACTCCAAAAGTGTGAACATATATCCACCATGGCTATCCGGGATATGGTAGTCCTTACCTCCTGATGGTCGTATTGGACAGTGCAGTATATCAACCACTTCATCTCAAAATAACTACATAAATTCTCAATATGGTTCGTTTCCCAGTCTTGATTCAAGCCTTCTGAGTAATAGAGGGGGAGGATTTCAAACCACCGGATCCTTCTCCAATGAAAATACATGGGAGATAGGAGGTGGAGCCCTCCAAATGCCAAACCAGGCTAACTTAAATCAAAGCGGCACCACATGCAGTAAGAAATAATTGAGAGCAAATGTTCATATTGCAACACTAAACATCAAAGGATGCGCATCTCAACACCTAGGACATAGTAACATATCGAAATGGCCAGTGATACAACATGTAATGAGAGAGAGGAAGATCAGAATCCTTTGTCTACAAGAAACTCACCTGAACAATAAACACGAGGCCCAAATAGAAACCCTACACTCACAAAGAATGAGAGTGATAAACTTAAAAGACCCTATCTGCCCAGGCTCCTCAGCAGGAGTCACTTTTATCATAAACTGAGAACTCACCAATGCTGACAATGCCAAAACCTTCGAACTCATCCCAGGTAGAGCAATGGTACTTGAAATAAAATGGCATAATAATGACAACCTCACTATCTTAAATGTATATGCCCCAAACAATACCACCCAACACCCAGAATTCTGGGGGAAAATCAATGAAAAATAGCAAGAGAAAAACCTACCACACCCAGACTTCATGTTAGGCGACTTTAACCTGACTGTGAGGACCCTTTAGACAGAGCACCAGCAAAACTAGACAATGAAAATGCAATCAGCACACTGAGAGAACTGAGAAACCAACTAAATGTACAAGATACATGGAGAGAAACAATTCCATCAGAAAGACTGTTCACCTTCTATAGTAACACAAACTCACATTCAAGACTAGACCAAATCTATGTATCACCTCAACATGATCAAATCATATGCGACTGGCACTCCTACCACCGAATGGTCACAGTATGCTTCACGCCAACAAACACTCCATTTATAGGACCAGGACGGTGGTCCTGGCCAATAGGACTAATAAACAACCCAAACCTAATCAAAAAAATGAGTGACCTGGGTAAAACAGCACAGCAAAAAATAACGGAACAAACCACACAGAGAAACAAAGACTCGAACCCACAAAGAGTATGGGAAGACTTCAAAACACAAATATGTCAAGAAGCCCGCAAAACAGCTAAAGAACACCTCAACAAAAAAAGACAAGACACCAAAAAAACTGGAAGAAGACCTCAAGTCCATGCTAGAAAACCACGACATGGACACAAATGAGCTCACCAGACGCCACAAAGCCTGGCTTGAAAGTGAAATCAACCACCTAGAAAAAAAATCTACAACTCCACTCTCAAGCTAAATGGGCTGCAGAGGGAGAAACTATAAGCAAATATTGGTCAAAAATCAACAGCATCAAAAGACCTCGAGACATAATACACAAATTGAGAATACCAAACAAGAACCATTTTGCCACATGCTCCAACAAAATGGTGGATATTGCATGAAAATATCATGAAGATCTACAGAAAAGCAATCAGTCACCAGAAACAGAAGAGATAAGAAAAAGAACAATAGAACAAGTAAAGAGAGAAATACCACAACAACAAAAACTCGAGAACCCTCGCTCACCTTTACATAACCTCCTCAATGAACACCAAATATATGCCGCCCTCTATGCATCAAAAGCAGGTAGTGCAGCAGGGCTAGATGGAATCCCATATGAAGTATGGAAATGCCTAGATCAAAAGCACAAATTGGATTAACAAAAAAAAACCAAGCTTCAATGTAATCAAGACACTTACAATAATAATAAACAATATACAAATACACAGCATCGACAAACAAACAGAATTCTCCCTTGGATGGATGTGTCCGATCTATAAGAAAAAAGACCGAGTAGAGATAGAAAACTATCGCCCTATTACACTCCTAAATACAGACTACAAAATTTTCATGAAAGTGTTAGCAATGCAATTAGCAAAAGAGGTACACACCCTTGTCCACCCAGATCAGAGTGGGTTCATCCTGAAGAGATCAATCTTCAACCCAATACAACTAGCTAAAGTCATGATCGAATATGCCGATATAACAGAGGAAGACGGAGCCCTAATAGCACTCAATAAGGAGAAAGCATATGATAGAATCAACCATGCTTACCTCATAGAAACACTAGAGTTATTCAACCTCCCGCTGATGTTCATTAAAACAATAAAAGCACTATACAATAATGCTTACACAAAGGTCGCAATCAACGGAGTAATGAGCTCACCTTTCAAAGTGACAAAAGGCATTAGACAGGGCAACCCACTATCCTGCTCGCTATTTGACCTAGCAATAGAACCTTCAGCATGCACCTTGAGGAACTCAGAACACTTACAAGGTTACAACATCCCAAATATAACAAACAAAATAATAGTCAACATATACACTGACAACACAACAATATTCCTGAGCAAAGACAATAAGTACAGCGACTTAGAGAGAATTTTATCGAAATGGTGCCCAGCCTCTGGGGCTAAATTTGACCTAGAAAAAACAGAAATCTTACACATAGGATCAAAGACTCACCGAGAACAAGTTATCTCTACATGAAAATTAAATCAATGTAACCAACCACTCAAGAACAACATAAAAATCGCACCTGATGGACACCACATACGATCACTAGGTGCATGGATCGGGAATAAAACAGATGATGCAATGCCATGAAAACCCATCCTAAACAAAATAAACAATGCACTTAAAATCTGGAACAAAAGTCACCTGAACCTGGACGGCAAAAGATTAATAATACAGATGATAGTTGGCGGAATGACTCAGTTCCTCGCAAAAGCACAAGGGATGCCTAAACACATTGAGTCAGTGCTAATAAAAATCACCAGGAACTTCATCTGGAACGACACACGCTCCCCGCCTATAAACCTAGAACAACTATACCAAACAAAAGAAGCCGGAGGAATCAACCTACTAGACATTAAATCAAGAAATGAAGCAATAGAAATAACTTAGGTAAAATGATGCCTCAATATATCACCAACATGACCAACTTGGGCCTATGTAATAGACCTGTTAATAAGCAACTTGAAAATGAAAGACATTAATAACAGGAAGGGAGTCGACAATACCTTTCTCCAAAACTGGGACCCACCAACCAGAGGACCCAACTTGAGATCCCTTTAAAATAATAAAAACTGCCAAAAAACACAACATCATCTTCGCCATGATCAAGATATCTAAAAACATCAAAAAACAGCTTCCGGCATGGTACAACATAGGCGCCCCCCCAGAAAACATACCATAAAACTGAAAACAAATGCCTGCAAGAAACACATAACGTACAAAACATTAAAAACTTGATAAAATGTAGAAAAAAACTAACGCGCCTTAGAGGAGACCTGCTCCATATCCCATGAAAAACTTGCACATGCCCTAACTGCAAATGAGACAGAACTAAGGGATGCAAAAACCCCCACAACTGTGCACAAAGCCAGTGAAATCCTGAATAAGCTAGCCCCAAAATTTAACATGAAATCAAAACCAAAAAAAAGATGGTTTATCTTTAACTCACCACAGAAAAGAAAAGAATAATCAAGCTCATGAACACTGAATGAGAGAATTACTATTTGATCCAACAATTACAATAAGATCTAATATAACCGAAGGTTTCAGAATTTTCACGAAACCAGAACATATATCACTTACCCCAGCACACAGACTGCAAGCACCAATAAGAGGCTTAAATCTGGTACAAGACAAACTAACAATCTATACTGATGGTTCATGCATCAAGAATAGGGAAAATGATGCACATTGTGGAAGCGGAATATGGGCAAATGAAGATCACCCAAACAACTGAGCCATTAAGATCCCAGGCAAGAGACAATCAAACCAAATTGCCAAAATAACAGCAATCCTCATAGCGCTACAACAAACTGCACCATATATCCCTATAACTTTCATTACAGACTCTAAATATGCAATAGAAGGCCTAACTAAACACCTACCAGAATGGGAAAACAGAGGATGGATAGATGTCAAAAATAGTGAATACCTAAAGGCAACTGCATACCACCTGAGAAAAAGATCAGCACAAACATCATTTATATGGGTCAAAGGGCATAACGGCCACCATAGTAATGAACAAGCAGACCATTTAGCAAATGAAGGAGTGAACAACCCAGATGAAGATATGATTGACCTCTCAATACCAGACGAATTCAACCTACAAGGTGCAGCACTGTCAGAGATCATGCAAGCAATAGCATATAAAGGAATATAAACAAAAATCAAAACAAAACCGAGAAGGAAGACCACAAACAACCTTGATATCACAAGATATGCAATACAAACCTTAACTGGACACCTGGAAGAAGATATAACAATCTGGAAGGAGTGCAGAAACAAAGACTTCCCACACAAAATACAGCAATTCCTCTACAAAGTGATACATGGAGCATACTGCATCGGAGAATACTGGTCAAACATCCCCACCTATGAACATCAAGTGAAATGCTCACACTGCCAAGCAGAAACCGAAACTCTTGAACATATCATGATAGAATGCCCAAACAACACACACACCATGATATGGAACCTAGCAAGCAACCTCTGGCCTGCGAAATATGGTGAATGGCCCCAAGTAACAATAGGGACCATAATGGGCTGCGGAAACATCAATACAATTCCACTAAACAGACAAACCAAAGAAAACCCAGCAGAGCAACAAAATAATAAACAAAAAGGAATAACAAGACTCTTAAGGATCTTAATATCTGAATTGGTGTGGGTACAACAATTCAGATGATATATCCTAAACAATGTGTTGGGTCTTGCAGAACCTAGCTGCTATTCAACCCTAAAGGGTTTCTGGACCAGGCTCAAGGCTCAGAGGAGAGGAAATATCATAAAAACTTGCTGAATACTCAGACTCATAGTAGAACTGGTAAAAAGATAACTTTCTTTATGTAAGCTAAGGTGCAAACATACTACTAGGTAAAACAGTCTCTGCAAGGCTAGCCAGGAATCATTCCCTACATCGGCTCACCTAATCTGAGTTCTGAGATGCAACAGAACAATAAACAGAGTACAACACTCTGAGCAATCAACAACCAAAAGATGGATAACAATGATAAATAAGAGACTACAAACCGATAGAATCACTGCAAAAACAATCATACGCAAAGAAAAATACAAAAACCTAGTCACCTCCACTTGGTCTGACGTAATCACAACAAAAACTAGGTCATCACCCTTGAGGTTTTAGTAAATATCATACCACCCAGGCCCTCTACAAACAAGGCCCCCAGGTAATCATAGAGTCCCACACACTCGCCATATAGTAGGAGCGCATCAGTGCATTTTCCCTCGGAACGGTGTTCCTAGAACACTGCTATAGCACGTACTTGTAGAGCTAGACTTAGTCAGTTGCTACAAATATACATCGCTTGTCCAAAAAACAAAAAGAAAAGACATACATTAGACTATCATGATTCTAGGACTTAGTGAAATTTGGGCTATCTATAGCACATGACACTGTATTGAGACATCTAGGACTTACAAAAATTTTGCCAACAGCACATGACATTGTGTTGATGTTCCAGAACTTAATGAAATTTTGTTGGCCAATAATCTTACAGGAATGCATCATATAACAGTACATGTTTATCTAATAGGAATGGAAAGCCAAAGGTATGCAATATATATAGACAGGAGAAAAGGTGTGTCCCAAATAGGAACAGAAAACCAATGGTGTATGATATATCTAGAGAAGAGAATATATTTAAATAAGAGAAGGCATGGTTCCAATATGATGGCTAAGGAACAGAACACTTAGCATGCTACTTCTTGGGAAATTGATACTAAGAAGCATAGAAGCATTGGAGGAATTAAAGTACATCCTGAATAGAATAGCTGGCAATACAAAGAAGCATGTATGCATACTGACTAAGAAGCTGTTTTTTAGCCTTGGCATTAGTATTGATACAGAGAAATGTGTATGCATACTATTGTTGGAGCTGGAGATCCTCACCAAGTATCAAAAACTATCCTGTTACTATCTCTTGGGTTTGTATTGATAATTATAACAGTATACCATCAGGGGTATAGGAGTCTCCAGATCTAAACCCACACCTCTACCCTCAAGTACCCTTACCCCAGGGGTTACTCATACCCATGTCCATCCCTACCTTCATTTCTGTTTGTATTTGCCTTTAGGCTTTTACTATCTGAATATCACCAAAGTTCTCAGGAAGCAATCTCACATACCACTTTATGTCTGTAAGACCTGCATCTGAAAATTCTCATTCACATAGTACTAAGGACCCTTGGATGAGCAAATAATCAAGCACAATGCGGCTGAGGATGGGAAACTTGTTAGTTATATGATCATTCACCTCTACAGTACGCATTTCTATGTCTTTTATGTGTCTTATTGTGCCTTCATGCTCATAGCATTATTCCTGACACTTTACTTACTATTTACATGACTTCCTGACCTCCCTAGGTCGTCCCTAGGTCGAGTTATTACTTACTCTTTGATTGTGGCTTGTCTGTTTACATTTGTTTACCATACGTCGCCCATATCTCAGAGTCCAGTGCTCCCTGCCTCTTTGGCAACTTACTCTGGACTCTAGGTACTGTACAACTTTACTACACCATTCAATAGATTGGCAACTTACTCTGGACTCTAGTCTGATCTCTTCTGGCCTCTCAGTAGCCTCTAGAAGCGGCCCACTTCACTCTCATCTTAACAAAACTAGGATGTATTTATCTGATTAGTGTTGAATGTGAATGTCACAGGAATCTTTGAGTGTTCCATCTGCATTGACTGCACATTAGTCATCCATAGTGCAAATTCACAATGCTTAACTCTAGTATTCACCACTCAGTAGTAGCTATGCCCAGGTGTATCAGCCACAAGCTAGCTTAATATATTACAACTGTGCAGTACCTAGTACTAATTTATCCTTTAACTTTGCTAATCATATATTCTCACTTCATAGCTTATTCTCTCCATCCTCATTAGCCAGCTACCTCTGTCCTCATCACCCAGCTACCTCTGTCCTGATTATCTGAGCAAAACCATCAGTGACAACATATCACCACAGATGGTGGCTGAAATAGCCACCTTCTTACCCATCTCATCACTCATGAGTCGTGACAATGAAGTCTGCAAATGGTAGGATATAATATTAGAGATTCAGATATGTAGCTCATTATGCGCTGTTATCATCTTATTGTTAAGTCAATTGTTTTCAGATAAATTCAAACATTCACATTACTCGATGTCTCTCTTCCAGCTTGTCTCATCCTCCTCCTTGCCTTCTTCCTGTAGAAGTCTAGAGAAGACTCAGCAGGAGTTAATAGAACAACACTATATTAATATGTACCTAGAGAAGACTAGGTAATGTTACATGTCAATGAATGTGTCAAGTACACGATACAAGATACTCACCTCAGTGGGAGTTAATAGAATAATGCTAAGGTGGGAAAAGGTGTGAAGCAAGTACATATGGGTCTATGGAGAATCTGTGGCTGAGTGGTGATGGTGCTGTATAGTACATAGCAAGAAGGAAGAGAAATGATATATCAAGAATGTGTAATCAAGATGCTTATGTCAACACACCCCCTCACCAAGACACCAGGTGCAGGCCAGGCAAGTGCCTCTCGAAGAGGGGACATGCAAGTGCTTTGGTAAAAATGTCTGTGGTGTTCATGTGAGATTAAGTAAGAACATCCCTTTTTCGATATGCTCGCAGATAAAGAGGTAATAAATATCAATGTGTTTCGACTGGATGTGGTTGCGAGCTTCAGTGGAGAGAGAGATAGCTCCTGTATTGTCCATGTGGATCAGGATGGGGAAGCTGAGTGGTATGTGGAGTTGAGTGAGAAGAGACTTCAGCCAGAGTCCTTCCTGAATAATGTGCATAACAGCCATGTATTCCACCTCCGTGGACGAGAGTGCGTGGGTGGTCTGCATTTTGGACACATGCACAATGACTCCTCCAGCAAAGAACCAGACATAGCCAGAAATGGACAGTCAATTATCCAGAGAGCTCGCCCAGTCAGCATCACAATAAGCGTGCAGACCTTCATTCATCTGGGCACTCCCATAATGGAGATGAAGATTCTGAGTCCCATAGAGGTAGCGAAGAAGACGTTTGGCGGCAGTGAAATGCATGAGTGAGGGATTTGAGTTGTGCTGAGCAAGGGAATTGACTGCATAGGATATGTCAGGGCGGGTACACACTGCGAGGTATAAGAGTTCCCTGATGAGTTCCTCAAAGCCCTTTGGCTGTCTCATGTACAACTCTTCTTTCAACACTCCCCACAAGAACACCTGTTTGGTGTCAAACACATCAAGGTTCTAGCCGTATTTGCAGGTGAGTGCTGCCATAAGTTGCAGGGAGGCAGTTTTAATGATGGGGGCAAAAGTGGTGCCATAGTCGACTCCGGGAATTTGGGAGAAACCTTGTAAATTGGTCCTCCCTTATCATCCTCCTTAAATTCCAAAACCCATTGGTTCCCAATTGCCTGTTGTCCCTTAGGCAGCGCAGTGACCCTGTAGACCTTCATCTCAGACATGATCCCAAGCTCCTTCTTCATTGCCGTGAGCCAGTGCTCATGATCCGGACATAGCATCGCTTCCTTGTAAGTAGCCAGAGGAATCTTCATGTCGTAATCTGCGCTCAATGGATTCCATTTGCAATCACTGTGAATTGTAATGTTTGCCTGCTCCTCAATGACAATGTTTGCGAATACTTCAGGCACATCAGTATTGGGTTCTATATCTTCCAGGTTGCTTGGGAGAGCCTTGTCTGTCAATAGAGCATCTGCCACTGCAGGCACCCCCTCGCTCGAGGAAGCCACCACACAATGCTGATATACATTGTGAAGGGCCTCAAGCCAGGCACGAGATGCAGTGATATCATCCTGAAATGTGTGACCGGCGTCTGTGAGCATGCGCATATGAGTTGACCTGCGAATGAGGGGAGGAGAGGAAGGAGCATGAGGAGAACTAACGGCGACAGTGAGAGTGGGGAGTGGACTGGAGGTGGGCTGATCACCATCAGAGTCAGAGTCAGAGTCAGATTGAAAAAGAGAGATACTGGGCATATTCTCATCAAAAATGACATCCTGGGCAACAAAGAATGTCCCAGTGTGATGGTCACAAAGGTGATACACTTTTGTCCCCTCAGGGTAACCAACAAAGTAGCATGATGGGGGTGGGGCCCTAGCTTAGACTGTAACTCTGATAGGATGCAGGCAAAACAGCATGCCCTGAAGACGCAGAGATGGGAAAGGTCAGGCTGACAGCTATTGATGAGCTCGAAGGGTGCGGTGCCTGTGACCGGGAGGCACTGGATTTGGACCTGTTCCACAGGTAATATGCAGTTAGCACTGCCTCACCCCACATGTTTGTTGGAAGATGGGCAGTCTCCAGCATTGCAAACATTCGGCCCTCCAAAGTGCGAATGGCACACTCTGCTTTCCTGTTTTGTTGGTGAGCATAAGGTGCTAAGAGTTGCCATTCTATGCCAGCGTCCTGCAAGGCACATGTGAAGTCATTACCAATGAACTCCCCCCTCCATTATCAGACCTAAAAGCCTTCACAGTGCATCCAACATGACTCTCCCAACGAGCACAGATTATCTGTCATGCCTCCAAAGCCTGATCTTTGCTGCCAAGGAGCTGATTCAGATGTTGAGGGAATTGGTGTGGTCATTGAGAAAGATAATAAAGTGGAGTTTGCCATGAGGTGTGATGACTGGGAAGGTCACAGGTCAGAATGGATGAGATCGAGCATTTGCTTTGCTCTTGGTTCAGTGGAAGGAAGGTACAGCCAATGAGGATGTTTGGCGATAATGCAGGACTCACAATGCTGCAGAGGCATGGTGTGTGTGACTGTGACATCTTTGGCTATAAGAGGAAGTTGCTTGACAGCATCACCACCTGGGTGGCCCATGCACGCATGCCAAAGATCCCATGTGATGGGAACATGCGCAAACACTGAGAGCTCCTGAGGCAATGAAGGAGAGGCGTCTTCTGGACAAACAAACCATAAGTCAAGGAAGACTAACTTCCCAGTCATGGGAATCTCCCCGATAGGTGTTCCCCAGAAGGTAAGTTGACAGTGTGCGGCAGCAGATAAGAAGCTGACCACCCAGCCTTTCTCCACCATATAACTGACAGATAGGAGGTTGATCATGGCACCAGGAGCATGGAGACAATTGGTAAGGCACAGGTGATGTGTCTTGCCTCTGATCATGAGATCTGCGACCCGAAGTTGGAAGATGTCTGTAATTCGCCATCTTCACAGTTATGTGAGAGTCGTCCGCATAAGTCCAGAAGAACTCACAGCCAGTGATTAAGGTGGAGGTCGTGCCAGAGTCAAGGATTGTGGACATCGACTGACTTATGATACAGGCCATGTCATCTGCGTCCAGCAAGGAATCATTGTGAACCTCCTCAATAACAGTGCATGCCAAATCCGAGGTAGGCTGAGTGGATGGGGAAGACATGTTGGTGTTTGCAGGGGATGTCGACACATTTGGTGTGGCAGCAGCAGTGATCTTCTTGAAAGGCCTTTTGGTGCAAGCATTGTGTTAAGAACATGCTCAAAGGTTCGGATCCAAAGGGCTCGGCTTAAGCTTGTACACTGCGCCCCTTACCCAAGTACATGCCCTCAACTTCCAAAGGCTATAGGATGTCATCCAAAGCACAGGAATTACGGCGGACATTCGGAAACAAGATAGAAGACTAATCCAGACAATGTCCAAACTAGAAAGGAACAGCGGAAGACTACCGAAGGGAGAGGCAGAGGTGTTTAAGTCAATAGGAATCAATCCTAAGACTATCGGAAGACAATGAGAGGAGAAACTCAAGTTGGACGGAAGCAGGAATGAGCAGAATCTAATATGATATTCGAACTGAGGATGTACAGAGAATTTACAGGGTTTTTATACTACAGAAACATAACGGAAGTTCAGTCAGTGCAGTGCAAGGCTATGTACAAAGCATGTGGAAAGCTTATCAATAGTATAATGAACATAACAGAATGAAGTCAGAAATGAAACAAGGTCTGGATAAATGAATATAGTTGGATATGTAAATAACCAGAGGACCAGTAAAAGGAACTAACCAAAACAGGACATACGAAATGAGAAGGAAAACGGAAGTAAGAAGCGGGTCGGATCTGGACATCCAGAAATGAGTGTGTGATTGGTCTGGGTCTGGAATGCAGGATATAACACATTGCCTCCTTTTTCTTCTATTCCTTCACCCGGTTGAAAACAGTGCTCACAGTCATGAGTTAGTGACCGTGGCAAGCCTGCGCAGGCCGAGTTGTTGCATGCGACTCCCTTAGGATTTGACTTGTGCATGCAGATCCTGGTTCTATGATTTGCCTTTGAGTCTGACACGGTGTTAGCATACTCAGAACCAGGCCCTAAGAACTTGTCTTCCCCTCAGATCCTGTTGGCTTCTTCCGAGAGGTGGGATGTGACAGTCATAAATGTCATTGCTGGAGCTGCAACTGTTGTGCTGGTGGAACTCGCTGCAAGAAGGGAGGAGGAGCTGTATAATGCTATGGTCATGCATTTAAAGATCATCCATTCTGGGGTTTGCAGCAGTCCCTGCAGAAGAAGAAAGACTGCTTCTCCATCAGTGAAGGTAATTACCATTTTGGCAAACCATCGTCTCACATGTTCAAAGACACTGATATAGTGTGATACATCATCCACATCTTTGAGCTTTTCAGTGAAGAGCTGTGCTCATAACTCAAATTGAGAACTCATGTCTAGGTGTCCAAAATTCATGGCAAGGATGTCCCATTGCTCTTGAGCAGTGGACGACTCGTCCAGGAGTCCTTGGATGACGGCCGAAAGTTTTCTGCAAATAATTCCTTTCATTTGCACATCCTCTTTGATCCACTTGATCATGGCTTGCTTTTCTGCTGCAGTGGGATTTCTGGCTGCAGTGGGAGAGGGCATTTTTGATGCATATTCTGCAAAATTGTTGGGTTTGGTACCCTATGCTAACCAAGTGGCAGGGTCATTCATCTAACTTCGCGCATAATGCGCTCCGCTCTATTTGCCTTCGAGTTTTCTATGATAGTAGCTCGAAGTCTTTGCGTCAATTCCCTGCCTTTTGAAAGACTATTCCGGACAACGCTATCATCCTGATTGCAACAATCATGAATATACAGGTAGTACTAGTATGCTCACAGTAATCAACTGATTTTCCCCAAGGTTCGAAATGTTCTCGACATCTATTCCAGGCATGGTCAAGCAAACACAAAGCAAACAAACATTATAGATTCGGAGATCATCTACAAGAAAATCGCTGGCCTATTCAAATGTGTTAGCGATGACAAGTATCATGGTCTGAAGCTCCACAAGATGCTTCAGTCTTGGGCACAGACCGGCATGTAAGTCTGTTTGATTTGTCTTACTAGTACTAGTACTATTATTGACCATCACATAGGAACGATGTCACTATGAGCAATGAAGACAGTGATGGCGGTTCTGAATGGGAGGTTGATCTTGATTAGTTGTACTACTATTATCTTTAGCCCTGCTTTTCACTTTACTTCGCATAGTAGTACTATGACCATTTTTGCAGTGTCCATGTCTAATTGAATTGTGTTTGTTTCTCACTAGTACGGTCCAAGTGTGATTGAGTCAGTGGTGATAGTATTCTATCATGTGAGATAGTGTACTTGAACCCATACATTGCTATATAACATTGTACAGCATGGTCGTGTTGTGCAGCTGCCTAGTGCTGTGCAGTGCTACCCGCACTGTGCCATATTGGGTAACCGGGTCCAGTCACGCAGTGTGACACACACACTGTGTAGCATTGTGACTCGGCTGTGCATGGGGGGACTTTGCTGTGAACCCTGAGTGGCTGTACGGCACTGTGCGGCACTGCACAGTGCCGTACAGCCACTCAGGGTTTTGCTGATGCGCCTAGCGCTGTTCGGAACTGAGAAGATAGCGGTAATATGTATTAAGGGTCCATAATGCAAGTGGCGAAACATACGCGATATCACCTTCGGAAATATAATCAGTCTAACGTGAATGAGTTAAAATACGCACCAATGGACAAGCGGAGGACATGGATAGGACGGAGGAAGGATGCATGACAGAACCAACAAAAAGCGGATGCGAACCGAAGCGCATGCGTGAGCCATGGCCGTTGGCTGACGATAGGAAGGATGCGCGCCATGGTAGTGATAGCGCGCGCTGCGCTAGGACCAGAGGAACACTGCAAAAATAGCCTCTACAAGGCTACAAGGACTACAAGGACTACAACGCGATGTGGCAACTTGATGGAATTTGACCTTCGACATGTTGAATTATGCCCTTAAGCATCGAGGAGACGTGGATGCTGTTACCCAACAGCAGGACTTGGGTTTGCGGAAGTTTGAGTTGGAGGATCATGAGTGGGTTATATTAGAACAGCTGTGAGATGTACTTAAGGTTAGTGCATTCCTGTTTTGTCACAACTGCGTGCTGACATTGTTTATTTGTATCTGTTAGATTCTAAAGGACGCAACACTGTACTTTTCACGCACAACACCCAACCTTGTGACAGTGATCCCAGCAATGGATCACGTCAACAATATGCTAATGTCATACTCCCGCAACAAAATATACATGCCCTTGATTCATTCAGCAGTTCAGCTGGCCAAGAACACCCTCAACCGCTATTACGAGCTCACCGACAAGTCTCTGACATATTGAATCTCAATGGGTATGTACTGTTCAATCTCGGTCTTCGAAAAATTACTAACATTTATATAACTCTAGTCTTACATCCACAGCACAAACTAACATACTTCAAGGCTGCGCGATGGGAAGATGACTGGATCAAAACCGTGGAGAGACTTGTGCATGACAAATTCGAATGTTCGTACTTGGCAATCGTCGACGACTCCGATGTGGGATGTGAGGACAATATCTTGGAGTCAAATGACAATGTGCAAACGGTATGTTTTGTTTGATTTTTATTTGGTATCTGTATCAAATAATTCTTAGAGCAGCAATATCTTTGACAACCTCCCAGTGCTTGCACCCCCAAAATCTGTTAACTCAAGCTCCGAACTTGACCAGTACCTCAATATGGATGTGGAACATGTCCCTAACCCTATCGCTTGGTGGTATGAATGTCGGAAGTCTTTCCCCCGACTTTCACACATGGCTATTGACTACCTGACCATCCCTGGTATGTAACTAGCTTTTTTGACACGCTGTAACTTTACATTTGCCCACAGCAACATCTGTTGATGTCGAACGGCTGTTCAGTCGTGGACGTCTCATCCTGTCGCACATCAGAAGTCGTCTATCGGTGCAGTCAACACACGTGCTTCTTTGTCTTGGCCTATGGAGTGAGTTTGGCCTCGTCGAGTCTGAGGACATGATTCAGGTATCAAAGCTCCCAGATGTTATGGGGGAAGACGAAGCCATGGATGATGGATGGGACAGTATTCATAGTACAACTGACACTATTACATTTGTTATTTCATAGGTATAATTCATAGATACCCACAGGTATACCCTCCACGGGTCATACCACAGGTCTGTTTTGCAGATACCCATTGCAAAACCCGTACCCGCAGTTGGGGTATGGGTATATCTGCGGGTACGGGTACGGGTTTCACTGCTGATACCCGGGGGTATACCCATGCAGTTGCCTAGGAATATGGTGGAACTACTCGATAACATTGTGGGGTGTACACAGTGTAGGTTATGTCATTCATCTACTGGATGACATAGATATCATTTGATTTTTGTTCTATCTACCTACTAATCATTGGTTTCATTTGCCTACTCATTTTTGTACTCAGGCTGCGGCTCAGGTCAGGCCAGGCCAGGGCCAAGCCATTGTCAAGGGCTTTGGCTCGGCTTGTGATTTCTGAAAACCTAAGCTGTCTGAAGCCAGGGCAGCCAAGCTGGGCCAGAACATCACTACTGCCAACAAAGAAGACTCCACACATGAGTTGATTGATGCCAAAAAGGCAACAGGTTGAGAGTCCAGGAGAGAAATGTGATAATGACTTGTGATGATGTTTTGATGAATGGACGGTAGCATGGTTGGAGAAGCTCAGGGAGTCATTTGAAGAGAATGCAAGAGAGGCAGTAGTGGACCAAGACTGAGTGGGAGTACCCTCCCTGCTGTGATTGTGGTTGGAATGAAGCTAAAGACAAAGAACACATCAGTCCCCCATCCAGAGTTGAGTCTACATGTGCAACATACCTAAAAGAAACATCATAGCTTACAAGGATTAGGTCTGATGATGACTACAAGATATTATCAGTGCAGATCATTGCATGGTTGTTGAGATGAGGGTTGATACTGCTATTAGACACAAAGCCGCTGGCTCCGGCTTTTCAACAACCCAAGCCAAGCCATGGGCCATGACTTTGGCCTGGTTCAGCTTGGCCTAATTAGGCCTGGCTTTGGCCGGCTCACGGCCTAAAGCCAGGCCATGCACATCACTACCTGCAATTGTTTCAGGGTCAGCAAATTCAGGAAGTCAGGTGGGTGTTCCTATGCTCTTGCTGCCAAGTTGCCAACTTACATATGAGCCCTCTTTCCAGGTCCATACTGGGCTACTGTGATCTACACAGCCCAGTAAGTGTCAGGTATCATATGTCTTGTTTGCACACTATTTGTTGTTGTCATGCACTCTAACTAATTCAACATTAGCACAGTAGAGAGTTTGGCCCCACCAGCTCATTGGACACTTGCAACTATCTTGATCTTGATGCAATGAGTGAATATTAATCAAGCTTTGAATATGGCACATTGTTTCAAGAGTGAGTCACTTCTATCTGATGAGTCATTTGTACATACCAATGCTTTGTTTGAGTCTGCTGGTCTTTTTGACGTCTTTCAATGGTGGTACTTATTTTTGTTTAATTATGATGTAATTGATATTCGTGTATCTTGATGTTGACTGAATTCAAGATAATTTATGATAATGAATGGAAAATCAATGGAATTCCAGCCACAGTTGAATAATCTCATTTACTTTTATTTCAGCAGAATTCCATGGAATTCCCTGGAATTACCTTGATTTCGTGTCCCTGATGAATATGGTGGGGAGAAAGAAGGGCAGAGAGAAAGAAGGGTGGGACAACAGAAATTTGGCCCCAACAATTTATGTTGCTTTGGGGGTGCCGTGCGGCATGACCTTCATAGCTTGCACAAGTTGCAATGACATAATGGATGGACTTCACAAAACAAAGGTTGCACTCAGTGATGCAAAAAAAAAAGTTTGTGTTTGTGATGTGCAATTTGCACTTTGCGATACGGAATTTGTGCCCTTACATAGCTTGATACGAAGATGTTATGCAATATGAACTTTGCAAAGGTAATAAATGACGAAAAGCTCAGGAAGGAGCACACCCTGACACAGTATTAATACGGTAATTCATGTCTCGACACATACAGTCCTCTCCCATCATAACCAGTCCTTAGTGGGGTTCAGAACTGGTTCGGTGGGTTCAGAACCGGACAACGGCAACTTTAAGCACGAGTGTCCGGCTTTCCATAATCATAGAGTGCGGTGGTCCTGTGTGATGTTGGCTATTTAGCGGATAAGGCTCGAAGGCAACGGCACAAAGAGAGGAGAGAGTTCGAACATAAGTGACAGGATCAAAGTCTCCAATTTGGGGGTTCAAACAACTCTGCTCTAATACTACGACTATGTGCGATACTTAAGGTCTACTGAACGGCCGATGTTGTGCAGTATCTAAACGGGAAGGATAGGAAACAATGCGGGTAATGCAGGGCTCGGCCGACACAAGCCAGATAACTATGAAACCGGTAAGTAGAAGGGAGAATGGAGTCAGACAGAAACAATATCAACTAGGAACAGATAACCGGGAGCTGAAGTAGGGCGTAACCGTTACATCTCTCCCTCCAGGGAGACGTCTGTCTCCCTTGACTCTTTTGGTGGTGGGATATCAGTCCTCAGTGGCCATGGTCTCTTCGATGACTGGGCCAGAAGATGTACCCACGACGGGGTATGTAGTGGGCAGGTTGGTCTCCTTCCGAATCCTCCCCAATCCCTTCTTTTGTAACTTCTGCGCCTGCTTGCGCCCAAAGTTCTTCTCCTTTCGCTGTCCTGCCCGACGCATCTCCATCTTCTCTCGCTGATGGGTGGCACTCAATGCCGTGTGCCAGACCATCTTCTCCATTTGTGCCATGCGAGTGGAGGAAACAGTGGTATCGTCTTTATTGTCGTCCCCAATGATATCCAATGCCTCAATTGAGGAGCCGGCGCTAACGACGGTGCCGTGCTCGTCTAAGTACGAGGCTGATGAGTGCAGGCCCTCGCTGTTGAAGGCCTGCGCAAAGAACTCGTACCCCAGAGGGCCGGGGGGACGGGAGCGAGGTCCTTTGTTACGAAGGATGTGAGAGTAGGCTACGAACAGTTTGAGCTGGTCGCATGTGATGAGGTGGGCCTCGTCGGGGTTTTCAGGGTTGCGAATGAGAACATCGTGTCCGTGCCCCACAAAGTACAGCAAGTCTCCCTCATCTTGGGGGACAGTCATGGTGAATAGCGATAGCTCGGTCTCTTCGGACCACGAGAAGGATGGTGAGAGTGCTGATGATGGGATGAAGGACGAGGTGGGTTGTTCTGGTGGTGTAGGGACGGGTACTGACTTTATATTATTTCCTCCTAGTGACATGACCCCAATATAACTTGTCAGGTCGTCGCCAGGTGGAGTCCCTTGCCCCTCTGTCAACTCAGAGATATTAGCGTAGCCGAAGGAGTCCAGGTACTCGCCTAAGGCATCCAAATGGCACACTTGCCCGTATGGCAACCAGGTGATGTCCCCGGCTTGCCACTTTACCTCGAACGTGGTGTTCTGCCCTGCCCCATGGTGCGAGAGGACGCGATCCACTAACCATTCACCCTCTCGCTTGTTATCCAGGTCCACCACCTGCGTGTCCAGGCGTCCAGGGAAGAGTTGGTTGTCGTTTGGAATGTGGATGCGAAGGAGGGAGGGGTGGAAGATGGGGTGTATTCTGCGTTGTCGTAAACGACTAGGTAAGTCCGCCAGGAAAGAGTTATTACCGTAGCTTTTGATAAGCTGGTAGGGTCCTATATATTTGGGCATCAGTTTGCATGCCGAGCCCTTGGGCAGAGACAAGTTCTTTGTCGAAATGTAAGCCAAGTCTCCTTCCTTAAACGGACATGGTTGACATCGTTTGTTTGCGTAGTGCGTTTGTTTCACACGCACATGTAGGATAGAGTCATGTGCTGACATAGCTGCCTGCTTCATCTTCTGCAGGTACATGCGCACGCTGGGATACTTGTCCCTCGTCGGGTTGTCCCAAACCATGGCGCGGGGAGTTTGCCCATAGTTTGCCTTGAAAGGTGAGGTCAGTGTTGACTCTGAGCTCGCTGAATTGATAGCGAATTCTATCACAGGAAGCTTCGACACCCAGTCCACCTGTCTGGCGCCGATTATGGACCTCAGCATTTGTCCCAATGTCCGGTTGGCTCGCTTGGTCGCGCCATCCGACTCTGGATGGTATGCGCTCGACATCTGTTGGTTGACCCCGATTAGTTTATTGAGGTCAGTCCAGAATGCACTCGTGAAGAGGACGTCTCGGTCGCTGATGATAGATCTAGGAAGTCCGTGCAGTTTATATACTTCTGCGAAGACTAGCTCGGCCACCTCCCGCGCCTTATAGTTGACTCGGCTGGGCACCAGGTGCACCATCGAGGTGAGTCTGTCAATTATGACAGTTATTGTGTCGTACTCACCGTCCCGGTCTTTAGACATTGGCAATGGCCCTATGAAGTCGATTCCGATGGACTCCCAGGGTTTTGTGGGGACCGGCAAGGTGTGTAACAGCCCGTACGGTTTATGATTGGCTGGCTTACTTCTTTTGCAGGTCATGCAGGATGTGCAGTAGGATGTTACATCTGCTGCCATTGTCTTCCACCAGACGTGGTCTCTTAGGTAGGTTAGTGTCTTTTGTGCTCCTAAGTGAGCTAACAGTGAGTGAGCCTGCGAGATCACCACCTCCCGGATACTCCGGCCATCCATCCTTAGGTCTGGGATGCATAAAAGGGTATGGTCCTTCAGCCGGATGCGTATCAACTCCTGCATCGTCTTGAAGTTCCGATATTCACTGGGTGAATCCAGTATTTTCTGGAAGAATGGGTTCTCCTGATAATGACCCTTAATTTGTTTGATTAGCTGGTCCTCCTCAGGGTACCATAATGGGCTCGCCGGTAAGTTGTCTGCCTCTGGGGTGTTCGACACTGACATGCTTCGTGACTGCTTGCCAGCGTCCTCACCCTCCTTTCGTTCGCATGGGCCATGCAGGACGAAACGCCCAGCCACCCTCCTGGCAAACTCTGCCACCGTCTCCGGACGACCAGTCTCAGCTGGTTCCTCCATCTGAGGACGACCCTGCCACCCACCACCCAACTTACCACCCCCTGAGGCGGTCACTGCTGGTTTGGTTGGCGGCAGGTTGATCATGCTAGGTGTGGGGCATCCCCCTAGGTTGGTCATGCCAGGTGTGGGTTCATCCCCACCTGGCCCTAGGTTGATCATGCCAGGTGTGGGGTGATTCCCACCCCGCTGTTGGTTGATCACGCCAGGTGTGGGTCTAGACCTACCCAGCTGTAGGTTGATCATGCCAGGTGTGGTGTCATACCCGCCTGGTGGTTGGTTGGTCGCGCCAGGTGTGGGTGTATCCCTACCTGGTGGTAGGTTGATCATGCCAGGTGTGGGCCTGGTTGTAGCAACCTCTTTCGGCACCGGCTGGTGTGCCCTCTTTGGATGCCTCGCATCCTGCCTCCCCTTAGCCCCCAGGCGGGTGCTCCATCGCACCATCAATCCTGGAGAAGCGACCTCGGCTTCCGTACCCACCAGCACCGGCATCGAAATAATGGTGTGCAATGGACGCTCGTCCATTGCTCCATCATGAGCGGCATACTCGCTCTCGGCCCACACGGTGCCCAGCTCATCATATGAGTACATGCATGATAGCACATCCGGTAAGATGTTCTCCTCCCCTGGGATGTATCTGACTTCGAAGTCGAATTCACCCAGCTTCTCAAACCAACGCGCTTGTCGGCCGGATACCTCCTTCTGGTGCAGCAGGTGCACCAGGCCCTTGTGGTCAGTCAGCCATACAAACCTGGCTCCCTGCAAGATGTCGCGGTGTCGCAGCATCCCTTCCACCCCGGCCAGCATTTCCTGCTCGTGGACGGCGTAGTTCTGCTGCGCTGAGCTTAGTTTGGCGCTGTATAGTGCTGCCACTTTTGATGTGCGCCAGTCCTCGCCCTGCGCCACTACTGCGGATATGCCTTTGGCACTGGCGTCTGTCATCAGCCAGATGGTAGGTGCGTCCTCACCATATTCCAGGGGCACCCGATGATGATCTTTACAGTGCTCGATGTAACATTTAACCTTGTCAAACGCCTGCTGGTGAGTGTATTCCCAATGGAAGGGCACAGTGTCCCCAGTGATTTCTGACAGGATGCCCATGGGTACACAAACATTGTGGATATTGTCGGCGAGGAAGCCCACCACACCCAGGAAACTTCTCAGCGCATCCCGGTTCACTGGGGTTTTCCAGTTTAGGATGCGGTCCACCTTGTCAGGGTCCATCCGGATCCCAGCATCGTCGACCACCCGCCCCAGCACCTTCAGTTCCTTGCACAGGAACTGAAGTTTTCCTTCACTTAAGTAAAGCTTTTTGTGCTCAAGGATTCCCAGCACGGTCTTCACGTGTTGCATGTGTTCTTCGAGTGAGTCTGAATATATTATTAAATCATCCAGGTACACGTCTAACCAGTTGCCAATATATTCTCCGAACAGGTAGTTCATCAGAGCCTGGTACATTGCAGGTGCGTTGCAGTCTCCCTGCTGTAACACCTCACTAACCATGTTTCCATCAGGTGTTGTCACCGCGGATCGTCCGACGTGCTCAGGGACAATCCGAATCTGCTCGTATGTGTCCTGGCCATCGATGATGGACCGATACTTCTTGTGTGCCACGCGCCGCAGGATTCCATCTATATCCGGTAAAGGTGAGGATAGTTTCTTAGTGTTTGTGTTGCGCTCACACAAGTCTATAACTGTTCGCAGCTTATCAGAGCCCAGCTTCCGGATGAATAGCATCGGGACAGTATTGCCCACACTTGTCATGTGCCACCTGCCCGTAGCTAGGTACGCCTTTCGTTTCTCGCCCCATTGGGGCCTTAGCAGTTCAGGGCACCTAGAAGGTTGCCACTTATAGATTTTTTCAGGATCTATCAGTGGGATAGTGTGATTTATCGCCCGCAGCGGTGGCAAGCCTGTTTCGCTTGCTTTTGTGCACAACGGTTTTGCCAGGCGGCGTAACTCCTCGCGTGCTCATTCAAGGTTCTCCTCGTATGCCTCTGCCATGCGCGACTCCAGGACGGACACCTGCTCTCCCTTTATTGGGAGGGCTCTATCACTCCCAATCACCATCCTTGGCGGATTGAGCCCAACCATAGCTTGGTGTTGGAATAGGAATGGGGTGCCGAGCACTAAGTCATAATTTTGTAAGTTTATGATGTCAAAAAAACGCATCTCGCTGATCTTTTGATAGGCGAAGTTCATGCTGGTCCCATAGTTGACCTTGGATCGTGAGCCCTGGACAGCCAACTGAATGGTGAGTGGCTTTTCCAGCACTACCTTCTTCACGCGGAGCTGATCCGCAAGGGAAGTAGACATAAAGTCTGCGAGGGAACCTGTGTCCACCAGTGCCCGCGCTGGACGCCCGTTTATGTGCACCACTATCACGATTGGCTTCAGGATCAAACATTTGAAATCGCGAGTGGTCGCCGAGTTTCGCTCGATGGCAGGGTAAGTGCCAGGTGCCACCTGCTGTCCGTTAAGTTCTACCAGCTGGAACTGATCTCTCATTTCAGCGAATTTGATGCTTGGTATCGCGAACAACTGGTGAGCCACCTCCTCCAACGCACAATCCATTGGGCTCAGTGCCTCGTTTTCCAGTGTTCTGAACTGATAATATTCGTTTTCTAGCTCCCTTTCGAGCAGTATTGAATGCATCTGACGGTAAGCCTTCTCGAGGTGTCTTGCGTACCATAGACTAATGTTTAGTTTAGTGTTTGCCAGGTCTGCCTCAGCTGCCCATATTCGGAATATTAGGTTGCGGTCCGTGACCTCATACATCACGCTGTCGTTGAACATGACTTGTTCACATTTAAAACGATTCAATGTCTTGGCGCCTGGTAAGTCTCGCTCTCCATTCAGGATTTCACTGACCCTTCGAGGTATCAGATCGCCCATAGGTTCTCTGTTGTGTCCCTTCCGGGTCTCTGATCTGGGCCATCCTAACTGCTTTGCCTGGTGGGTGGTGTACCAATCGCCCAAAAGGAACTTCGGGTTCCTCAACAGGATGCTAGGTATTAGTAGGTCTTCCTCCAGCTGGCGGGCCCCATCCATTATGACATGGTGAGTCGCCGATGTCCAGTACACGACAAAACGCTGACCAGAGAATGATTCCTCCCTTTCTAGATTGTCACCTGGGTAGGGCGCGTGAAGCGCTAGCAGTCGTTTGGCTTTGTTCGCGAGAGGGTCTCCCATTAGTGAGTCTTTAGTAGGGTCTCTGCGATCAAGTGAGTTTTCAGTTGTTCCTTCGCAGTGTAGGCTCATGCTCCCTATAGTCACTTCGGGTATCACCTCCGTGCTATCGGCCAGCGCCCTTAGCTGCTCAGTGTCTGTGTAGTCGACGTGCATCGCATAACTTGGGACTCCAGGGGGTCTATCCCTGGATGTCGAAAGTACTGTTCGTTTTTTAGGGCACTGTCGTGACATGTGCCCGGTTTCTTTGCAAACAAAGCATCGTCCTTCAGACATTAACTTGTTGTGTTCTTCTTTGCTCATTTTAGGTTCATTAAAATGCTCTTTCCGTCGATCCTTGGGATTCGATCGGTCTCGTCGACCTTTGTCTTTGGAGCCGTGGTGCCGGGCTCCATTCTGGTCCTTCGATGATCCCGATGACTGGTTTGGGTATGTCGTCTTATCAGTCCCTTTTGAGGTCCGTCCTGACTTATCTTCTCCAGATGGTTTGTGTCCTTTGGACCCATCATCACATGGCCGAGACCCCACGGTGGAGTTGGCCAGCTCGATAATCTCGGCTGTCTTTTGGACTTTCGATAGCGAGGACACCTCCGGGTTCAGTCTCATTTTGTAGAGTTCGGTTTGGATGCTCGGGTTCAACCAGAACCAGAACTTAACGACTTTGTCTTGTTCAGGTACGTTCCCTATCATTAACCATAGTTCATTTAGTTCTGACAAGTAGTCTCGCACACGCTTGTCCCCTTGATAACATTGGTACAGTTTTTTACGCTGCTTGGTGCTATAGTCCAATGGGAAGCAGTAGTTGAACAACTCAGTAAAGAATTCATCCACTCTCCATGTGCTAGGACTATCTGACACTTGTCTTAGGTAGAACTCGTGCGCCTTTCCCTTGAGAAATCGGGACAAGGTAAACACTCGACATTTTCGCGACACGTTCCCATCCTCCAGATAAGCGGTACCTTCGGTTATAAACCGATGGAACACCCTGGAGTCCTCCACACCATCATATTCGGTGGGGGGGATTGGCTTCAAGGTGCTTTTCCTAGAGGATCTCTTCCTCTTGTGGCTCTTACGTTTCTTCGAACGTTTCCTTCGTTTCTTAGCTGTAGAGTCCGATCTTTCGGACGAGTCACTAGTTTCGCTGGACGTCGAGCTATCGATTGTCTCACTGGATGACGAACTTGAACTCTCCAGCGATTCGGATTCTGGAGAACTCGACGACAGAGAGCTCGTCGATTCTTCGCTTGGTGAGTCCTCGGTGTCTCGTTTGTTCCGTTTCTTATTGTTCTTCCTTTTAGGTTGTATGCGCGTAAACGCATGGCCCAGGTAGCTCTTGGGGGCAATCTGGGCTACTGCATCCATGGCAGGTGGGGTGGATCTCTCCCCATGTTTAGACGGCTTACTCCCTGTCTTCTCCATCATTTCTTTAACAGGATTGGTGCTTCGCAGCTCCCTTCCTGTCCCTTTCGGTTTCTCCTTTCTGGGAGGCTTAATTTTTACCTTCTTGGTAGGTAGGTCTTCCTTCTTTTCGAGCTTCTGTTGTAACCGTTGAATTTGTTTTTCAAACAGCTTCATCATTCGCTCTTCGGTGGCCTTCACGGCCTCCGCTATTGGATCTCCAATGTTAGGGTCATTCTCCTTATCGGAGTCCTCGACTGGTTCTTCCCGTTGGGCTCCCTTAGCCCACTGGTGGGTCTTAGCCCACGTAGAGAGGGCCTCTCTTTGGGCCTCAATGTCTATTTCAGACTCCTCAAGGTTCGCATTCCCCCAGTTCCAGGGGTCAACAGACTTTCCCTTGGGTTGGGATGGCCCCTCCTCGCGTGACGACATCGTCTGTTCACGGGAGTCAGCATTCATTTCGACCTGCTTCCTTTCGAGGATGCGTCGTTTTTCTTCTGTGGTAAGGAGTTTCTCAGCTTCCCTTACTAAGTCAACCTTAGACAGTTTTTTTCCTACAGCTGATGCCTTCTTAGACCTTCTGTGACTGCGTTCGACCGTTTTCCAAGGTGTGTCCACCTCGGACTCATCTGACGATTCACTCAAGCTAATGAATGGGTTATCCAAAACCTTTGTAGCTGAATTAGGTGCTAACGAAGTTTTATAGCTGCTAGGGGTATCCTCGGTGCTTTGAGCACCAGCGGACACGACCTCAGCACCAGGCTGAGGCGTGTCTGCTCTCGTCCGTACCACGTCGCTGAAGGAGCGGCCAGGTCTGAGGACGGGTCCATTGACATGAGAGTCCATTGACTTCTCCACCGTCTGTCATATCCCGCGTTCCGGACCTGGACCTATCACACTTATCATTTCCGGATCTGGCCGACTTCTATGTATCGTCCGGATCCGACCCGCGTCTAACTTCCGTGCCTTATCCCTTTGGTATTTCCCTTATCAGTTAGTACACTTTATTTTCCGTCCCTTATTCATTTCCGTCTTCATTTTACTAAGTTCCGATAGACTAGTAATAGTCGTCCCATATGTTTTATCCATAGCTTGACATAGCCTCGCACTGCACTTACTGTTCTCCGTTATGTCCTCAGTAGTATATAAACCCCTGTACAATCTCTGTAGTTTCCTTAGTTCGAATATCATCTTAGACTCTGCTCATTCCCTCCTCCGTCCGACTTGAGTTTCTCTCTCGTCGACCTCCGCTCGTCTTAGGATCGACTCCTATAGACTTGTCACCTCCGCCTCTACCTCTGGTAGTCCTCCGCTGTTTCCTTTCTAGTTCGGACTTCGTCCGGATTAGTCTTATCTCTCGTTCCCGAACGTCCACCGGAATTCCCGCGCATCGGACATCGGACTCCGGACATCGCCCGACACCCTCCGGACATCGTCCGGTAACCTTCGGACATCGTTCGACAGCCTTCGGAAGTTAGGGGCACGTACTCGGGTAAGGGGCGCAGCGCACGAGCTGAAGCCAAGCCCTTCGGATCCGACCCTTGAGCACGTTCTTAACACCGTCGAGGTATTGCGATTCGTTGTTACTGTCGTTAAAGAAGACTCACTTTGAATATCAGGTGTGTTTTCGACACTGGCAGCGAGTGCAGAGCGCTGAGAACATAAGGCATCAGTAAAAAACTCAAAATGCTGTAGCCCTGGTGACAGCTACATAGAGCTATATAGGCACAGTAGCACTATATAGGCACCCTTCAAGCTACTGTAGCCACTGTAGCGCTATATAGGCACCCTTCAAGCTACTGTAGCCACAGTAGTGCTATGTAGGCACCCTTCAAGCTACATACAACTATATAGCCAAAGTCACCGCTGCTACAGGAGTCAGCTGGAGAAATATTTGCTACAGGTCACTCCAGGCAGCTACAGCGCTCGTGTGATATTAACCTGTCTACAAACTACTTATGACAGACACACCAAACATCTCGCCGTCAATATTTGAACTCGTTAAAATAAAAATCACTTGCCACCTTGCGGTGGAGTTGGCGTGTCGAGCGAGGACTTGTTGCAATCAAAAGGAAGGTGCTCTAACGTGCCACCATTTTGGACTCGTTGAACCGTGTGATAATTGACTTGATGGAATTTTCGCAATATTGTCATATTGCATTGGTATATATTTCTATTATTGTAAGAATATACAAGTAGTCTTGTAGCCTAGTTGTAAAAATGATGCACTTATAATTGTTCAAGGTGTCGGGTTCAATTCCTACCAATTGTACATTATAATGTGTGAAAATCATCTGATGTGAGCACTGGTGACATTTCTTTTGGCCTCGTAACTATCAGGTCCTACTAGTGTTAGTAGCCTGTAGCCTCCTGTAGCTTGCTATGACGAGCTTCCAGTGACTCTCATAGCGAGCTGCGTGGCTATATAGCCACATGTAGAAGGGACTTGACAAACGGGACTACAGGTACTACAGCGACTATATAGCCACCTGTAGTCAAATGGTATTTTCCTGATGGGGGTAGCGGGACTGCATTATGCGGTCTGAAGGTGTTGATAGGTGTCGTCGTCGAGGTGGTGTACTGCGGTGGGCCTAACCGAGTGGGTACCAATGTCGACGAGGATGGTTGTAGAAGGTTTTAAAGTGTAATAGTAGACTTTTGGATGTCAAAAAAGATGTGACGTTGGCTATTTAGCGGATAAGGCTCGAAGGCAATGGCACAAAGAGAGGAGAGAGTTCGAACGTAAGTGACAGGATCAAAGTCTTCAATTCGGGGGTTCAAACAACTCTGCCCTAATACTACGACTATGTGCGATACTTAAGGTCTACTGAACGGCCGATGTTGTGCAGTATCTAAACGGGAAGGATAGGAAACAATGCGGGTAACGCAGGGCTCGGCCGACACGAGCCAGATAACTATGAAACCGGTAAGTAGAAGGGAGAATGGAGTCAGACAGAAACAATATCAACTAGGAACAGATAACCGGGAGCTGAAGTAGGGCGTAACCGTTACATCCTGCTTTCCGAAATTCCTCACCGAAGTTGTTCAAGTTCACACGCGTCACTCATGTGATCAAATTTCGAACCAAGGCAACCTCCTGGCTCCTGCTAAGCAAATAAAATGAGTCTTAGAAAGAGGTACGTATCTATTTCTTTGCTTGGATTCCCTAGCTTATTGTCTCTAGCAAACTCGACTTACTTGTTCGCGTCCGGTATTCAAATCCACTCCCCGCGCCTCCATGTCCACCAAAATTAGTTGATATCCCCACAAATCCTTTGCGCTATGCGCAGCCAACTTTTATCAACGTGGTCACCAACGACACACCTCTCCCGATGATCGTCGACGCCGAATGCGGCATGCCTTTAGATCTTGGGCGATGGGAATATCTTTGGGAAGAGAATGGCAGCGATGATAGTACGTGATTCTTTTTCAAGGGTAGTCTCATGATATTAATGTCCTACAGCACTGAATCCTGACCCGGATAACCTGCCTTCCCTTGACCCAAAGGACCGACTTCTTCTGGGTGATCCCTCAACATATGCTACACCCTACACCATACCCACAACATCAGGGACATCGACACCTCTCCCTCCACACGTACCCTGGCTCCGAAAGACGGAGTATCTTAGCCGCGAAGGCGTACAACGCACTTCATCATCACACGAATCGTGCATCATTGTTTTTATTGTATTTAACTTTAACATTCCTGATTCATTATCTACAGGAAACAACTTCTGCAACCCATTAATGTCTCGCATGAGGCACAGCTTCAAACCATCGAAGCCGGTTTCACCGCTTCTACGTCCCTCGACCTTTCCGCACTTTCTCATCCGAACAAGACTGGTGTCACCGCTATCCAATCATACGACGTCCTCCCAGATGCCGACATCTGGGCGAACGCGTATGATTTATTCCGCTTCAATGAGCGCCCAGGCGAACGACCTATAGACACGGAGGACCCACGGCTGGACTGTGCGATTCTGCGTCCGATGGAGAGCGATGGTGACCACTTTTTAGCGTATTACTTAACGAAGGAGGACGCCGATGCCCTGGAATTTAAGGAGGAGCGGTTCGCACTGAAGAGCGGTGAGGAGAATAGTACAACGGCATTCCACTTCGTACGCGACTATGAGACCGTCAAAATCGAACAAGAAGTGCCCAATGAATTTTTACTTGTCCTCGACAATGGAGACGCAGGTGAGCGTGAGCCAGGCGCATATTACAAGAATATCGAACGCAAAATGACACTCAAGAAGAAGCGGATGAATGTATGTAAAGTCCTCCAAACTCTGCGCACCTCACCCTTTCGTCCAATCCCTTGACTGCCTGATAACTAATAATTGTCCGGCAGCAAAACGACACCTATGCAGACAAATGGCAAGTTGTGCACATTTCGCACGTGGCTATGAGTAGCGACGAACTCGAGGAGCGTAACGAGGCTCTCGCGGAGGTCGTAGATCCACTATACCTCTTTTCGCGCGACGCTGAGGGTGAGGTAGATGCGGATGGTGAAGTGGATATTGGGGGGATAGAGATAGGTGCAGAAGGAGATACAGAAGGAGATGGGGGAATCATGGCAGAAATATTTTAATTTCGTACGTCATCTCGGTCATACATCCATCGCGTAGGACGCACTGCCCGCGCTGCACTCTGATCGATTATACTTCTGCGTTGCTAATGTACTGCACAGGCCCATTTTGAGGACAGCCTCGGTCTCGAATATCTACGCCATGACAAACCGCTACATCCACCAGGGTCCAAGCATATATGAAACATGTACCAAAAATATTTGCTTCCTCGTCTAGTTTCAGCTCCAATTATCGAAGCTGAAGAGTCCCAAGTTGGTTTTGTCCCTTTCAAAAAGTCCTCTATGTGCGGTCATGCTCGCGGTAGCAGAGGTGGTGGTGGCCGAGGTCGCGGCGGGAAGACAAAATCTGATCCTCTTAGGAAGATCCGGTAGTGTCATGACAGCGTTGTGAGTGATGAATTCGGGTGTGGTCCTTTGAAATTGCAAAGTAAATGAGCAGTGGTTAATTTATGGCCAAAATGAGGACAAGAGCAAATGAACGGTGCAGCAGTAGATTGCGGTTTAAGAATAGTATTGGTGTTTTAAAATACGCCTTGTAAAAAGAGCTACACAAGTACATGCAAACAGGCTAAGTCCATTCAATAATTAATGTTAATTAGTCCCTACAGTGCAAATAGCATTATCACCACGATGACACTCCAGAATGCCATCGTTCTACCTATCTGCGCCGATGCAGACCTAGTTACCTCGCCAACGCGATCATCATAGAGGCGTGCCGGTAGCGGTTGCAATATATGCATTCCATGCCTGCACTGTGGCGGTGGGGAAGTAATATGTGGATTCGGTAGTCGCGGAGCCGTAGTAGATGGCAGCCTGTCCTGTCATGATCTCATTTGCCAGGGAAGAGACCTCGCCACCTATGACAGTCGCAGATCCCGAGGAAGTGTTGGTGACCAGCCCAGTCTGGTTGTTTCCAAAGACGAACTCCCTGATAAAGACAAAACCCTTCGGAGTTTCTGTAGTCTGAATTTATGACACTATAGATTATGAAGGACGAGACGTACTGATTGGGGATTTGTGTACCCCACGAGGTGGCCTGCGTGGTCAACAAGGACATAAGTCCAATTGCGTTCCTGATGCACAATACCAGCAAAATCGCCATTATCATCATACCATGGTGTCGATGGTCTGCGCGTGAAACCTTGAATCCCGCCAAAAGTAGTGTTCTAGGCACAATGAGCCGACATTTCTTCACAAACTGGTTATCGTTCAACATACTTGGATAGTAACTGAGGAAGTGATTAACACTTTGACTCGACCGATAGTGGCTACTCACTTTGTGAACCAAGGTGAGGAATGAGGGAGTCATCATTTCCGGAGAATATGACAACAGAGACGTTGTGGGCTGTGGCATTCGTGGCCAAGTCTGTGAGGAATGCCATAGGTCTGTGTTACGTGGTAAGCACCAAATCTGATAGGGTATACAAGGATTCACTGACTCAAGACCTAGAAAAGAGCTCAGTCAGAAAGAATTTTTATGCGAGAGGGCAAATATAAGCTTACTTGGATCACCATTAGTATAGTCTGAGTCAGGATCATTAGTCGAAGAAACCCATGAGAACAGTCGCTGACTAACTGTTGCCGAATGGGTAGTAGATGGAGTCTGCCCAATCCTTGCTCGTCGGTGCATGAATGGCAGCGCGAGTTTGTGGGTTGTTCAAAAAAACTGACCCATCCATAGGTGCCTCAGGGTTTAGGGCATCTGGAATATTATATACCTACGACTTGCAATGAGTACAACGGCGAGAGCAAAATATTACTTACATCGAACATCCCTCCAGAGTCCTTACTGGGTGCTATTGTCTCCATAAGCGACGGTCAAATAATGAAAGCAATGAACATACACCACGGGAAGGTGAAGTTTATGGCATAATCCATTATCTCATCGTAAACATCGCACCCGTACCATGCGTCGATGGTGCCATTTGCACGGCCTACTAAATCACGTTTCCAAGCACCCCGCGCACGCAGGCGCTCATGTTTGGACAGACTAGTGGTCCGCTTTGCCAGACGTGCATTGTACTTCTGTTCCATTTCGGCCAAAAACAGCTTCTTGGAGAATTGACCTTGTCGGGCTCTGTATCGCCTCGATGCAGACATACTAGATGGGTTATCTCCAGGAGTGTAATTCAGGGTTGGGAAGTGTCCGTTTTGGGGATATTCAAGGGTAAGATCATAGCCACAAAGCGCTTCTCTGGGGACAAATTAACGAAATCGCAGGAGTATAATTCGAATACGAGTACGAACTGTTCACGGAAGTACTCAAAGACATCGGTGTCATACCCGATCACCTGGGGATATGTCTCGATGACGCTAAGCTTTAGAATGTGAACACTGTGAAGTAGGTCATCTAGTGAGTAAAAGGCTCACTACCGGGAGGAGTTCAAATGTTTCTCCAGAGGCAATAGAGCCATCTCCGATAGCAATCTTAGCCAACATAACTGGCGGATTCTCCATCTCGAAGTAAGCTTTCGTTATGTAAGGCTGTTCCGAACAATGTTAGTTCTGCGCATACAGCAAGACAGTACACTTGCTATATACATGCCAGCATAGCTTTCACCCGTTAGGTGTAATGGGCGCTTAGCCAAGCCGGGGAAGACCTTGACAAGATTCTCCAAGAACCCAAACTGTGTGCAGTCAGTGAAAGTGAGGTGCAAGTATGATGTGTGTGTGTACTGACGAAGTCCGCCGCCATTTGATCCTCGTCGAAAACTAAAGGAATATGTAAGCTGAGGCAAGCCTCGTAGGATCTAAACGTACTATAACCAGTGGAATCAGCAGTTCCAAACCCAACGCCGCTGACGGGATGATTTCTATTGGAGAGTGGACATCAACACATGATACAACACCTACACTGGCTGGTCTATCCAGACGTAGTCTGCCACTGTGTTCCATGCATAGTGGTTTTCCAATAACGAATAGTCGTTTTGTACATTGATTGGGCCATTCTTTCGCCAATTGTCAAATCCAGAGTCGGCAGCGATCAAAGTAGAACGAAAGACAGACCTCAAACAATAAGCCAACAAGACTTGATGAGCCGGGTCTGCAACGGTCTCAGCACCAAGATGGACAGTGAATATCGTATCGCCTACCCTCCATTTAGCCAAATACCCCATGGTGCGTCAGTCGAATCAGAAGTGAAAGAACCCTCCTCGCTCTCAAATGCCCAGAAAAACAAGGTATCATTAGGATGACCCTCTCTCTGAACAGGAATGTTCCCTGCCCAATTACGAGGGAGGGACCATGTAACATTTGGAAGATTCTCAGTCACTTGGAAGTCTAGGTGTGTAGTGAGCGTTCCTATTACGGGTGGGATCAAGGGTTGACATACAGTCCTGCCACTCCGTATTGTAGCTACCATTCGGCATTCCCGGGTACACTTGAGGCCAGCTGCTTGGGGGAGTGCCAGAGGTTTGTTGTGCCTTTGCAAGTAGAATGAAAGATGCAGCAGTGGCGAAGACAAAGGCGTGCGACCGAGACCGAGACACCATGGCGAAGAAAACAAAACCAGCAAAAGCTGATAATTTACGAAGGTGAAAGGATGTGATGGCGAGCCGCGTTCTTTTATATCAACGACCAGGAAGACTTGGGGCACCAACGGTTGACTTGCCGAAATATGGAGTATACAACTTATAAGATCATCTCACACTATTGTGAGCGGGAATTGTGCCGGCTTCATTTACTACTCGGACAATAGCTGGAGCTCGGATTCGGTTATTGTTAGCACCATCGATGCATCGTCGATTCGTTACACTGGAAAAGGGCTGAATATGCCGCTGCCACGTTCGTGTATTGGCTGCCAAAGAGATCTCGTATGGAAGGCCTCGCATGCATGATGCACCAGACTGCGTGCATGTGCAACAAGAAGCTGAAGCGGAATATCAGCCTAATCTATATAAAGAATCCTCAAAGGATGCGGCGGGACCGCAAGCAGGTCTCAGGGCCCAGACTCAATCGGAGTCTTGTCGCCACACAGGCTCGTTCCTCCCCGAAATTTTCATGTTGGCGTATATAGTTAACGCGAACAAAAGTGTAGTTACCTGAAGACGGCCAAATCATTGATCATAGTACTACTTGGATGAAAGAACTGTCATTAATCCTCATCTATAACAAGTACTATCAATGGCATCCGATATCACCGCGGAAGAAATCGCAAAAGCTGCAAAAGTTGCATTCGAAGAGTCTCAGTTGTTTCCTGCTACTGTCCGAATAGATGCCCTCGCAAAGATCAGACAGCAGCTCGAGGCTAACAAGGCTGAAATATTCGCAGCAAATAAGCTGGATATGGAGGTGCAGCATCGTTTCTCGGCTCAAGATCCATAATGATCCTCACACATTCTCTGCTTGCATACCAAGGCGGCGCAAGTCGAGGTCGATGCAGGAAAGATGTCGAATGCCATGATGAAGCGTCTCGATCTCGGAAAGGGCGATAAATGGGATTCCATGCTCAAGGGCGTGCAAGATGTTGCAGACCTTCCCGATCCAACTGGTGTCGTCTCCTATACTTCACAGCTCGATGACGATCTCGAACTGTATCGTGTCTCGTGTCCGATAGGCGTTCTTCTTGTGATTTTTGAAGCGCGCCCTGAGGTTGTGGTAAATATTGCGGCTCTGGCGATCAAGTCAGGTAAGCCTCTTATCTCCAGCTTGTCATAGGTGCATACGAACCGGCCACTTTCAGGAAACGCTGCAATCCTCAAAGGCGGAAAGGAATCGAATCACACGACACATCTCCTCGCCAAGGCCATCTCCCAGGGATTATCACAGACCTCACTTCCGAGTACGTATGTCCAAGCCATTCAAACGAGGGCAGAAGTTTCTGCACTGCTGGATCTTGACCGCTACATTGACTTGGTCATTCCCCGCGGAGGCAAGAGTCTTGTGAAGGCCATTCAGAATAGCACGCGGATACCAGTCATGGGACATGCGGATGGATTGTGCCATGTATATCTAGATGAATCCGCTGATAGTCAAAAAGCCGTCCGCGTGGTTGTGGACTCAAAGGTAAGTCTCTCAATTGTTGAGGCAGCGATCGTATTCTCACGATAACATATGCTAGACGGATTATCCATCTGCTTGCAATGCTGCAGAAACTCTTATTGTGCACACCTCTCTTCTAAATACGGTGTGGCGAGAGGTTGCACAAGCACTTTTGGCAGCAGACGTTCATCTATTATGTGATTCACATACCTTGTCAGCACTTGCCTCACTTCCCAACGTCCCCGAAAGGTTCTCAAGTCATGTCCACTCGTCCACAGAATCATCCTATTCTGTCGAGCACCTTGATCTTACGATATCTGTCATAGCCCTGCCCTCCCTTCATTCCGCAATTCAATTTATCAACTCTCATTCCTCCCACCACACGGATTCTATCATAACCGAATCCGAACGTGCAGCGTCTGCATTCTGCAGAGGCGTAGACTCTGCAGGGACTTTTGTCAATGCTAGCACACGTTTCGCAGACGGATTCCGTTATGGCTTCGGAACTGAAGTTGGAATTAGTACAGGACGGATACACGCTCGTGGGCCGGTGGGTCTCGAGGGACTTGTCACCTACAAATATATACTGAGGAGCAAGGCGGAGAGGGGTCATACCGTAGGAGAATTTGGGGTAGGAGAGGGGAAGAAGAGCTTCAAGCATGCAGCGATTGCAACAACCAGTGTACCATTCTAACAAAAATGACCAACGCAATAGTTGAAATAAATAGATACTCATGATTGTGCATCCTCTTCCAGCTTTGCCTTCTTTGCAGTAGGGCTGCCATCACCTTCTCCGTCGTCTGCCCTGCGTTTAGCCGGCGCCTCTAATTCAGCAGCTTTCTTCTTCTTCTTCACAACCAATGATGTCAAATCGTTAACCACTGCTGGTTGGCCAGGGACAGATATCGACTGAGCATTCAATTCCGCATCTAGCGCTTTTGCAGCCATTGCAGGAGCAGACTCTGTTGGCTCACTGGGAGTTGTTTTAAGTTCCTCCACCTATGCAAAACCATTGTCACTATACACTTCCTGAACCTGCACGGGCTCACCTTCAGTGCGAGGTCTTCTTTCAATCCTTCACATTCCTTCATTTCGGCTTCCATCTGACTCCTGGTCAGACGGCGCACACCATCTGCGTGTACGTCGGAGCCAATGGCCTTGCCCTTGCCCTTTTTGTCTGTTTTGGCTTCCCGACTAGATTCAGGGAGCAGCTTTCCATCGATTCCGTCATGGAGTTCTGCTAGGCGAGCATCAACGCTTTCCAGAGCCTTCTCCGCGTGCAAGATAGCATCCGAAAGTCGCCCAGAGGTTAGGTCAAGCACTATACTGAGCTTATAGTGTGCTTCAGCAATTTGGCGCGATGAAATCGGGAGAAGATCGAGCTTAAGTGCGAGTCCCTCTGAGTAGTCTGTGATAGCTTGGTCAAATTTCTCTATATGACAGTCTGTTACTATGCGGATACTTAGCCGAGTAAAAGGTGGGCGTACCCGTCTCCAGAGATACATCTCCGAGGGCAATATATGTCTCCGCAAGTTTCATTTTGACTTCGTCATCTTCATCCTTGCCTTTCTCGTAAATTGCACGCGCAAGCTCCAAAACTTCCCATGCGGCATTGAAGTCATCTTCTGGCTCTCCATCTTCCGCTTCAGCATCCTCTTCACCCTCTTCTTCTTCTGCAATTGCGGCTTGACCGAAAAGGTCAATGCCTTCATCTGCATCTCCGGAAAAGGATAGAATAGGACCCTTTCCGTTGGCGCCAGTGCCCGAGACTGCGAGATGATCAGCTGCACCCACAAAACGTAAATAAAACGCGTCACACACGTTTCCCTTCTGCTTCATCTCCGTTCTCAGGCTGCTCCTTACCCAAAACCGAAGCCTGTGATATCGCGTTCTCTAACAGCGCTTTTCCATACGAGAAGTAGAGATTAGCTGTTTCTGGTGCATCCTCGCCCTGCTTCCTTGTTCTATGGGATGAGAGACACACAGCGCGTCAGAACCACAGCTTAATGAGTCCAATTTCAATCACGTACTGAAGTTCCAGGGCAGTAGCATAATATTCTACTGCTTGCTCATATTTTTTTAGGGCGAACGCACGTCTCGCGTGTTCAAGAGCGGTCTCCACAGTCATGTCTGGTGCAAACGCGTCGGTAGCATCTGCCCTCGCTGCTTTAAGTTGTTCGCTGCATTTATGATGATTTCCATCAATAAAAAGCACCAGGTATTTTCGGGGCGCAACTCACGAGGCCATCTTGGAATGACTTAGACCGTCACTTGAAGTGGTAAGGTTGGTGGCGGTAAAGAACAAAGTGCAGCCAGCGGCGGGAAGCGTGACGCGACTTCCGATCACCGTGACCCGGGGTCTTTGACGCTTAACTTATGGAGTCCTCAGTGAAAAGTAAAAATTGGTATTCAAGACGCTTCCACAAGCTCGACTACTAGATTATACAGGAGACAGGTAAAGAAGAAATGAATGGGAGGTCCAGGTAACGTGATATCCGAGCGTAAACGATAGTGGGAACTTGAGCGAGAGATAGCAATAAGAGACAAAATTGAAAAGGAATAGATGCGTGGATAGGATAGGTCAGGACTAAATAAGCGATGCGGTCCCGGTTTGCTGTTGGAAAGGCTGTTGCGAGGGATCCTGGGCTCCAGGGTATCCAAAAGGGCTCCTTCCGTAACTGGATGCAAAGGATGAGGATCCATTGGTTCCGCTGAACTGTGGCAGCGAGCTCATAGTGGGCAGCACAGATCCACCTCCGGCATTGGGCGAAGATGTAGCATACATCGTAGCCCTGAAAGGGTTGGCTCCACCGGTTGCCTGGGGTCTAAGACCTACCCCAAGCGTGGATCTTATATCTGGCTGTGAACTAAGAGCACCAACACCAGTCGGCTGCTGTCCGATGCTCGAAACACCAGCGCCAAAAGCAGAAGTTGTCCCGCTCAAGGCTGGCGGAGAAGACAAACTACCGGGTGTACCAGTGACACTAGGAGTAGTGGGACCGGATTGTGGTATTGGAGGTAGTGATTCTAACAAGGAAGCGCCAAAGGATGATGTGGGTTTAAATGGCTTGATGCCACTAAAGCCGGTCATTTGGGGTTTTAGCTGGTCACCTGAAAGTGACATGGAAGGAGTGTTAGAGGTTATGGTGGCTCCTGTAGGTTGCGTAGACAGTGGAGAGAAAGAAGAAAACAAAGAATCTGATGCAGTCGTGGTGGTCTGTGGGCTGAGTATTCCAGAACTGCTAGGGCTGAATTTTCTGTCCTCTGGTTTTCGGCCGAATGCAAAGGACGAGGCAACACTCGATATCGATGACTCCCCACCAGAAGCCCCTGGTGGTCCAAAAAAGCCCATCTGTTGTGGCTGTGGAGCCTGAGGCGGTGCAAAATCGGTAGGTGGAGCATTATTCGAGCTTCCGCCAGCCATGGCCAACTCCATCAGTGTTGGTGGCTTTGGCACTGGCGGGGCTGGCGTAGTTGGCACTCCAAACGGATTGCGCGAACCAGTCTGATGAGATTTGACAGGTTGTGCTACTGGTGGCGAGGTCGACGATACCTGTGTTGTGCCGAAAGTTGTGAGGGGAGTCGAAGCAGGTCGAGTAGGGACGTCAAATGATGTGCGCGCCCCATTGACCTGTCCAAACTGTGTACTTGTGGAAGGCGTTTGCATTACAAATCCGTTCGAAGACCATGACGGCTGAGGCTGGGAAGCTGGCTGGAATGGTGCGTTGGTTTGTCCAACAGGTTGCAATTGGGGCAAGAAGGCATTCGTTACCCCAAAGTTGAAAGCCGGTGTACTAGTCCCCTGCATCATCACCATGCTCTGTCTAAATGGGTTTGCGCCGGTAGCTTGCGGCTGCAAGAAACCTGTGCCTTGCGGCATTATAAATCCAGTAGGTTGTGGTTGCAAGAAGGTGGAAAAAGGTCGATGTTGGTGTTGAGTGGATGGCGGTTGCTGACTGAAGGCGTTGGGCTGAACTGACTGGAAGGACTGAGGGAAGGCAGTGGCCTGCGGCTGAATTTGACCAGGAAAACCGAAAGGTTGACCTTGGAAAGCACCTGTCATTTGTCGCTGAACGAAAGGATTGGACACTGGCTGTTGACGGAAGTGGTTGGACGTCGGGCTGTGCAAAAATAAGCAACGCCGTTGGGATCTCTGCAATTAATGGTGGCTTACCTGCTAGTCGGAGGATTGAACACGGTAGGTTGATCTTCCTCCACAGAAGCAAAGAAGTCTGCCATAGCCTGAGTAGCTTCAAGCTTGGGTGCGGAAGTGGAAGTTTGAGTGGATGAGCCATTTGATGGGGTGGATGTGGATGCAGTGGAGGTTGCTTGCGACGATGAGGCTGGAAGAAGTCAGATTGTGAATTACTCTGTGGACTTAGTCACCTTTAGGCGCCGAAGATAGAGCCCCACTACGACTTTTCCCATTTCTGTCGACAGCTTCCTTATTTGTCCTGTACTCAATCCTGTTCTGCTCAAAATTGGGGTCGTTCAAGTATTCTTGGAGTGCACCCGCCAACGATACAGGGGCCTGATGACATCTGTGAGTGGTTTAACAAGCGCAGGAAAACTCTACTTGCATGCTTCAAAGTTGGAATAGGAACGTTGAGTAGATTCTGCAATTTTTTTGCGACGCTCAAGTACTCCACCACTCGCTCTGTCTGAGTGCAGAAATGTCGATATATCGAGAGTGCCTGCTCCGCGTCAATCTTTGACATCTCGAAATAGTGTTCTGAGATTTCTTTAAGCAAAAAAATGACACGAGGATGGATAAACAAACCTAATACATTGATGACGCCTTCATTGCCGGCCTGAAAAAGAATGAGCAAATCCTTGACGAGCATGCGGAGCGCAGTTATAGTTAATTCGTCTTCTAGATCATCGAGATAGAACTAATAAATACTGTGTAAGTGATCTGGCAGATTCAGATGTGAGGCGTACCCTGCACTCTACCAGGGTGTCAATCATTGTTTGCACAGTCTTAGTCTCCCGGAGTAGGCCCTTGTCCACTGTCATGACGCGCAATTTCCTTCCCATGATTGTTTTACTCCTTTGAGGCGCCTTGGACTTGGTGGATGCTGACTTTGGGGCCGGAGCACTAGAGTACGCCATATCCTCTTCAATGGAGTTATTGACGCGCATGTCACGATTTGACTCTGCCTGGACACGGATTGCATCATGCTTCAAATCACGATATGCACGTATGCGGGAGTCCAAATAAATAGCGTAGTGCTGGAGATTCTGGGGAGCGTTGTATCCTAAGTACACCGACGAAATAGAAGTGGGTCTATATTTCCATGAGAATTATGACTATGAGCAGAACATACCTTCCCAGTTACCGGCAGAAACATTTCGCAGACGAAGGATTTCCGAAGAAGATAGATGAGATAAGACGTTGTCTGTTGCTCCATTGCGAATCATGGTATGGAGCACGATTAGTGCCTTGAATACAACCTATGCTAGATCGTCAGTTGTAGTCTGAGGTGCTATGAGGCTTATTGCGCACGATTGCATTAGGTTCGCGAAGGCGAGGAACAAGCGCTTTGCAAACGTCATGAACAGCACCATCTTCTGACCAAGTAGCAGCAATTATGGGATCCAGGTACTAGGGGATAAACGTTAGTGTGAAATCCAGTGATATTGGTGTTATTAGAGAGATACCTTTGCCTTTGGAGGAGCCGCCTTTGGTTTGCAAGCTAACTTGACTGTCTTGTCGAAGCTGGACATTGCTCGAAGATGATGTTGGTCATAAGTCATTCACATATTCACTGCCTAATTCTCATACGAACTTCAAACTCAGCTCCGCCAGCTTCCGCCCATACTCCATCCATAAAACATTTAGAAGCCAAGTGAAATATTCAATTATCTTCTTGAAGTCTTTGAAAGTAGCTTCGCATCACTTTCCGTTGCATCCGAGCTATCTTCCAAGTTGACCGTTGACCGCAGGTCCACTGGTTTCCTCATTTGCTGTTGCCACGTGGAACGTGGTTAATCTTGAAATTCCTTCTGCATGACTTTGGCATGACTAGTGTTTCTCTCGCTTTACACGTTCTCCTAGTCAATTAGTTATTGTGCCGGTGTTGTCTGGTACTCGCCATTTACTGCTGTTTCGCCGGTTGCAGGCGGAGCTCAATCAATTTACACCGGTATCTATCTACCGTGGGTGTTTGGGCGTGGAGAGTTCATTCTGCACGCTCTCCTCACGTAGCAAGTCTCTCTGCACCACACTCATTCTTACTGCATAGGAATTCCCATATCTTACTCGACCATGAATTTTCCTGCCAAACTCCTAGGGAACAACGTAGTCACCAAAGCCTCCTCATTGCTGCGTCACAGAGGCATCTCCATTCGTCACATCGTATTTGCATTTGCCTTGTCTATAGCATTGCTCGTGCTTTATTTCAACTACTTCCGACGTACCGGCTACTCGTTTCCTGTCGATGTTATGCACTACGCCCCCGTGACACCAGAGGTATGGACAGACAGATCCTTCCAAGTTAGGGATGCCTTCTTGCATGCCTACCATGGTTATGAGCGCTTCGCATTCCCAAATGATGAGCTCCGCCCTTTATCGAATACCAGCATCAACAAGTGAGCTTACGTATACCTTTCGATTACCCCACATTCGCTCACGTAACAATACAAAGCTTCAATGGATGGGCCGTCACTGCAGTTGACTCCCTTGACACAATGCATATGATGGGCTTAGAACAAGAATATAAGCGCGCAATGACAGCTGTACATGATACAAACTTCACTCTGCCCACGGTGAGCGATGTCCTCTAGCATCTCTCAACGATGCTTAAGTTGCCTATAGAATACCCGCGTGCCATTCTTTGAGACTGTCATACGTCAACTTGGCGGTCTCCTCTCCGCTTATGCACTGACTAATGACGACATATTGCGCATTCGCGCTGATCAACTTGGCACAATATTGGCTCCTGCATTCAGGACCACCAGTGGTTTTCCCAAGTACGGTGTAAACACTATTAGGTAATCTCTATTATTTCCAACCCATATAACTTCTACAGGCCTAATTTTTTGTTGTTGCTTCAGAGGTACAAGCGACGGGCCATTAGTTGGAAGCTTAGCAGAGATTGCAAGCTATCAAATGGAATACGCCTATCTCGGTAAGATTACAGGTAAGAAGGAACATGTCGACCGAGTGAGTTCAAAATAATCTCTATCGTGCATAAGATTGAGCCTATTGCACACAGGCTACAACCGCCACACGTAACTTTGTCGATGCTGATTTGCGCCAACACGGCGGTATGTATCCTATGTATTGGAATATATCGTCGGGACAGGCAAAAGACAGTACGTGCATGATGCATAGTAGATAGACTCCTGCTGACTGCATTCTTGCCATGACCAGCACACCTTTCTGTTGGTGCAGCGTCCGACAGCGCCCACGAGTACATTCTCAAGCAGTACCTGATGACCGCTCGCAAGGACAAGGCAAACCTCGAGATGTGTAAGGTTTCGTTTGCCAATCTTTCGTTTCTATCTAATCACTCTTTGTAGACCTGCGCTTCACCTCCCACGTCCTCAATAACTTGATGTACATTTCGCCGAACCGCCACCTCTTGTACGTTACAGATTCGAAATTATATAGGACCGGCAATCGCCCCACACACAACTTCGAGCATCTATCTTGTTTTTTCCCTGGCCTGCTCGCCCTTGGAGCTCACACTCTTCCCTTAAATAATCTCGAAGAAGTTGGACTGAACTTTACCGCGCTTGCAGATGACCTGCTCCCCAAACAGAAATTAGGCTATGAGGTGCTTGCCTCATTCGATCTAAAGGACTTGCATCTATGGGCCGCCGAAGGGCTGGCACAAACCTGTTACTTGACTTACGCAGACCAGCCGACAGGGTTGGGACCCGATATTATTAATATGCTATCTGGCGGCTCGCGTCCTGAAATACTGTGGATGGACGCCATGCAAGACTGGAGAACATCTGGTAGAATAGGTCCCCCACCTGGAGTGGGAGATAAGCACCCTTGGGTAGGAGATCGCACCCCTAGGAATGCACGAGAGCGTGAGATGGCGTACGCTATGAGGGACTACTACGTTAAGAACGCTGACTACCAACTGAGACCCGAGGTAAGGAAACAGGCCTCCATGGTGTTATATTCTGATATCCGCTTAATAGACTGTAGAGTCGCTTTACATCCTTTATCGTGTTACTGGTGATGTGAAATGGCGGCATCGTGGATGGGACATTTTCCAGGCGATCCAAAAGGAAGCGAAGACTCCATCGGGGTACGCCAACATTGACAAAGTGGACACATATGAGCCACAACAGCTTGATGTGATGCCTAGGTTCGTGCTTCACCTATACGTCTCCTTGTATTTCTTATTAATGGCGTTATGATAGCTTTTTCTTGGCCGAAACGTTGAAGTATCTCTATCTTCTCTTCCAAGAAGACGACCTCGTTCCCTTGGATAAGTGGGTGTTCAATACAGAAGCACATCCATTTCCTGTCTTTGAGTGGACAGAAGAAGAGAAAGAAGCATATGGTGTTTTATGATATGTGCTCCACACACTCCCATTAGATTCAACGGTTATCGTTTCACGAACTGTCAACGTACAATCCAACCGTTGTTTACTTAAATATCGTATTGTGCCGTTCATAATGTGTCGTAGCTTGCATGAAGCTATATGGTCAATGCGAGCTCGTAAGTTGTCGGTAGATTATCGGTGGTGCCAGTCGGTGGGCCGGCCGGTTCGGAACAAGTGTTCATGCACATGAGGTTACCTGGGTTGGACAACGGAAGCCACCAGCGTCAAAGACCCTTCTCTACCACTGGTACCCCATCTCTGCAACGCTATGTCGATTTTGAAACAGGGCGAGTTTGTTGGGTCTCTTGATTGCGGTACAACGTATGGCTATGAATTGACTATGAACTTCCTCGTGATTACTGATGGTGGGCGGCTGGGCCCATGTTTGCAGTTCCGTGCGGTTCATCATCTTTGATCAATACGCAAACATCGTTTCCCAGCATCAATCAGAGTTCCCGCAGTATTACCCGAACCCAGGGTGAGTAGTCACTGGCACCCCCTAATTCTAACCCTGAGACCCTCAATCACTTACTGGCACTGCATGTGGCAGGTGGCATGAGCACGACCCTGAAGAGATACAAGAAATCTCAGAGCAGTGCATCACCCAGGCTTGTGTGAAACTTGAAGAAGCAGGATGGGCCAAGGAGAGCGTGAAGGTCATCGGTACTTGCGTTCATCCAACTCAAAAGGTCTTCGTCCTTCATGAATTGCAGGAATTACGAATCAACGTGAAACCACTGTTGCATGGAGTAGGACTACGGGTAAACCTCTATGCAAGGCTATCGTTTGGACCGATTCTCGTACGAAGAACACTGTCGCTCACTTTGAGCACCTGTTGGCTACGACTGGCATCGAGGTAGAGTCTGGGCAATTTAAGACAGGAGAAGAAGGTGTTGAAGCTCTACGTGACATGTAAGTGATATAATTCTACGTGCTGTGATTGCTCATTCTTGGATAGTACGGGCCTGAAACTCTCCACGTACTTCTCTGGGATCAAACTTCGATGGATGGTTGACAACTACAGTAAAGTCCAGAAGGCCCACCACGAAGATGATCTACTTTTCGGAACAATCGAGTCGTGGGTTGTTTATGTAGGTGTCATTCTGTCAAGGAGTGCGATGGATCTCCCTGATGTACGCACAGAACTTTACAGGCGGTGTCCATGGCGGCATTCATGTTGGCGAAGTCACAAATGCATCTCGCACCCTTTTGCTAAATTTGCACAAGCTTACTTGGGACGAGCGTTTACTGGCTTTTTTTGGTTTCCGACGGTCAATACTACCAAAACTCGTGTCCTCCTCCGAGGTGTATGGCCATCTGTCTCATGGCCCACTGAAGGGAGTTCCTATCGGAGGACTTATTGGGGACCAACAAGGTGCTTTAGTAGGAAACAGGTGTCTCCGCCAAGGAGAAGCCAAATGTACATATGGTACGGGTGCGTTCCTCCTATTCTGTACAGGAAAGGACATTGTCAATAGTAGTCATGGACTTCTGAGCACGGTAGGCAGCCTTCTCAAGGTGTCATGCACCATTTTTCACTAGTTTTTTGTAAGGTGGCTTACCAACCCGGTCCAGGGGCTGCCCCAGTCTATGCACTGGAAGGAAGTAGTGAGCGTGTTGATTTTTTGGTACTACACACATGTGGTAACCTGATGTAGTTGGAGTTGCTGGAAGCGCCATCAAATGGTGAGATGCAAGTCTTGATTTACTGCACCCCCTGAGTCCTCGTGTCAGGTTGCGGGACTCCATGGGTTTCATCAAGTCCGCCAGCGAGATAAATACATTGGCAGCTTCAGTACCTGATAGTGGAGGCGTGTTCTTCGTAACTGCATTTTCTGGCCTACTCGCACCATATTGGGATCCCGGTGCTGCAGGCCTACTTATCGGTACGTTGAATTTACCATGTCCCATTGACGCAATAGCGAGTTTCAAGAACAGGATTATCCTCGTATACCACTCCCGCACATATTGCTCGTGCGACTATGGAAGCTACTGCTTTCCAGACTCGTGCAGTTCTTGAGAGCATGAAGCTCGATTCACGCGCAAAGCTCGAACACCTTAAGGTCGACGGAGGCATGACCAATGGTGATGTTTGTATGGAGATCTTGGCGGACATCGGTGGTTTTGACGTTGTTCGTCCTGACATGAAAGAGTGTGTGCATACCTATAACAAGAACGGAGGATAACACGCTAACTATTAAGGCAGATCAACCGCCCTGGGTTCAGCACTTCTTGCTGGCTCAGCCATCAGATTATTCGGTTGGGATATATCTAAGCCAGCGACGTTGGCGGAAGTCAATACCCAAGGCAGTCGAACTTTCAAGCCCCATATGCCCGAGGAGGATCGGGAAAAAGGGTTCACTACATGGCTGCGTGCCGTCGAGAGGTCAAAGGGCTGGGATGAAGGCGTTTACGAATGAAATGGAAATGATATGATGAAATATAATTTTGGGTGCTACTATATACTGGGTAACACACTACCGAAACTTCTTAAGAGGATCAGATTTTTTCTTCCCGCCGCGGCCTCCGCCCCCACCACCTCTGCTACCGCGAGCACGAGCACGGCCGCGACCGCGTGCAGAGGACTTTTTGAAAGGTACGAAACCAACTTGAGACTCTTCAGCTTCGATAGCTGGAGCTGAAACTAGACGAGGAAGTAAGTATTTTGGTACATGTTTCATATGAGCTTGGACCCTGGTGGGATGTAGCGGTTTGTCATGGCGTAGATATTCGAGATCGAGTGGGTTGTCCTCAAAATGGGCCTGTGCAGTACATGAGCAACACAGAAGTAAATCGATCAGAGTGCTTACTTTGAGTTTCTCTGAGTTGATAATCTCAGTTTTAAGTTCCTTGATTCTAGCCTCTTTGATAGCGCTTCTTGTTACGGACCGCAGTGCGTCGTCCATTCGATATCGGAATGCCTCCACTTGTTTCATATCAAATTTGTACTCCTGTATTTTGGAACCACGTGCCGCCTGCTCTTTCTCAATCCTCGCAAATACAGCCTCGTCATTCTTCGCGCTTTCAAGGCCACCGACGACCTTGTTTTTACCCCATTGATCTTCAGGGACGACATAGGATAATGACATGCCTGTCCGACCAGCGCGGGCCGTGCGTCCTACGCGATGGGTATATGACCGAGATGACGTGGGTAGATCGAAGTTGAGCACACAAGCAACGTCAACAAAGTCTACTCCACGCGTAACGCCATACTCTTTGTCCGACTTCGTACGGCGCTTCTGTTTCTTTGGTTTGGAGGGGCCAGGTTGAGGAGCATTTTGGGGATGCTTCCGCTTTTTAGACGCGGGTTCGAGTTGAGTATCTTTGTCCGAGTTTGTCTCCGCGCGTTGTGACGGCGTCACTGAGAAGCCGTAAGAAGCAATCAAAGCTCTAACAAATGTTACCTGCACTCGTCGCCAACACCATCCTGAAGTCTATCTTCCTCAGGTTCATCGTCAGAATCAGCTTCCGCGTGAGCACCGTGTTCATCAGTCGCAATGATATAGTCGTAAACACCCTTGTTAAACTCTTGCACCGTATGGTATCTATGACATGATGTTAAGCGTGAAAACATGTGTCACAAGTTTCATCCAACCTGGAATTAAGGGGAAGCTCAGAGTTTAGCACACAGCATTTTATTGAGAACTGTTCCAGGAATAGTTTCAAGCGATAGCAACGGTCGACGTCATTGACGAACAGTATGCATTTGCCCTTTATGAGGCGGAGTTTGAGGATGACATATGTGAGAAGGAATTTGTCGACCTCGGAGCACCTAAGCAGGGATAAGAATCAACAAGTGATGACTCAATGCAGAACTGACTGAACAGAGTATTGGCTGAGGAGTAAGGTTTCATCCTCATCTTCTTCCAGCTTCAGGATGGCCTAAAGACCGCAATCAGCAAAGATAAAAGTTGGTGAGTTGGTGAGCTCACTGGACTCCGAAGAGCCAAGCCTTTCAACGCCTCGACATCATCTGTCATGGTTGCACTCATCAAAAATGACTGATACACCTTTGGGAGATATGCTCCAGAAAAGATCTGTCGGACGTCCTCATCGTGCCCATAGGACAAAATGAGATCAGCCTCGTCGATAACAAGAGATTCCAGTGAAGAGAAGTCCAAAGTCTGGATCGATATGAGATACACTCCATGTACTATGAGGCTATGACACACCTTTGATTGAAGCAGCCCGAGGGCACGAGAAGGAGTTGAAATGACGATGTCTGGCTTATCTGCGAGAAGTGCACTGGATGCAGTCATAAGCAAAACCATGTGAGTAGCAGAAACCATCTCACCGTTGCAGATGTGTAGAGGAACCAGTGGCAGAGTTCATAACGATAATCTCCTTCTCGCAATAAGTAAGAAGTCTTTGAAGACATGCCGTGACCTGTTCGGACAATTCGCGAGTGGGCACAAGGATCACAGCGCGTGTCACTTGATAAGCTTCGTCTGAGGCAGACAACGACTTTTTGCACGAGTCGATGAGTACTTGATATATGATCTGAATATAATACACCCACAGATTTTGCACTAAGAATTTTCTGCACGACTGGCATACAATATGCGGCAGTTTTGCCACTCCCTGTCCGAGCTCTTGCAAGTATATCGCGGCCTTCCAGAGCAATGGGCAAGGCTTTTGCTTGAACGAGGGTTGGACGAGCAAAGCCCATGTCTGCAAGGGCGCGTAGTATGCGGGCGTCTAGTAAATGAGCAAAAATCGAGAATGTTGATTTAGAGTCAACCAAGCGTGCTTCCACCATTTTTTCCCTTCGAAACTGCGTCTTCCTGTAGTAGAAGATAGCTGCTAAATGAAGGTTGAAGGTCGTGGGTCTCTCAGTACTTACTTGCAGAGTTGTGGTGGGCCGCGTTTTCAAAACTCACGGTAAACTAGCCAAGAAAGGTATGTTCCCGGCGGCCCGACGACAGCCGAGTCGAGCTATGTAGATTAGTGGCAGGCTGCAGCCACTTGGGAATGAAGATGCTCGTCATTTCTCCCTGACTGTTCTACATCTACAGCAGGATCCACCGTGATCATCATGGACGAAGTGGGACAAATTCGAGTCCGCGAAGACGACTCAAATTCTGCTGAGGTGATGGACAAAGTTTTGTGTGGCATGTACGTGCATTTGAACTATGTCATCTTGAAAACGTATTTTCTAAATCCTATTGATTTCTCTATGAAGCTGTCGTAGACAGTTTTCCAGGTATACATGTCCGGGGTGCAACGTGTCTTACTGCAACCTGACGTGTTTTCGTTCAGAGGTAGGAACATGACCCACTTTCAATAATAAGGCGTTCAAGTTGTGCAGGCTCACTACCAATGTTCGGAGACATTTTATCGAAAAGAAATACAGACAAGCATCGAAACGAAGTCTTCGAAAACACATGAAGAGAGGCAAAAGATGCTCGAGTTGCTGAAGCGCCTCGAAGAGCAAACTCAGGAGGAAGACAGCAGCTTGCTGCGTGACCAGGATGAATCCGACAGTGACTCTAACGATCTTGTCTCTAGATTTGCCGGTGTGGATATTTGTGCGTGATCCTGATTCGTTAGCTAGTCCGTAACCAAACGTGGTCTGTTTAGCTTCAGCATCATCCGACGAATTACTCAGACTTATGACCAAGGAAGAAATAGACAAGTTCTTCAACGCGCTCAGGGACCCAACCAGTCAATTGGCTCAAAAATTACTGTCTAGTGAAGAATTGCAGTCTGTGAGGCGGGAGCCATGGTGGGAAGCTTCCTTGGAAGGATCTCCGAATTCGAGCGGGAGCATGCGATATGGATCAAAACCTGCACTGATGGAGTTCCCGCTCAAGCTCGTAAAAAGCCAGGCTAGTAGTCCCTCTCTGATATACAATGTCTGTGCTGTCCTGTAAGTCTTTAAAATCTGTCGTCACTGGGTGATCGCCTGATTGTAATAGTGTTGCTTATGCGTTTGCTACCCGTCATCTATCTGTTTCACCATTATCCTCTACGGAAAATGATGCGTCAGATGAAGCCGAGGCGCGAAGAATCATCTCGCAAGCTGTCCCGTTCCTGGTAGCCCGTCGGTCACAAGTGCTGTACTCGACGTTGAGCAGTGCTGTCACTGACGTGTGGTCACGCTTTGACCCTGTACGTTTTTTTCTCATTATCAATCACCGAGGTGGTACTCAGTCCTATTCAAGGGAACCATGGGCGCCGAGTCCTTGTCGGCACTGTTGCTTGATTCGTCCATCATAGCGAGACCCAGATTAGTGGTCGCCACATCTTCCGATAACAGCTTATTAAGCGATCATCGGTCTGTTACATTATTAGCCGCACTATCAGACCTCTCTGGTCTTTTTGCTCCACGTTCAGTTGGCGTGCCTAGTCACATTCAGATGAAGCTTAAATTTTATGCCGCTCAAGTCCTCTCGACGCCTCAACCTGTCCTTCGCGCGCTTGCAAACGAACTACAAGATTACGCGCAGGCCCTGAAAGCAGAGGCACGATCAGTAATGGGCAATCCTAGTCTCCAAGGGAAGAATCTTGACGCTTCACAGCCAAAGCCTGCGCCGAAACCTGATATTACAACCAGCGGCTGAAGCTTTGGGCCATCGGTTGAGGACTCGGAGTATCTTTAGTAACGTGGAGGCTCGATCTGTTATTAATCGACGACTCTTAAAAATATATGACAGTATGTGGAGATGCACGATACTAATAAAATGGGTGGGGGTCCGTAGACGCCGTGAAATTTCTTATTTATGCATAGACCTTGTGCACTTAATGCAGCCAACAGAAAGCCGTTTTTGTTGGTAGCACGACCTACTTCATACGTTCCATTCCATCGTACGTATTTCATACGCCAAACTTTGTGTCACATCAAGTAGAGTTGGTGCATTTTTGGGAAAACATCTATATAACTCTACACATAAAGATATAATTTTTCGGCGGATGGATAGTCTGACATCGAAAGTACAATACTCACTAGTTTTTTCCAAAAAAAAAATCAGTATGTTGAGTCCAGCGGCGACTTACAGGCGTACCGCGCAGAAAAGTGCCAAGACTGGTGACCAGCCTGTCGTAAACCGTCTGCCGCCATGCCTTTTCACACTCCGCACCAATACGTTTTTGTGCCGCACTGCGGTGTGCAGTCTCATTGTAGTAACGCTTTGTCACGTCTGGCAGATGATTCTGACAAGCATGTGGCCCCGGAGAAATTTATTTTAACATTCTATATGTATAACCATCATATCGCATTCCAGATTTTTCCGTGGTGATCTAACCTTTGAGAAAGTCAAATATGTACAAAACCAGCCATAACTCGGTGGTAGCAAAAGTTTCACTTCGTTTTTTACCAAAAAATACATAGATATGTAGTTGGAGACTGGAAAGGGACAAAAAGACATGGACATACAAGCACCCGCCTGGTGGTCAACTGTGGGTAGATATGGAAATGCCGCAGCGGTCAGAATTTGCCAGCATTTCAAGAACCTTCAAATATAGATTCACGCATGCCATCTCGGATGCAATGCGGCTGAAGGCGCCTTCACGATGTCTAAATATGGCAGTCTTCCAATATTCTTCCGACATAGATATGCCAGGATTCCCGAATCAGGGAGTCTGAGCAGTGAGGACCCTCCCAGTCACGAAAATCAGAGGGGATATTTAACGTTCACAAGCACCACTAAATTCCTCCCTCACTTTTCTCTCTGACTCGCCAAGATCGTAAAAGGCAGCCTCACTTCAAACCATGTCGGATTCAAACTGCGGTTCTGGTGGAGGCGCGACTACATATGCACAGTTGCGGATCGCATCGATCTTCATCATCCTTATCGGATCGACTAGCGGTGCACTTTTTCCAGTGCTTGCTAAACGGACAAGCTGGCTTCACGTCCCCAAAGCTGTCTTCGAGTGAGCCATGAATTATTCAACGTGAATATGTACAGCGTTCTGATTTGAATCTCGTAGCTTTGCCAAATACTTTGGTTCCGGTGTTATCGTGCGTTCCATCAGCTCATCGATTAAAATCTGTTGTTCACATTTCCGCAGATAGCTACAGCCTTTATTCATCTCCTCAGCCCCGCCATGGCTGAGCTTTCATCACAATGCCTGTCACCGGCTTGGCTGGAGTATGTAAGTCAGAAGTCTCTGGAAGTCGTATCATTACTTACGTATATGTCATATATCACAGCCCTACGCGCTCGCATTAGCCTTGCTCAGCATATTTTCTATATTTATCGTTGAACTGGTGGCCTTCAGGTGGGGTACAGCCAAACTGGCAGCCCTCGGTATGACGCATGGTGCGTTTTGGATTAATCGCGTGCCGAGGCTCCCCTCATTCCAAAACAGATACACACGGTCACGGTCTCGGCGCGCACGCTGCACATGGACCCGAAGGTGTAATGACGGGTGGCGACTCAAACTCTGAGAAGATCAAGGGAGATTTAGAATCTGCACATGAGCATGAGCACCCAGATCTTGCTGCCACGGGGCAGATCATCGGTGTGTTCATCCTAGAATTTGGCGTATTATTGCATAGGTGCGATCTCCCTTGACCCACGTCCAATGATTAATTCATGCTCACTATTTGTGAAGTATGCTTATTGGTCTGACGCTGGCGGTCGACCCGGACTTTAAAATCCTGTTTGTTGTCATCATATTTCACCGTGAGCAATCTCAGTATCCTATGAATCACTGTTGGACTGACATAATACGTAGAAACCTTCGAAGGCCTTGGAGTTGGTACTCGTCTTGCTCACTTACAGCTTCCATCGAAGTACAATTATGTAGCCATCTGTGGTGCGCTGCTGTACGGAATCACCACACCATTAGGCATTGCAGTCGGGCTTGGCGTTCAAACCACGTACAACCCAAACAGTACCACCGCCTCCATCGTGAGTGGAGTGCTCGACTCACTGAGCGCAGGTATCCTGTTGTATACTGGCCTCGTTGAGGTATGTTATAGTTCTTAGTGTCGTGATCAGAGCGCGAGCACTCATCATTTTATGCAGCTTCTTGCTCACGAGTTTATCTTCAACAAAGAGATGATCAACGGATCTAACAGACACGTTGCCTATGCCATCTCATGCATGCTTTTTGGATGTGGGATTATGGCGCTCCTGGGGCGTTGGGCATAACGGACATTAATATAAGTCGAGATTCGAGGTATATGTCCAATAAGTGGGCATATGGCCCATACGGTAACTAGCAGAGAATATACCAGCGGAGTGATACGTGTAACGTGTAACGTAGTACATACGAGTGGGACTTACCGAAATATATGACACATATGCTCGGCGAATTTATCTAAGGAATTGTATTGTATTCCTCCGGCGATGGAACCGTACCTTTATTCCTTGATGGTGCCACTTCCCCTCTTACGTCTTCCATACTAGTTCATGCTATGTAGTAGTTAGACAGACCATCTCTCACACGGCGTTCGAACTCGCAGCCTTGTCTTTACAGCATGTAGCAGACTTACATCAGTCTGTCCAAGAGTACATATGAGAACTTGAGATTCTCAATATGTTGTGATCATCTAGTGTAATTTTGGAGATCTTACTAATAGTGGCAGACTGGCAGTTGTTGGCAAGACCGGAACCTGTCCTGTGGAGGAGTTTTGATTGGTTAGGTTATGCTTTGTTATGCTCTGTTACCTATCTAGCCTATTACTAAGTGGAATATTACCTACTGAGGCTCTAGTTCCTTCGCTTCACCAATAAGATGAAGACTTCACTACTTCTGCTGCTCTCTTTCAGTGGAATTACACTTTCTAAACCTATCAACCAAGTCTTCTATGATGCAGGAAGTAACCGCCAGGTTGTCATACAAGACCAGGTGTTTGACGTGCCCTCTAACCCTCAACCCGGTTTCAATCTAAACCTGGATGAACTCCGGCTAGTTCAGCTATCAGAAGGTCAGGAACCGGTATGGATGACAGAACTTGAGAAGGTGAGGATAACTCATTGTACAGCTACTGCAGGTTTCATTTTCTAACCGCGTGTCATCTAGATTGAGGCTAAAGCCAAAGGGCTTCGTTTCTTCGACATGTACTTATATTCTTTTCTTCGTTTAAATGTCAGTTCTCAATTATGTTTGCACGTCTAGCACAGATAATCGCAATCTCGGTTCGTCTGCTGACTTCCGCGTCGCGACGAAAAGTGGGTATACCTGTCGATTGTGAAAGTCGTGGAGCTTACCATTTCATAGCTTCATACCCGCCGCTGAGCGCTCATGAACAAGTCACCAAAGTCATCAAGACGCTGTCTACCGAGGGTCCAAGGGCAAACTTGGAGAAGTTCTCCAGCTTTAGAACGAGATGTAGGTCTTGTATCCGCCAAGTGTTTCAGTACACTGACTCAGTGTCGTAGACTATCGTAGTGAGGTAATTCCTAATCTGCACAGTCCATCCTGAAACATTCAGCTGCTGTGTAGACAGGCAAGGAAAGTCAACAATGGCTACTGTCCAAGATCAATGAAGTATGTTCTCCGCACATTGCTAGATTGATCGCCGAAGTTTGGTTATTAGGTTACCGCGGATTTCGCATCGCCTTCGTTGAAGTCTCTAATCAGCATCGACGAGTTCCATCATCCTTGGGGACAGCATTCGATTGTAAGGCCTATCATTGAATTTTATTCTCTCGTCGGTAAATTGCTAGCTAGATTGTCAGAATCAACGGTTCCGATGCAGCAAATGATCAGATTGTCATTCTTGGTGCTCACCAAGACAGGTGAATATTGTTGTCTTTGGATGTCATGTTTGCGTAATTGATGTTATTTTCCTAGTACAAACTTGTGGCCATTCCTTGCTGCCCCTGGTAATTTGCGCTTTTTATATTTGAGTTAGCTGGCTGATTTCCAAGTAAGGTGCTGATGATGACGGATCGGGGAGTGTAACCATCCTGGAATCATACCGTGCACTCCTGGCATCTGATTTCCACCCAATTCGGCCTGTTGAGTTCCACTGGTATTCCGCTGAAGTGAGTCATATGAATGCGTGACGTGTGTATGTGTTGCTGATTCGGAGTTTTTAGGAGGGTGGTCTTCTTGGTTCACAGGCTATCGCTCAGCACTATGAAGCCCAGGGTTTGAAAGTTTACGCAATGAGCCAGGTATGGGTGATGTCTTAACTTGATCATAGTAACTTGACTTGGGTAGTATGACATGACAGCATGGGTAAAGAGAGGTACAGTTGAGGAAGTTGGTGTAATTGTAGACTATGTGGATTCAGCGTGAGCATATTTTGTTATGATCATTTGTTGTATTCTAACCTGCAATACTAGCTTGACGGAGTTCAACCAAGGGTTAATTACTGAATATCTGGACATACCATTTGTTGAAACCAAATGTGGATATGCTTGTTCCGACCAGTGAGTTATGCTTAATCCTTCGTTATGAATGCCAGCTACTTACGTCTATCACAGTGCTCCTTGGAGCAAAGCGGGATATCCTAGCATCTTTACCATTGGTGAGATAATATTCCATTACTTGCATCTTTATTCTGATTGTGGTGTTAGAGGGGGCTTTTGAGAATTCAAATCACAGGAACATTCATACCGCTAACGAGTTAGTATATCAAACCAAATCGTGAAGACTGGATACTAATTCCAATCTTACAGCCGGATTGATATCTCGGATGAGTTTAGCTTCTCACATATGTTGGAATTTTCTAAATTGGCTGTGGCCTTTGCCATCGAGCTCGGAGGTTAGCTTACTACAGGTGTAGAATATTGTTATGTAGACTCCACTTGGTCTAGACGGGCGTTTCCGGCGTCACCTCTGACGTATTAAATTTGGTTTATTATTACCATAAGGAGCGAGATGTACTAGATTATATCAACTTGTGTCCCACCATTTATAAAGAGCTTCACAAGTACTAGGGTAAACGACCTGTGAGCTCTCTCAGCTCTGTATCTTGAAACGACTATGTCCCAGCCGCAGCGAAAACTATCTGTTCGACGGGGATCTGTCAGTGCGTCAGATCCGTTTGGACATCATGCTCCCCTCAATCATGATCCTAATCGATCATCGTCATCGACTTTGACCATCGTTCGCGTCCTGGATCCCAATTCGCAAGCAGGTGCATCGCAAGGTACTGGGACCACTCCGAGTAATCTTTTAGAATCGTCTGCGCCAGCGCTTCACCGACGTTCACTACGTCATCCTGGGAGTATATCCTCTTCGACAAATGCAGACGGATCATCAGCTGGTAGACTCAGCTTTGCATTTTCATCTTTCGCTCCAAATTCTTCAGCTTCACCATCCTCTTCTGCGTCTGCACCAGCCGTCGCTACTTCCCCTAGCCGACGGGCATCCAGCCCGTCTGCTTCCCCCCGTCTACGCTCTAGTTCACCGCAGTTCACCCGGAGACAATCTGCGTCAGGTTCAACCCCATTCTCTAAACCAAATTTGTCCCCAGAACAGCCCGTAGACCTTGCTCGTCAATCAACTAGCCCTCGTTATGTCCCTCCGCCTGCATCTGCCCCTAGCACTCCTCATCTTCCCGCACTCGCAAGTCCGGTGAATCATGCCGCTGGTGCAATAACGGCACCTGCGACATTCACCCCGTTACCCGATGACATTTACCTTCCTTTCATCGATCGTCCCATCGAAGTGACCCAACTACTATCAACTCATCCCACAACCAAACTTCTTTCCCTCCTCGCTCAGACATTTCCCAGGACACAAGGCCCAGAAAATGTTAACGATTCTACATTCTCTGCTGATCCTGCGACATGGTCCTTCGGGACTTTGCGCTTCTGGCTAACCAATGTTGATAGACAAACAGCCAGTGACGCCCTCTGGGTGTGCAATGCGCGCAGATGTGTTCTTTCTCATTCAGAGCTCATCTGGGAGCGTCTGAAGGGGGCTCTTGGCGTCCCTCCCGAGCTTGAGGTTGACGGAGAATATGATACGGAGAGCGTGATTGCAGTGGACAATCACCCGCTGCGTGTCTCTGTCTCTCCTATTCCAGCAATATTGGATACAGACGGTGCGGTCGAAGGCTTAGGAGAGCCAGACACGCACACTACACCTTTTCTGCCTAGCGATGTCCAATCGACTCAACATGATTCTATGCCCTCATCCCCGCGAGAGGACCCACTCTCAACCCCAACTCACTTGTTGATTGAGCCCATACTCGCGACACCCTCAAACGGGAACGTCTCCACTTGTGGTTCAGCTAATCCACCCCCGCTTAGCCTCCCATCAAACTTGTCACAGTCTACTTCTCTTGGACAAGGAGATGGGCTGCAGGACATCGGTGAGGAGGCAGAAGACGAGGACGGCGCAGACACAGAAGCGCCCGAAAAGGACACTCAACCTGCCGAAGATGCTTTGCAGATTCATGGGTTACGCATTTCCACTTCATCTGTGCCGTCTTCCCCTGCTTTTGTGTCACAACCATTTTCACATCCTACTAGCCCGGTCATGAATTCAAATGACTCAAGACGCAACAGCACGGAGCTTAAATGGTCGTCAGAGTTTACCTTTCCCCTTACTAGGCGCATTTCTCGTACGAGTTCGCATGGCTCGGTCAGTAGCCTTGGACGACCCACGTTCAGGTTGGTATTTCTGTGCTTCTCATGACATACTTGCTAACCCTCCCTCGTTCTCACAGCTACATCCACAACTCAGCCGGATCTGACTTCGGAGACAACGATAGCGAGCGCTTGTATGATCCTGTTGGAGATCGCGGTCCAGGAAATCCGCTGTTCCCCAGCAATTTTGCGCGACTGGCATTGGGCCCAACGCTGAGTGCAAAGTAAGACTTCTCTAAAGCATTACTTGCAACGATCGAATGTTGACCACTCTTCACTCAGTAATCCTAACCTGCGTCCAGCGCATTCGCGCTTTGCCAAGTGGGCACCAGGCGGACGTCCTCCGAGTTGGATTGATGCTTGGGACCCTGTCAAGCACGAATATGCTGCAACCACCGCTAGCGGTAGTAGTATTGGGGGCGGCGAATAAGCTGACGCACCTCATTGCACGCTGCGCTCTCAATAATCAATCTTTTCATTACTCGGCGCATCCTGCATTTTTTTGGTCTTTGACAACTTTTCGATATCTTTTCTTGTCTTTTGGAAGCCGCAGCAATGGTCAAAAAATCTCGCATCCGCAACTTTGTACTTATACTACTGCCCCACTTCTTTCCTTGCTTTGCCCATTTGCCTCTCATCTCTGTAATCATCGTAGTCTGGATTGGAGGGACATATGCATAGGGTACAACAATACACGAATCACGTAGGCTCGCGGAATATACGTAGGTCTCATCGGAAAACACTAGAGCTGATATCTGAGCGGGATATATGAGATATGATACAGTGTGGCTGGGAATCGGGATTTTCGACTGCAGAAGCACATTCAAATCATACACAGGCTTTCATAAACTCACTCTCTTGGTTAGAATCCGTCAGCGTCCCCACCGTACTTCTTCGGCAACTGGTTGGCAGGGATCAGAGGTAGAAGAGCGGTTCCGATGACCTTGGGACCAGAACCAACAACACTCATCTTCGCCACTGTTGCAGCTGATAGGAACGGCTTGAATATCCAAAAAATCCAAGTAAGAAAGCTAGGCACGTTGACAAAGAACTTTTTCGCCTGTGAACAGAATATATTACATTCGGGAGCCAGTAGAGACAGAAATACGAACCAGGAACTCAGGATAGTGGCCCTGGAATATACTGGATGCTTCGGATGCTGCATTCTTGGAGGCCTGTGTTCTATCCGACATGCTTACGCCTTCGTAGTCTGGTGATATTGAATGAAAGCTTAGCAAACATGACTACCAAGATACATACCGTGGATCTGGACCATTTGGTCAACAGTCTCAAAGTCAAGCAGGGCTATACTTTCCTCCATAAAAGCAACACGCCATCTAGAGAGATGTCAGGGACGACACCACGAGAGTGATGATGATGCGTGTATACCTTAAAAAGCGTTGTGTATCACCGAAGACGGCATCCAGATCCTTATTGGCGCCGTATAGATTGTACCTTCAGAAATCGAGTCAGAACGAGATTCGGACTTCTCAGAGGGTACATGATGGACATACGCGATGGGATGTCCGTCTTTGTCCTTTCCATATGTTATTCCAAGCTTTCCAAATATGTCTTCTGGAAACTTTTCCTTCATAACGTCATCGACCTTGAAGGACTTGCGCCATTGCAAAGTAGAGATGAACATGTCCTTGGCCTCCGCAGGATTGAGATTCCTGTCCAGTTGATGTTCATGATAGATTCTAGTCCAAGAAAACGAATCGCACCTGGCACGAAGGAACTTCATTAACACGACGCTGACGCGGGCATCCTTGGGTTTCAGTGGGCTGATGGTGACACCCCACAAGTTATATGGCGTTGACCCAGCACCATCCTGCTCTGGAAATGCCTCCTTGAATGTTTCAGGCAAAGTAGACTGTGATTTACAAATATAGGTTGATGTTACAATTGAACACCATCTCTAAAGTGCATGAATGGTCTTGATTAACTCACGCGGAATTCCTTCAAGGCCTTCCACTCAGCCTCGGTAAACTTCTCCGTCAATGGATTCTGTGGTTCCTTGTCATCTTCTAGCGTAGCCTCAACGGCACTGGACGCGTTCAGAACAGATGTTGGTTCTGGGCGTGGCGTATCCTCCAGCACAGTGGGCGTCACGCCTGGTTGAGGTGCAGCTGCCTCCGTTGTTGTTGTTGCTGTCAGAGCACTATACTCGACTGTGGATTCCGGGGCAGTTGCTGCTGCCGAAACTGTCTCACTATCAACGATCAGAGTCATGTCTACTCAAGTGTAAGAGGGTGTCGAGCTCAAGCTTCAAACGTAGGTATGACGATTACGTCTGAATATGGACTTTAGATCAAACGGGACTTACGCAAATGGCGGTCAGTAGCTAGAGCCTAGAAACACGTATGTACATATCCGCATCGTCATTTGCTCAAAATGAGCGCTATATAGTCTAATGTCATGTAGAGACTGTTGGTAACACCATCTACATTAATCAAAAGGCAACAGTCCTCGAGAATAAATATGGATAGAGATACTAAGTCCTGTTAAGCAGTAACGTGTCCCACAGTGAACGACTCCATCCCGAAATGCTGCTGTATACGTGGGAGCTGATATCCAATAGGGACCGTATTGGAAGTTGGCGAGTCTAGGGAGGGAGGCGGTGACGGGTATGGTTCCGTAGGCGAAACGGTATTTCGCTTTGAAAAGACGGACAAAGGGTCTTGTGAAGGAATTTGGTTAGGATGCCCATGCCCGTTCCCATATGAATCTGGGTGTAAATGCGCATTTGTGGAGATCTGCACCCGAGGTCGGCCAGCAGCAGGGTGTGCCCCCATTCCTGTGGCTGCGGCTACCGGAAGCCCCAGCGTACCAGGGACGGGGGATGATGGCGAGCTCCCATTCAATAACTTCTCCTCTATCCGATTAATGGGGAGCATCATGTCCCGCGTGGCCTCTACCCTGCGCATCCTGTTCTCCCCTCGCTCAACATCATTCTTCGCCGTATTATACAGGTATAAACCGAGAAAGGTCATCCCAATACCGAGACCCTGCATGGGGTGTACGTTTTGGTTGAACCACACTATGGCGATACAGATGACAGCGACGCGCTTGATAAGGGAGGCGATAGAGTACGTCACAGGAGATGTACTGGAAAGGATCACAAATGCGATGATGTTCTGCGCAAAGTGGACGGTGCCGTTCATGAAGAAATAATACGGGATAGAATGAGGAGCCTCATGTCCACGAGCCGGGTGCGTGACATGGACAGAGTCAGCAGTGAGAAGAGGAAGATCGGTGAAGCACCAAATCGGGATCATCAATGCGAATGCCATGGCCGAAGAATAAAATAACAAGTTGAGTTTGTCTAACTTGTTTGACGATGTCTGTGACCCTGATGGCATAATCTTCTTAAAGAAGATATTGGAACTGACGAACACAAGGGCAGAACCAAATGCGCAAATGAGACCTGTCGGATTTGAAGCGGACTCGAACGTACATGCCAGCATGACACCAATGATCAGGGGCAGTAGAGATAAGTACGTCCTTGGAGAGTACTTGACGCCGAAAAGTATGGCGTAAGCGGCAACGGTGAACAGTGGAGATAGAGCCTGAAAGCACGTTCATCACTTAAAAATAAGGAACCGATGGTCCAGCATACCTTGATAGTATGAACGGTGCTGACGGGTATTTTGGAAATTGCAATGCTAGAGAACATATGACCACCAACTTGGAACATGCCCATGGGCAGGGTGCTTCGCAAAATGGCGCGAGTTGGCGGACGCAATTTTGTAAATTGGATGACTGGCGACATGAAGAGTAGGCAGTACCCTGCGACGAATGCAAATTGTACGATTGTGAGGGTGACAGGGTGATTCCATTGATTGAGGATAGTCTTGCCAGTATTTGACGAAAGTGCAGATGTAGCGTACCAGAAACTGCACAAGAGGATAAATCGAGACATTAATACGGCAGAAGATGGGGAAGGTGTTGTGAGAGGGCCAATAGATCGCCGCGAATTCGATGATGCAGATGGTAAGTCGGAGAAAATGGAATAACGAGACAAGAACTTTCTAAATCTCGCCAGGCTTGCATCTGGTGCCAGGCGCAAGGATGATTGTCTTGCATAGGGAATTCCTCCATCCAGGGCAGATGCTAGAGGTTTCTCGCCTAGGAAGGTGGCCTGCCAGCCTTCGCCAGAGTTGAGGTGTTGTTGGTTATCGAAAGCATTATCTGATGAGTAGTTATTATAAGGTAGTTTGGGAGGCAGCTGGCGGTCAAGCATGGGTTATCGAATGTGTTGAAGAGTCTAGCCTAGTGTGATTGTCTTAGATCTAGAAGAAGTAGAAAAAAATGAGCACTGCCGCAGCTGCCGACGTCTTTGGCGGGATAACAGGTTGAACTCAAGTTTAGGTCAAGGATACGCCCGCACGGCCGCAATTCGGTTTGGTTTTATTTGGTGCGTGGCGGGCTGGGCTGAGTAACTTAGAATGATATGCACCGCATGTCAAGAATAATTGACCATTCTGCAGCCAACTGGGGCCACTATTTCTAAAGGTTGATGGTAGCTATGTATTGTTCTACGGCAACCTCTGGTTCATCCCAAAAAATGAAGTGGTTCCCCTCAGTCTGGAATTTGAACTTTACATCTCGTGCCTTTTCGGCATCAGGCCCATAAATTGGCTTGGGGTCAGCCAAACACTTCCTAAATTCATGCAATGCCCAGACAATAACACCAGGACTCGCTCCACCACACATGTACCTGACACGTAGGTTGGGCATGAACTTCTCCGCCAAAGTTGTGTCGAAGATTGCACGTCGTGTCGTGGCCTTGAATACGTCTACTTGAATAGAGACAATGAGTGTGTCGGAAGTACCGAAAGTCTTGGTAGATGTGAACGCTGCGAACTCTTGAGGAGACAGCTCGTTCATGGAGTGAGTTTTGTCTGGGGATTGGTACAACTCGAGGTCATTAATGCTTCCTGAGGTGACATTCTTGTGTGGGAAGTGTCCTGCCACCCATTCATGGAAAAGCTTGAATCTCTTCTCGACATCGGTCTCGGACCAAAGTTCCACATTGAAGCCTGGGGGCTTCGGTATACCAATGAAAACTCCACTTATATCTGTAACACCGTTCATCATTGCGTAAGTGTTAGAAGATAAAATGTGCCTACCGTGACAAACTACAGTATGGAGATATTGTTCAAGGTCAGACAGAACACTAGGTGGCAAGGCATCAAGATGGGCCACAACAGCATGCGCGTGCAATGATCCCAAAGACCACCCCACCAAGGCAATTCCACCGCTGGTACCCTCCGCCAGGGGAATATGTTGCTTGCGGGCAAAATTGACAAGGAAAGTAGCGATATCGACCGCTTGGGTGCGAAGGAAGCTTTCCTGTCCCTCCACTGTACGGGACACGAGACCAGCCAAGTCTGCATCAAGGAAGCTGGTAGTGGGACTATAATCACGCCTGTATAGACTGACTATACGGAGACGGTGCGCAGCAGCTAGAGGGAAAAGCTTCCTGAAAACACCTGCATGAAGAATAAGTCGGTAGGACATTACGCAGCACTATCTAAATCACACCTCCATTGAAACCCAAGCCAGGCACGAAGACTAAGGTTGTATAGGTCTTTCCAGGGACATCGCCGCTATCAAAGTAATAGTAGGACACACCGTCACTGATGGTTAGACTTTCAAGTTCATGTTGCATTGGAGTGGGCATCTTTAGATCGAAGAAACGGTAGTCATGACTACATGCGGTTTCTTATTAGTAAGTGTATTTGCGTTTCGTGTCACTACACCTTTTTGGTATATTCTTTCACAATCCGTCCGTTTTTTGGTCTATAGGGTCCATTAGCCTGGCATCTTCTCCTAGTATGCAATCGCGCCGCTAGACCGACGTGGCAGGCGGCATTTCATGAGATCAAACTCCACTAGTTCACTGCAGCTCAAGTGTTTACCATTAGCAAATGAAGCAGCATACCACTTCTTGAAGAGGGACTAGAGACCTTCGTGCGGTACTTGCACCTATAACCAATGTTTCATACAATCAGTATATCCAATGCATGACAACCTAATCAAAACGGACTGCACCGCAAGGCCATAAGTCGACAACACCGACTTCCTGTTCTTATTCAATGGAGAAGGAGGACCAACTCGAGCCAGGGTTCCGGTGTGAGGAAACAATAATGGACTGTTCAGCTTCATTGCTCAAGAATAGCCTCAAACTGAAGTTCTTATCGTGTCGAATTTATGGATTGTGTTTGAAAGAATATCAATGGTGGAGCGTCCAGGAGTAAAAGGTAGTGTAAGTAGTTAAGACTGTCCGTCCTTTGATCGTCACACGCAGTGATAATGAAAGCTCGTGACGTTTCATCATCTAGTATTTATGCTGATTACTATCGGTTATCACAACTTCGGTCAACCACTGGTTCAGACAGTCACACAATGTAACACGATAGTAACTCAATGTCACATCTGCCGAAACAAGTTCCGCTCGGCATCCAGTATCAGCGCTTCAAGTGCACAGGCCTCGTAGCGTTCATTACTCTAACTAAAAGTTAAACAATCGAAAAGGTTATATTGAATGTACACTATGAACTTGTACAAATTTATGAGGGGCTGTAGGAACTATTTAGATGACTGGGACAGTGCGGTGCAAAAGAAGGTGCTGCAAAGGAGTTCCTTGAACTCCAGCAAGGGCTTCTTGAATCCGCGACTCGCGCTGGATCGTTTTGCTCGGAGTTGGGGTATGGTCATTCTTGCCCCGAGCGCGCCCCATGCACCGTCCAAGACCCTACGAGCACAAATCTGCTAATAGTGAGTGGTTCGGCAAATCTGAAACTCCGCCACGGCAGACTCAGTTTGGTGACAAGCAGACGTGATATTTGGCTCTGTCACACCTGAACAAGGATCTCAATCATTTCTCGACCAAATTCAATTATTCAACTTCGCAGTAGTGTATTATAAGTGTACAATGATATGTGGTTGGATAGAATATGATTTGAAGCAGAGTTAAGTGAGATATTGCAAAGTGTCCGAACCAGTGGTTGACCGAAGTTGTGATAACCGATAGTATGGGACTCAGGCTTACAGGCAATAATATTACATAATCCATAATGAGATCGATCGATCACGTGATTTGTGTTTACCCACCCTAAACTTCTGAGCTCAGTGGGCGTGTTGAGTCAGTCAGACGAAGGCACCGAAATCAGTATTGTCGCCGCCGACGCCGTTCGCTCCTCAAGACTTACATCATGGTCAGTTTTCTCGTCCTGAGCACCTCTTACGGACCCCGTGGTAGCCATGAATACGGTTTTACGCGATCATCGATGTTGGAATGGGTGGATGTGACAATTTAGAGATGGATGTACCAGGATAATTGACTCGCAAATCTTGCTCTTCTTGCCGCTTGATATGCTCAAACGCAGAGCTGACTCTCCCTTGTCATCCGTAGGCACGCGGACCGAAAAAACACTTGAAGCGCCTTGCTGCACCCTCCTCATGGATGTTGGACAAGTTGAGCGGTACTTACGTGCGTGCATCCCAGATCTTTTGGATATCCTTGTTCTAAAGCACCAGAATTATACCCCAGGCTCCCCGTCCTTCTCCTGGTCCCCACAAACTCCGTGAATCGCTCCCCCTCACCATTTTCCTTCGCAACAGGTTGAAGTATGCACTGAACGGCCGTGAAGTTACCTCAATCGTCAAGCAGCGATTGATCAAGGTCGATGGCAAAGTGCGCACAGACACTACCTTCCCTACTGGCTTCATGGGTAAAGAAGCTTTTTTTTCTTGGTTTATTCATTTGATCTCATTTTTTCCGCTGGTTAGACACCATCTCTATCGAGAAGTCCGGCGAGCACTTCCGCCTCCTCTATGATGTCAAGGGTCGTTTCACCATCCACCGTATCACTGCTGAGGAAGCCTCTTACAAGCTCCTGAAAGTCCGCACGGTTGCTCTCGGTGCCAAGGGTGTTCCCCATGTCGTCACTCACGACGGCCGCACCATCCGTTATCCTGACCCTGCCATCAAGGTCAACGACACTCTCAAGTTTGACCTTGAGTCGGGAAAAATCACCGAATTCGTTCACTTTGATACCGGTAACATTGTGATGATTACTGGCGGACGTAACATGGGTCGTGCTGGTGTCATCACACACCGCGAGAAGCACATTGGTGGTTTCGATATTGTGCATGTCAAAGATTCTTTGGACAGGACGTTCGCCACCCGGTAAGTGCCTTCCATAAGCCAACGTAAAAATCTAATGTTTTTGATTAGTATTTCCAACATCTTCGTCATCGGTGATGGTTCAAAGCCCTGGATATCACTACCCAAGGGCAAGGGCACGAAGCTTACCATCTCGGAGGAGAGAGATCTCAGGAGGAGACAGCGGGCTTCTGCCGAACAATAGATATTATCGCGGAAGGTCTATTGATTTCTTTTGCAGCATTTCCTTCACTTTATGCCCCATGTGTATGGCCGATCATCACGCAAAAATGCAGATACTCGCAAGGTGGTTATGAATATATGATTCATCTGCACTCCCTACGTCTCAGCTGAGTTCACTAAACATTCCACCAGCACTGCAGCTGCAGTGTAAAGGGATGGAAAATCACCAGTAATCAGCAGCTCTAGGTTTTACCATGGCCTCCTTACTCCGCTTCTTGTCAACTTCCCAGCATTCCACCCATTTTGCCATCTTCGCTCTGGATTTTTCATTTCCGACATTCACAGTCGCAATTATCTTTACCCAATCACATGACATTGCAAAGCACGTAAGCTCAAAAAATGAACTGTGCTCTGAATAGGGCACGCCGTACATCTGCACAGCGAATGTCGACTTTTGCATGGGTTTCAGGTCTGCATGTGTGAAGGGCCGCGACTGCCCGCGTGATATGATGGATGAGATAGGTGGACTGAGATCGCTGCCGGACGGCGGTGTGTAACTGCAGTAGGCGTTATTGATCGATGGATGAGTGTATGGGGAATGACAAATGCTCACGTCCATCCTGTGGGCCTGAAACCAACCACCCGGGAGTATGTCCCCTTGAACCGTTGCACATATGCCTCGAGCTTGTCTGAAACGATCATGCCCAACGGAACAACATGCACGCCAGCTTCGTTTGGGTCCTTGGTCAATAGTGCATGCAACTCAGGGTCATTTTGACATCGTAGGATGGCAGCCTTGCGCGCATCACAGTAAATTTTGGTCTTGAGAGCTTGTGCGATAGCTAGAAACAATTGAGCGAGCCAGATACGGTCCACACAATACTCACCCTTGACAATGCGTTCTTTACCAATGGAGTAGGTACTACACAAGAGTGGATCAATGGCTGAGCTGGATTTATACCATAACTAACTTACCCGACAACCACCAACATCCTATCTTTGGGTGTTTTCATAACGGTATCGTCTGCCCTATCTGAAGGAATGACCCAAGCGTCCATAGTCGAGTTGCGTTTTCCATTCGTGTCTGGAGCGCCTATCCACTCCCCAGAAACGATTCTTTTGGCTAGCTCTGCACAGGCTGAGATGACCAGCGGCTGCGGAGGAAAGGTATACTGATACACAATAAGCGTTATTGCCTCGTCAAGCTAACTTAACTAACCTTCGAGTCTAGGTAGGTCGTGTCTAGATACACATGGTCAATTTGCTTTCCTCTCACCGCAGGGTGCATTACATGCTGAGGCGAAGCTCTGAAGTCTCCGCAATGCAAATATCGGAAAGTCTTCCCGGAACCAACAAATGGCGATTTGAAGGCGCTGTCACCCGCGTGCACAGTCTGTGGACCCTCAAATAAAAATAGGCACGATCCCGGGCAATGATTAGCTTCAATAAGTGTGACAGTGACCCCGCCGGAGTTGGGAACAATTGTAGGGACATCCATCGGGAGTGGATGAACCCACTTGGGATCAACTGACAACATATATATAATTAAATTAGCTGTATCCCCTAGTTACACTTTTAATATTCATGTTCAACTGAAAAGCTAGAATGAACAATACCTGAGCAATAAATCGGCCCGCTTTTCCAATTTGAAGCGAGGTTGGTATAATGATCGGAATGAGCATGACTAAAAATAGTGTGAAGGCTGTGACGGCGTATCAGTTTGGGATACACACGTTAAAAAGTAGGCGGCGACGCCTGGTATGGTTCCATAGCGGAACGCATCAACGGCGATGGGCATTCCCTGCAGAACTTTGTAAAATGGTGCCTTTCTCCGGCTGCCCTGTGCTCGAGATGATCGAGAACTACGGTCCTCTGCGAGATCTGCTTCCTTCCAAGCTTCATTTTCCTTATAGGATGTCATCAGGACGGCATATAAGTCGGTGGTGTTGTGGACATCTTTGAGTCTACTCGTACTTGGCTCGCATGTGACATCCAAATCTGAAGTTATGATTGCATTTGCGCTTGAGGAACTAACGGTGGAGTCGAGACATTTATTGACATGGTGTTGTCTCTCCTAAAATGTGCATCAGAGGGGTTACTAATCTGCAGCGTGGTCATGTCACCAACCAAGCCAGGTAAACGTGATATGTTGAGCTCGCAGATAGGGCAACTAGCAGGATGGACGCAGTCATTGAGTTGTTCTGAGACATCCTCCATCTCAATGTCATCGTTAGCGGCTTTGATGATGGCCAGCTCATCGTCTCCAACACCCCATTGCTCATCATCACCTGTAAAATCGACATCTACCACATCGATAGAATGTGGTATATTTCCACGATCCCTATAAGGTTTGGGGATACCGACTTCTGCGGATGCGTTTCCTTCAAAAAGTAGCTCATGAGTTGGCTCGACTGAGGACTGGAGTAACAAAGTTGGAACACCGAAGGTAGAGATGCTGGAAGTGGCTTTAATGACCGACGACTGGAGTAAAGTCTCCTTCCTTTCTACAGTGTTCATGCTGCTCTGAACGGGAACTTGCAATAAAGCGGGTTTTCCAAATGTGGGGAGTTTATCCTCATGAGATTCTTCATGATTTGACAAAGCGACACGTGTGAGAGATTGCTTCCACTCGCATTCATTAGAACCACGTAGGTTCCCCTTTTCCTCTAGATCCGGAGAAGCGTGTTGTTTCTGAGCACCTGGAATTGCTCGTGTTTTCCCGTTGTCTCTTTTCGCTATACAATCGTCACTGTCCGAATCTATAATGATGATATTCCGAGATAAGGAAGCTTTGAAGTTCTTCTTGTTCGTTTTGGGAAGGGGGTGTTGAAGCTTGCTTTTCTTTGTAGACGCGTTATTTGAGAAGAAATCGACGATAGTGCGAGATTGTAAAGGTTCCTTGCGTTTCTTGCTCAAGGGAGCCATGCATTGATCGTGCAGATATTACTTGTGTAGAAGGAGTGAGACGGAAAAAAGTTTGAACATTTGTAAGTAAGTCTGGATCCCAAATTGGTGATCGGCGTTTGACACGACTTTGAGTCAATCGACACGTCTGCTGATTCGGATTCCATCGGCACTACGTACGTACTATCAAATCGTAAGCGATTTATCGTGTGGCAAATCGACTTGAGTTTCAATCTAGATTAAGTTCGACTAGTCGAAGGAGAGCCGTTGCTCCTTTAGACAGGGCCATCAGGGTATCGGGTTGTCATCATTTACGATACCGCTCTTATAATAACCAGGTTCGTGCTCTGGCTCTCTAAGACTCGAGCTCATATCAAGATTATCGATCCCTCGACTTACAACATGAACGCTCGTCCTACATCTATCTTACATAGAACGCCATGGACACCTCCCATCGCCATCGCCGCTGATGGTGTTTACATCGATCTGGAGGATGGTCGACGTGTTATCGATGGGATCGGCGGTGCCGCTGTGACTTGCATCGGCGGAAACCATCCCAAGGTAATCAAAGCCCTAAAGGATCAAATCGATGTCATGTCATGTAGTGTCTTTCTCTTCACTCCTTAACACGAGTGACTGATCATGAATAGATGTATACAATATGCAGCTTTCCAGCCCTCCTGCAGAGGAGCTGGCTAAACTGCTCGTGGATACCAGCGATGGTGCCTTTGAGCAGGTCGCATTCTTATCTGGAGGTATTGCCATAGAACTCTCCTTGAACCTTACTGACCACTACCAATTTAGGTTCTGAAGCAATGGAGGCTGTTGTCAAACTCTCGAGACAGGTATGTTGGTATTGTGGAGGCGTAGCCCAAGGGCTCATGAACAAAAATGCAGTATTATGTCGAGGTCGGGCAGCCGAAACGGACGAACTACATTGCCCGTCAACTATCCTTTCATGGAAATACCCTAAGTATTCTCTCCCTTGCATACCATCCTGTCCGCCGTGCGCCGTATGAGGCTATTTTAGACCACCAGAATTTCCACCACGTTTCCCCAGCATTTGCAAAGAGGTTCCAAAAACCGGATGAGACGGAGGAGCAGTACGTCGAGCGACTCCGACAAGAACTCGAGGACAAGTTTATCGAACTCGGTCCCGAGACGGTAATCGGCTGTACGTCATTGTCGTCATGATTTACTCCTTTCAAAATTTGACGATCGGTAGTCGTCGCAGAGACTGTCGTTGGTGCGACAACAGGGGTTGTGAGTGCACCAAAGGGATACTTCAACGCCATGAAATCAGTCTGTCACAAATATGGTGCCCTTTTCATGCTCGATGAGGTAATGACTGGCATGGGCCGTAAGTGATCTCAATATGTTGATCTTGACCACTATTGATGGTGGGTTCGCCAGGAATGGGCACCATGCACGCTTGGCAGAGCTTCGGTGATGGTGCTGCACCTGACCTGCAGGCAGTAGCCAAGGGTTTGGGTGGTGGGCGAGTGGTACACATCCCTTCTCTTTTAATGTTACTGACTGGGCCACAGTTACGCTGCCATAGGTGCTGTGCTCATCTCGCCTAAAGTTGCGAAAGGGATCAGGGGGAGTTCCGGATTGATCAAACACGGTCACACATATCAGGTCGGTACTGTGAGGTTATCGAAGAGCCGGTTATTAACATTTATTCTTGACAGGCAAATCCACTAGCATGTGCAGCATCTTTAGCTGTGCAGAAGGTCATAATTGAAGAGGATCTCCTTGTGCAGTGCAGGAAGAACGGCATACACATGATTGCGCTGCTGAAAGACCGCCTACAGTCCCCAAATGCTCTCGCAGCGCCATATACATTCGATGTGCGCGGGGCTGGGGCTCTCTTTGCGGTCGAATTCGACTTCTCCAGCCTCGAGGCACGCCGTGTTGATATGAAGGGCCAACAATTTGCAATGGCGGTGCAGGCGCGCTGTTTTGAGAATGGACTGATTGCGATGGGCATGGGCGGTGGCTCCTCGCTCGATAGATCAAAGGGGGACCACCTCATGCTCGGCCCTGCGTACAATGCAACCACCGAAGAGATAGAGAAGATTGTGGATATTTTCGTGAAGAGCATTGAGGAAGTGTTAACAGAAAATTTTGCATAAATATCGATCTGTTACACTCGTAAACAAATCGTCATCGAATATTGGATGCTACCTCCAATATTCTCGTCGTTACATTTTCTCCTTATTCATCTTTATTTTCCTTCTATCCAGTTTCATAGATCTCTGTACCCTACAGTATTTAAACTCGCGTAGAACTACTGTTAGGGTAGTTGACCCTTTCCCCGAAGCAACAAGCTTAGTTCTAACAGTTCTCTCTGCTGGACTCTAAGTCGCTTTATAAGTCAACTTCTCGTGTGAACGTCTTTCTAGAGCATCACACGATCACTCCTGTACATAGCATCAAATTTTGTGAATGCAGTAAGCATCCTTGCGTAGTAACCCCAAGCCCTCGGTGATCGGGGTATCCCGCAAGGTTACGCCACCATCGCTTTCGCACGCCTTCTCCAGGCGGCATCTACCCGAATTCGAGCACCGGCTTTAACATTGCGTTGACGCATCGTTTCTTTCTCATTGACCACTAGCTTCCCAACATCTAGCAGAACTTCAGAATCGATGGCTGGGAGCATGTTCTAATGGACTATCAACCAATCTATCAGCAAGAAGCCACAAGCTCCAGTGTATCCTTGCAGCCACTAGAATCAGAACAAGCTCACTTTCCATCCACATCGGCGTCGGTATCGACTATAGATTTCAAGCCAATACGTTCTAGCGCAAGAGTAAAAGCAGCCAAGCAAAAGGAGAAGGAACGCGAGCAGGCGAAAGATAGGGAAGGTGACTCAGCAGAGCAATACATAGCAGTGCCATCAGAGAACACCCGTGAAACTAGGTCAACAACCCAGGCCAAGAACAAGCGTACTCGAGAAGGTAGTTCAGGAAACGGAAAGTTTAAAGAATCGTCAGAAGAAACTGCCCGCGTGAGCAAGAGGTGCGGCGAACATGTTCCCGCACCCATAGTTATATTTAACTGACGTCCTGACAGCAGAGCACATCGAGCGACACTTCCCTCTACATCCGCCCCATCACTTGCAATTACCGAACCAACAAAAGACCGCAAAGGCAAGAAGCGCGCCGCTCCAGAACCGGATTCAGAAGAAGAGGGGCAGAGCACTACCTTATCTTCTAAGCGCACAAGAACTACAGCATATTCCTTGAGATCAAGAACAGACGCCTCAACCTCTGCCTCCGCACCCATGCCTAGAAAACCCAAGTTTGTATTCAACCTCTCTCGCCCTGGATTTGCTCACATGTTACGTTACAGGTCATCACCGAGTAAGGCGAAAGCAGCGACGAAAAGCAAAGTTGGCGCTTCTGCAGGCTCTTCGAAGATGGCTGATGAAGACATTGCGATGCTTGATACTACAATAGTTAGGCCCGATGAACCTGCCTATGAAGAACACCCTGACGGCTGTGATGACGATGACGTCGCCATGGATGACCAAGATAACGGTGGTGATGGCGAAGGCGACGACAACGGGGATGAAGAAGGACGCTTACCAGTTGGTGCTACTCGTGGATTTGCTGGCCTAGACGAATCTGCTGCGATGGCAATTTTTGGAGATTATCGCCAATTTGGATCATACATGGTTTCCCTCTCAAGCCGACTCAAGACCATGTTGAATAATATCAAATCAACCGCGAACCCAACCACTCGCTTGGTAACACTGCAGGAGCTTAGTGAGCTCCTCAGCATAAGCACGGAAGACACTTTAGCAGGCTCGTTCCAAGTGGAACAGTTTGTAAGGGAACTCGTGAAGATCCTTGGTGGGCGCGGCGCAGATGAAGACGAAGACGACGACGGCGGTGATGATGGCGATGATCATGACGAGGACGCGGCTCTAGCTGCTGCATTGGCGATGAGTGGGGGTGGAACATATCAGGGCGATGAGAATCTCGAAGCGCAGATGCTGGCATGTCGTTGCCTGGCAAATCTGATGGAGGCTCTGCCTGGTGTAGCCCACTCCGTTGTCTATCACGGCGCAATACCGGTCCTTTGCAGCAAGTTGATTGAGATATCTTATATTGATCTCGCAGAACAGACTCTGAGCGTGAGTCCCTCAGCTGCAATGCCACATTCTCCCCTAAATTGTGTTTCAGACACTGGAAAAAATATCCGAAGAGTTCCCTAGCTCCATCGTACGAGAAAATGGTTTAGCGGCACTCCTGAACTATCTCGACTTCTTCTCCATCGCTGTACAAAGGACTGCGCTGCAAGCTGCTGCGAATTGTTGCAGAAATATCTCGCCGGATCATTTCCAGATGATTCTTGGCGTCTGGCCCATTATTCGCAATTGCATTGGCTATTCTGACCAGAGGCTGGTTGAATTTGCATGCCTGTGCGTCATCAGAGTTGTGGACTCTTATCATCGCTCCGCGACGGAGAACCTGGAAAGCCTGCTGGATGAGACCGCCATTCGTGCGATCAATTTGCTTCTTATGCCAGCCGGAGGTTCCCCCTTGATTGCTGCTAATACATTCACTTTACTATTGAAGGCACTGGCAACAGCCGCCCGCGCAAGCCCAAAGATTACCCTCAATCTACTTCAGGCAGACATCGTTGATACACTTTACCAGATCCTGACGGGAGTTCTCCCCTCAGCATCTGGCGGCGGGGGCGAGCAAGGTGGCCAAGGGCTGGCCGGCGATGTGACTCATATGACAGTCATGGAGAATCTTGCCCACCGATCCAAGGAGCAAGTGGAAGAAGCCCTCAGTCTGGTGTCCGAACTAATGCCTCCTCTTCCAAAAGGTACGCCTGACAATCTTGTAATAACATGATTGCTTACTCACACCTTTTGAAGATGGCGTGTTTGATCACAAGGGGTATACCGACAAGGCATTGTCACGGATGGTAAAAGCTAAAGCCAAGGCTGATCGCGCTGCTGCGCGTCAAGCTGTATTCGCACCTTATCAGCCAAGCCCTGACACATCGGCGCAAGCAACACCTGCAGCAGAACCATTTCAGGATACCAGCATGAATGACTTTCAAATGCAGGATCCTGACGATATTCTTCCTTTAACCTCTGTGGCTGAGCCAGCAGTAGCAGATCGTTCTGAGCTTCTGCGTTCCAAGCCGGAGGTTGTCGGACGATTTATGCAGTTAATGGTGCCCATCTTGATAGACGTATATGCTGCTAGCGTAATTACCCCCGTCCGGGTTAAAACTTTGACAGGTCTACTGAAGGCAGTAGGTTTCCTTGAAGGGGAGGCGCTGAAGGACGCTTTTAATGCGAGTATCTTTTTTTGTTTGTTCTATAGCCCCGTCTGATTTTGAAATATAGCTAGTACCTGTTGCGAGTTTTGCCTCATCGATTCTATCGTCTAAGGATCATCCTTCACTAGTCATCGGTGCACTCCAGCTCGTTGATCTTCTGCTACAGAAGCTTCCAGCGGAATACCGCCCTGTCCTGCGGCGAGAAGGAGTATTCCACGAAATCGAATCACTTGCTGCAAGAACTTTAACTTCCATGAAATCTAAGGATTCAGATGGCACCATCGTAGCGGACCCTGTGAACATTCCTCTTCATATTTCCTCTACAATACCCGGGTACAAAAAGCTTCACTCGCTTTCTTTGGAGCCCGAGGATGCAATTACTTTACGGGCCCGAGTCATCCGCTTCAAGTATTCTTTGGGACAGGAGGAGGGAGACGAAGATAATGCCTTTGATGAACTTCGCCGTCTTGTCGATAGACTTGCTACTCCAGATGTGGGCGAGTCGGCCATGGTGTCTGCATTGAGGGACATCGCAGATCACTTCACATCTCACTCTTCTGTCTCAAGCTTCGAGCTTTTGCAGAGCGGAGCTGTCGACGGGTTGTTGCGCTTTGCTACTGACGCTGCCAGGAGTACAGGTACGAATCACTGTTGCGCTTTATCGGATAGCTTAATTTACTTTATGACAGTTACTAGCAAACGACGCCAAGAGTTATTGTATGATGCATTTAGCCGTATCCCGAGAGGTGGAACTGTTACTCAGTCTCCACTTGCTGTTTTGGTGAAGAAGCTGCAGGAGAGTCTCACGAGAATGGAGGACTTTGATGTCGTCACTGTTTCACAAGGAACAGATGGTGAGTACAATGCCAATCCTTCTCCTTTCTATGTCAAACTCAACGTACGGTAGATTCCAAGCGAAGTTCACCATCTCTCCTTGCCCGACAACTTCGTCTTCGTCTAGTTGCAGATAATGAGTCTGACATTCCTCGCAACCTCCAGAACATGGTGGTTTCCATCCATGCCATCGCAACATTCCAAGCATTGAATGACTACTTGCGTCCCAGAATTACGGGGTTGATGTCGACCGGAGGACTGTCTGGAATGTTAGCAGCTTTGGCAGCCTCCGGGTTTGGCCCAGCAAGCTCGCGCAATCCTCCGGAAGCACCAATACAAACAAGCAAGCCTGCAGAGTCTAGCAGTGCTGCAAAACCTGCTTCTGAAACACCTGCTGCTGGCTCCTCGGAGATTGGCCGACGCCGGAGTTTAAGACTCAGCGCTAAGAATGGCGGACCATTAGGTGACAAGAGCGAAGGCAGTTCCGCAACAGTGCCTGCCGTTGGTTCAGTGCATACTGGTTCGTCGTCATCTGTTGCCCCTCAATCTACAGCCCAACGCATGGAAGCCCTTATTCAAGACGGCGGACTCATATCAGACTTTACCGATGATGAGGTAGACGCTGAGGTAATTACCGAAATCAAACATATAACTTTGGGGCTGACCGCTTTCTTGGAAGGTATTTGAAGATGACGATGACATCGACTCTGCTGCAGACAAGACCGTCACCCTGTCCATTGCTGATGGTAAGCCATCGCGATAATGCTGTAGGGGGTTACTCATCCAACACATTCTCAGACGGTAGCAAAGTGGAAGCGCAGACTCCTGATGGAACACGAGTTGCAACTCCAAGTACAGCGCCTTCGATTTCATCATCTAGACCGCCCAATCCGAATAAAACCTCGTATGCAGCTGCTCTAAAAGCCAAACCGTCGGACTGGCACCTTGAGTTCTCGATGGATGATCACCTTCTCCCCCTTGACCTGACAATATATGGCGCCATTCATCAGCATGAAATCCGTAAGAAGCTTGGACCTGTGCCATCTAGTTCCATGTGGCAGGGAATCTATACAGTCAAGTTCAAGAAAGTAAATGGCCCTCCCCCGAGCCAAGAATGTAGGTACCAAGTAACCTGATTGGTGTTGTTGAATCTGATGATATTGACAGCTCGTGCAGACACCTCGGCATCTAAAATCCGATCACCCAGTCCCATCCTTTCTTCCCTCCCAGATGATGCCCCTCATGCCAAGATTCTCCGTTTGCTTCGCGTATTGCATAGGTTGAATGCTGCGGAAGCCCAACGGCCAGCCAGACCGTTAGATCGTCGCGCGCTCTCGGAGACTACCTTCATTAACAACAAGTTAACTGCTAAACTTACTCGTCAGCTGGAGGAACCAATGATCGTGGTCAGGTGATTCAGCCGTTCCTTTTATATACTTGCAGTTGCTTACTCTATTCAGTTCATGCTTACCCGACTGGGCACTTGACTTGCCACAAAACTTCCCTTTCCTCTTTCCATTCGCCACTAGGTACAACTACCTCCAATCGACTTCCTTTGGATACGCTCGCCTTATTCTGAAGTGGCAAAGCCAGCAAGGCCGCAGCCAGGACAGTTCGCGGCGAGACGAGGGTATCGGTTTTCTTGGACGGCTGCAGCGCCAGAAGGTCCGGATCTCTCGTAAACACATACTGGAGTCAGCAGTCAAGGTTTTCGAGCTCTACGGGTCTTCATCCTCGATCTTGGAAGTGGAGTATTTTGATGAGGTTGGGACTGGGCTTGGACCTACTCTTGAGTTTTACTCCCTCGTTTCGAAGGAGTTTGCCAGGAGAGATCTCAAGATATGGCGAGATGCCGACTCAGCTGCTCCTGGCATATATGTTCATCACCCTGCGGGACTCTATCCTGCCCCTATCAGCCCTGACGATATTGCAAATGATGGGGGACAGTGAGTGCTTCCTTAGCCTAAATGGCTGTTGTATATCTGACGTCTAGTGGTAGAAAACGGACGCACATCCTCCGAGTTGTTGGCCAATATGTGGCGAAGGCAATGTTGGACTCCCGCATCATAGACCTCTCAGTCAACAAGATTTTCGTTAAACTCGTGCTAGGGGAGGAAGTGCCTTTGACCATCGAGTCCTTGAAAGTAAGAAACGTTGTGTGCGAATAAGACACCGTACTCATATGATGTGTCCAGCTTGTAGACAACGAACTTGCCAGCTCTCTCTCCAAACTCCAGAGCTACGCGTCCATGAAAGGGCAGAGCGAGAAGGTATTCGGGCTGATTTACCACTTCATGACTAGAAGTTTTCTTACCTCCGTGATATCTAGCTCTTCCGTAAGGTTGCATTAATGGACATTGTCAATGTCGAAGATCTTGCGCTTGATTTCACAGTTCCCGGATACGACATCGAGCTTCGGGTGAGTCTCATCTTGTTGTCATTATTCAAGTGTCATAATGCATGTTATAGCCTGGTGGACGTAACATTCCTGTGACTTCGGAAAATGCAGAAGAATACATTCACGAGGTCCTGGATGCAATTATTGGCACTGGCGTTCAGCCACAGGCCAGGGCGTTCCGAGAGGGCTTCTCAAAGGTGTTCCCAATTTCTGATTTGCAGGCGTTCTCGGCGGACGAGTTGGTCATGTTATTTGGTAACTCAGACGAAGACTGGGGAGTTGAGAGTACGTGAATTTTTGTACTGGTGTCAACCTGACTGACAATAAGACTGTAGCGTTGAATGAAGCTATCAAAGCCGACCATGGCTTCCACAGCGAGAGTCGTGCCATTCGCGAGCTTGTAGGGATCATGTCGGACTTTGATGCCTTAGCTCGCCGTGATTTCCTTCAATTTATCACAGGAAGCCCGAAACTTCCTATCGGAGGTGTGTTTCGTTACATTTCATCTCAAGACTGGCTGACGCTGTGTTCAAAGGGTTCCGTGGTCTTAACCCTCCACTCACTGTCGTTCGCAAACCACACGAACCACCACTTGTGGCAGATGATTACCTGCCAAGTGTAATGACCTGCGTCAATTACCTGAAGCTACCAGAGTATAGTTCAAAAGCAGTGATGCGAGAGAAATTACGCATTGCGATGAAAGAAGGAGTTGGCAGTTTCCATTTGTCCTAGTACTTTTCAGCATTATATCATTGTATATGCGCACAATGTCTCTTGTTCTTCGTTCGTTTGTAACTTCATATATATATAGAGAGGCTCGCATCCTTAGTGCACAGTACTAACAATGAGCGACCAGTAGATAGGAGATTTCCCATTTTGATTATCGGCAACTTGAAATTACTGAGCGCGGGATGAACACAGTGCTGACTTGACTGCGGAACGTGCGCCTCCTTTGGTTGGAAGGTCACTTAGGCCAACGTATAATCTGCAGGAAAGATGAATGTTAGGCCAGACAGACCCCTAGTCGTCAAGTGCGCCTTCGATAGATGGAACAAGCGGATAAGCTTTGCTTCCGCTAGGAATTGTTCATACGAGCTGCTGAGGAACAGAGTGCGTCTCTTTGGTCATTAAATTTAAAGCTTATCATTCATATTCTCTTCTTCCACACCATCGGTCAGGTTGAGCAGTGTTTCTCACTTTATGCGACTTCATATGTGATTGCGTACAAGGACGATGACGGTGAAATCACCGATATCACCACAGAATCCGATCTCACAGAAGCCATTCAATACTTCCAGGCTGGATCTGACGATCCTCCGCTTTCCTCTGCAGCATCAATTCTATCTGGCCGTAGCTTCGGAAGCAGACGGATAACGCTACGTGTTCACATCACCGTTGATTACGATGGCCCGAGCCTAAGCGACACATCAAGTCTCGCTAGCATGGAAGAATACAAAGGCCGTAACAGGAGCGAAGGCGAATTAAGCTGGTCCGTTGGAGGAGGGGAAGTTGACGATGATTCAGTGACAGTGAGCTCGAGAGATACCAATTGGCGCTTTGCAAAAGGATCGACAGTGCACCCTATCACACCGCGTTCGGATGACTTGGTCAAAAATCAAGACTCGTTCTCTATACCCGAGAACAGTGTTACCGGTCGTTCGGCATCTCAAAGAGATTCGACAGCGGTGGAAGATCAAACAATGCATGATGAGGGTCCATTCGCAGACAATCACCAGTTCTTCACTGAAGAACGCATTCCAGAAGACCCTGTAGTTGCATTTGAACGACTCAAGCTTCAGGAGCACCCTGATACGTCAGCATCTGACATGGCCCCTTCACATCGGTCATGCTCTCCTACGCCAATTGACATAGCATTGGCGCGTTCTGCTCAAGACAGAGGGGCGGCGTGGTTGCGCGATCAAAATGCGCGCACAATCAAAGCCATGCTCGGGGCAACACCTGAGCCCTCGGAATCTGATTCGAGGTCAATATCATTAACATATTCTGACGAGCACATTCCATCTAACAACATGGATGGAGATCTTGCGCTGGAACGAGATCCTCGCGGGAAATACTACTACTCGTATACTGGTGCGAGTTCTACGACACATGATTCGGGTTACGAGGACAATTTGAGTGTAAAGTATGACGCCGACCCCTTTAGCGGTTCGCCCCCGCGGCCAAACAGCATGCAGCTTACGTGGATTGTTTCGCAACAAAAGCTAGCAGATAATGATTATTCCGATGACACCCCTGATTCATATAAGCGTTTTCCCCCACTCTCCTCCACATCTGACCAAGCTCCATACCTAATCGCTCCCGACATTCCACCAGAGGTGCTCCAGTTTGTTGCACCTCCAGGACCTCCTCCAGGCTCGCTCACTACTTGTTCAGACTGTGGAGTCATGCTAGATGGCATTCGGTACGTCTGTGCGGTGTGTGGCGAGAAGGAACCTCTGGCAAGCATCGTGCTCCGCAATGCCTCAGACTCTGATCTAGGCAAAGGAAAGGCCAGAGACCTAGAGCCATTACATTCTTATCCCCCTCCTTCTCATCACACACTCCTGTCGTCTTCACCATCCCCATCTACGTTCTTCGACTCTGTCACATTAAGCGGGTCGCCGCAGACGCGCAGCGAACACAAACACAACAAGCCACTCCCTTCCTTACCCGGTTCCTCTTCGTCAAGCCCTACATTATATAGTGCACGGTCAGGTTTCAGATTTCGCCATGGATCCGAGTCATCTACTATGGGCTTTGAACTGTGCTCGGGGTGTGTTGAATCGGCTGGCGTGATACATGCGCTTTGTGCAAGCACGGAGCGGCGGAATGGATCAGGTGCAGAATCTACGTCTCCGGAAGACGATTTATCTTCGTGGAGTCGTTCCGCTCCCAGACAGAAAGGCCAGCTCAGACATGCGTATTTTGAAAAGGTCTGGGGCCATCATGGATGGGAAGACGTAGGTAAGCATACAATGGAATATCCGACGACATTGGAATGACATCTTTACCTTCATTCTTCACAGAGCAAGATGATATGCATATCTGTAAATGTTCGACTTGCAATTCAGCCATCGCGAACCAGCGGTATAAATGTACATCATGTCAGAAATTCAATCTATGTCGAGCGTGTTACAGGCAAGTGGCTTTTTGTGCGATGTAGATTGAACTAATACCTGGTTGGGCAGCCAAGTCCACGATATACACCCTTCACATGCATTCCTGGTAGTCACGGAAAAGTCTGTTAGGTCTAGAAGCGAACCAGAATATTCACATGCTCTACCAATGATAATGTCAAACGACAATAATGAGGAACGTTGTGAGTGTTTTAAGCAACAGCTGTCTGTCCTCTCTCACTGCTATATTTGTAGCTATGAAACATCCCGGCGTCAAGTGTGCACAGTAGGTGGCCTATGGCGACATGATTACAGCACCTGATGAATTTCAGTTGTTTACAAGATATTCTTGGTGCCCGATTCCACTGCGCGATCTGCGACTCCATCGACATTTGCTCCAATTGCGAGTCTGCAGGACTTCCAGGCAACTTGGACTCCTCGGACGGGGGGCACATATCCTCGCATATTATGATAAAAGTATCTAACATCTTTCTCAGGGTCGACACATTGCTTATTTTTTTCAAGATTCCCTATCCACTTGAAACAACAGAAGTGCAAACGGCCAGCCGCCGTGCCATCCATTTATGGACAGGCAGGGACGCAGCACATGTTTTGACTGCATCCCGCTCCAAACCAGGCTCTGTATACTCTTCATATGCTCAGACGGTCGTTGGCTCGAGACATGCCCGAAGTGCGCTCGATGGCGAGTCGCTAAACCACCACTTGTCCTGCAAAGGCTGCAACCAGGTTTGGTCCTCGCAATCATACTCCCATGAAGGGCTGATGACTCTCCAGACAATAATTGGTACACGGTATCAATGTGCTACATGCCCCTCTTCACCCACTGCATATAGCTTGGTATGTGCATTGCAATTACACACTTACACTGCTCTCATCGCGAATGTTAAGTGCCAATCATGCGAGCAGAAGTCATATGCCATCCATGACCCAATGCATTCTTTTTTCAAGATACCGAGACCTGTTAATGTACAACTCGAGTCACCGTCTGGTTTCCTTCCGAAACTGTGAGCTTTGAAATTGTAACAATTCATCGAGGTTATTCAGTGACGCGTTGGTAGGTACAAGGTCCCGGCAGGTCCTGTTGGCGGCCTCGCACCCAACGCAGATCCACAAGGTTTGTCGACCATATTGATAAGCTTTCACACTCACATCGAAGATTCTCAGAGTATCTCTATCATTTGGTTCACTCCACAGCGCTCTGCGATCGCTGTATGGAGCGTATTCAAGGAGCATGGTACCGTTGCGCGTATTGCGCGAAAGACCTATGTGGAGAATGTGAATCTCTTGACACTCATGACGAGACGCACATATTTGTTGTATTTAAGGCACCTGTACGTTTTCCGTATCCTACATCATCCATCTACTAACACACGAAGAAGGTCGACATGGTTCAATTCCGGTGTGTTGTTCTTATAGCTTTCACGTAATGCCATCTAATGAGAATATAGGCGATTTGCAAACCTGGAAAACCCCAACGACAGCCCGCCTATTATCCCTTTCCCAGTGTACTGCTAAATGTATACCGATATATATATATTCTTAGTGTTCTACGCATTTGGGTAGCCAATCAAACGCATACCTACTCCTACCCCGTCTTCGTATAATGAAATACAGGCATCTTGGAGCGCAATATCTGGAGCAACTCATGAGTGAAGTCGCACAAAGTGTAGTATGTAAGGCTAGCTCTTCTTAAAGCCTGGATGGGACAAGGGTTTATGTTAGCAGCTGACGAGAAGCTTTTCAACCACGCAATACTGACCTAGTCTGCGTCTCTCGTAGAATAAATCTGTCCTACTAGCACCCAAATTCACGATCTTCGGACATCCGTCTCTGTCTTTTTCCAACCGCGTGCACTCTGCACAGTAGTACGCATCTGAGATACCTACGAGGATACGAATGATCTATGCTCTAAACGCACGAATAGTTGTAACGCACCTGGTGATCCGCAGATAATACACCTTCCTCCATATGTACCAAAATTACACTCGTCACATATCCGGACGAGTGTTTCAGGTCGAACGTATGAATCACAGACGGGACTGAGTCTCTGCGTATTAGTTGATAGCACGAAAGATAGTGTTGCTTGGCGTACCATTTACCATCACACTTCTCGCACAATCTGCCAATAGCTTGAAGCATTCATAGGATAAAAAATTAGTAACATCACCACCGGATCGATTTATGATGTACTCACCAATACCAGGCTGGCGCCGGCACATAATCAAATCTGTATCGTTTATTCAAGTATCTGTTCTAGAGTCACAGGAGAGGAGACTCACCGGGGTGATGTTTCGACATAGTGGTTTGAACGATAAGTATGTATACTAAACGACGAGTCCTACAACTTGAAATGATGTAAGTCACGTATTACTAATCTAGCTTACCAGAGTAATGCCTTCGGGGTTTGCCGAACCGTGGGACAATCAACTAGACAGTTCTTCAGCCACATCATTCGATATACCTGATTCCAACGCGGTCATTAATATTCACATTGAATCGTTTGAGTCCAAGCCTCAAACTAACGTCGACGCCATGGCCAAGTCCAAAAAGTGCGTCTGGTAGTTTCGTAGATATCTATCCAACTGAAATTTGCAAAGCCACACCAACCACAACCAGAACCGCAAGGCACACCGCAATGGTATCAGGAGACCACAAACTAACCGGTCTCGGTCGCTGAGGGGGGTGCGTTGTCGAAATATTCAATCTTTGCTCTTGGGCTCACTTTTCATTATAGGTTGACTCCAAGGTACGTTTCCAGGTGTCTGATTCTATGTGCTGAGTGCTCAAGCACACATAGTTCCGCAAGAACTCGCTCTACGCTCTCAATGGATCGGTGGGCTGACTTCTCAAAGTCCCGTAATTGACTGTACTGATTTTACGCATCAGCGGAAAGCACGGGCTGAGCAAAAGGCTGCATCATGATTCAGTTGCGAGCAAGTTTCCAGTACGCTTTCACCTCTGGTATCCAGGGACATGTCACACACTTGGCACGTCGTGTATTACCTGCCATGACTACTACATATGGCTTAGGTTATCCAAATATCATATCACATACATCGCATTATTGTGAGTTATGTCTGTGAACTGGCCGTATATCGCCGATTCGCCTGGAGGCTACCATTCCGATCAAGAGTTACTAATAGCTTCGCAGCCTGTGAGATGAAGAAATACATATATTGATGCATATTCAGGCCTAGCAGGCATGAGGCCTGAGGGCGCGCTTTCCATGTTATGCGCCAAATTTAAGAGCTTAGAGTTGTATTTATAGTTGTTTTTGCATATGTAATGCGATGACCTGTACACTGCCCGATGAGTTACGACAGCTGAGAAACCTGCATAGGTCTCGTTTATTGAGGTATTCAGTTGATCCGGAAGTCGACCTGGACCTATAAAATTCCCAGCTTCGACCGGAGGAGCTTCATTGTTGCACTACTGAAGATACCCCTTCTTTCGCACCATCCTAGATCATGATATCCTTCCCTTCTACCTCATGGCAATCATCACTCATCCAAAAAACAACTTCTCGACGCCCAAGGAACGAGGAAGACCCGTCTCACGGACGCGCAGCAACAGCCATAACTCCCCGCCTCTATCTTACCGATTACCACACCGCTCGCACACCAGGCAACCTCGCACGTCTCGGTATCACACACGTCGTATCTGCTATCGATTTTGATATCACGGGCGTATTTCCACCGCACATCCAGGTCTTCCACGTTCCCGTGCGCGATTTAGCCGAGGAGCAGATTTGCGGATGGTTCGATCCCGCCGTGGAGTTTATCAAGGAGGCGCTGGATAAGGAAGACGCAAAAGTCTTGGTGCGCCTTGGATCGCTAAGCTCTTAATTTGTAGGAACCAACAGAGGCACCCCTCGTAGGTCCACTGTTTCCAGGGGATCTCGAGATCACCTATCTTGATTTGCGCCTATCTCGTCGCAACAACACCGATGCACGCTTTGGAGACCATTAAGCATGTCCAAGCAAAGCGTGGAATAGTTGCGCCAAATATTGGGTTTCGCAGACAACTTATCATATGGGGTCGCCAGTTCGAAGAGGCCAAAATCCGTGCTGATCAGGAACACCGTAGAAAGAGGAGTATAGGTGGTGTATCGGAGTTGCTAGCCAAAATGATGAAACGGTCCAAGTCTGCACCTATGCCTGCAGCACCGCTACTTGTGCATGAGGGTCGACAGGAAATGTCTGTCGAAGGCTCACAAGTAGCCTCCCTAATGGAGGCAAAGACTGCAGCACTAGAAACCCTTCGCAAGACAAAGGAGGCAGACAACTGATTCTCTTTCACTATGCCATGTCTTGCAATGGTATACCCTGCAGTAAGCCTGGCGTTGCATCGTGACAAACTATTCTTCCTGACATCCTTTCAAGTGTTCCCACCCGCATGTGGCCACGCCTCGTAAATCCTTCATTCGCAGGATCGAGGAACTTGATCATCGACAATACATATTGACATTACTTCAATTATTTGGAATCATCGAGGGGAAGATAAGGAACTGGAAGGAGGCTAACTATTTCTCATACCCCGCATTTACCCCACATCATATAACATCTTGCGCTGGACTAGAAACTGAGTACTGAGTATGTAACGAATTAATGGTAATTGTTAAAAGTCAGCACTTGGTACCTTGGCCTTAACATCTGGGTACGATGGACATTGGATAGGCAGTCTTATAATGACTGCAACTATTCATAGGCTGAAGATATATACCGGTAGTTTCAGCCTCGCGAAACTGCGTGCTTCCGTTCCTGTCAACTGAGACAAGAGTTGAGCCATTGAAGGGACTACCACCTCAAGTTTGGTTCTCCCCGATGTCGCACTGCACTTTGTTATCCAGATGAGAGAAAACAATGAACCGAACACAACAAAACTCACCGGCAGTGCCTAACAAGATCTCCCCGCAACACAGTTGAGATCATAAATCTGGATTGAGGTCGAGATCGAGGTCGAACACAGCCAGCTGTGGGCGTGTATCGTGACGATAAGGGTTCACACCTGGGCGCTCGCGTGTTTGGACAGGTGGGGGCGACGGCTCTGGCGCTGCTCATGTGTTAGTTTGAGTTCAATTTGAAGGCACAGAAGGGAATATATAGTGAAGGAAACAAACTACACTCAAAAATAATGATAATATTTGAGAGTCATAAGAATTAAACCAAATATGAAACCAGGAGTAGACAAAACCCGACCACTAGTAGAATATGTATTGAAGAACCACTCACCTCTCACGCTATGATTCTCCCCAAGCCCACCCAGCGGACGCTCCACATTCAGTCTGCCACGGCGCATCTTCTCCTCATTTGGGAATGGCGGGAAGAATAGAGGCACCGGACCTACAGCACCTGGCTCGGGCATAGTCAAGCCTGGCGGCGCACTCGTAAAGGCGCTAAGGCTTTGTGCATATGCAAGCAATTCGGGATAAGGGATCGCGGCTTCATGTGTACACCAGTTCAATGTCAACCGGATGAAAAGATAGACTACGAACCCTCCTTTGCCTTTCTTATGCATTCTACACGTTCATCGCCCTCCTTCACGATCTCGTCCAATACCTTCCTCCCCTCTTCCAATGCCTCACACACAGCGCGCCATCGAGCATCCACCTCCAATAGCTCCTGCTGTAATGCGACAATGCGTGCCTGTCGGCGCTGATGTGCTGCCGCTGTTATCAGTGCTGCTTGCAACTCAGCATCGACGGTTGCAAATGAGCTTAGAGGAGGTGGGGGAACTTGTTTTTGCGAAGGCTGGTGAGATAACGAAAGGAAGAGTGATTGGGAAAGAGCAGTAAGTTGCGTGAGCGGTGCAAGGAGCTGAGCATCCATAGTTCAGCTGGCGAGGAGGTGAATATATTAATTTATTTTACTAATCGCTTACCGCGGAGTCTGAAATCTCCGACAATCCATAAGTACTTAATGATGCCATGGGCCTATGCGGGGTAAAGTGTTGTAGTTGCGAATTCCACGACTTCAAAACCACCTTACTTCCAACCTCGTATTATTTTCTTCGCTTTACAGTTTTGCACAATGGTAAGACTTTTATTTTATTTATATAGAATTACCACTCACACCAAGTTTATCCAGTCTGCCTACCCTGCATACACCATGGGCGGTCTCTGTATCGTCGGCGGCATCACTGGGTATGCAAGAACTCGTTCGGTTCCTTCGCTCGTTGCTGGTATCGGGTGAGTCGCGTCCTGGTAAAATAAAAGCGTGTTTTTGCGAACTCTTGTACTCTAGTGTGGGTCTTTTGTTCCTGTGGAGTGCAGAAGTCATCAGGAAAGGCGCGCCAAATGGGTTGGAGGTCGCCTTAGGTACGTTGCCTTCTTTCAAATCCTCATTCTTATACATATACTGACTTTTGTTCTCGTAGGTGCTTCGGCCCTGCTACTGCTCTCATCTCTTCCGCGTATTACCAAGGGCCCGGTACCCCTTGTGCTCGCTGCAACGAGTAGTGCTGCGGGTGTATACTATGGCACGAAGGTGTACAACTTGCGCAACTAGCCCATTTCCTTGTACTAGTATCTATTTGCGGTCTTCGCTCAATTATCATCGCGTTTCCTACTTCATATAAGTCTTAGGATGCTCAGTCAGCTCTGCACAATGCTCAGCTGACATGTCATAGCACAGCCACTAACTTACGTGTTACTACCAACAGGACACAATGAGTCATTGGACCATTCTCAAGTTGTAATTGATAATCGAAAGGCCGGCGAAGTGGTATTATCATCCCACTTCCGCAAAACCTCGCTTGGATGAAGGTAACTGCAGGTGACATTTGCAGAAAGACTTTGTGTCACGGTATCATTTTTAGCGAGGAATGGCTCTAGTGTTCCGCATTGACGACCGATCTATTGACCACGATTTTTCCACCGTAGTACCCAAGACCAATTACCATCAGGGGTTAATGTCGTGCCTGCAAAAGCTTCGACCACTGGTACAATGCCTTCTGAGAACAGAATGTGATACTAAATGCTGCTACATTAGAACGCACTACTAGATTTGTTGTATCAGACACCGTCATGTCCACCCGCAACAGTCAAATGTGTAGCTGAAGTCCCGCCCATTGGCGGATACTGTAAGCATTCGGGTGTATTACTATGCTTCGAGTGAGGACTGCACATGACTAAGTGCTATACAATTCAACATAGCTATACCCAAGGAAATATTACCGCCTGGTTATATCTCGGTGCTAAAAGTGACTGCGGGTCCTCCGAGCATGTATCATGTTGAAATTCACATCCGTATATACACTTTGGTGTAACTCTTAACATATCTTCCGGAACGAAGTGACCGACGTCGGACTAGTCAGTCCTACATACAATAAATGATGTGCTGGTATAATACTGTAATGAGTGAATGTGAATAGATATGTAGCGATCCTCCAGCGTAGTCAAGTCCATACTACATCATACCATCTATCGCGCCATAATCGCCTGTGTCTTAACCCCCGCCTCATCTATGGCCTGTTGGAATGCGATCATGTGTTCCTCAGCAACTCTCCTGCAGTTGAGATATGCGCCTTCCCGCTCCCATCGCTCAATACGTCCACGGCTGCGCTCCGCGCCTTCCCACTCCCCGCGTAACCCACCAAAACGGTTCTTCAGTGCACGAATCCGCCGACCTGAATCTGCTGTAGCGGCTCCATTCACCTGCGCCTGCTCTGATATCGTCGTGAGTGATGAGAGTAGGGCCGCCGTATGTGTTCTAAGTTGTACCAGGTGCGGCAGCGGTGCAGCAGCACTGGAGGGCTGGGGTGCAGCGAAAGAGGGCTTTTGGGGCGATGAAGGTAAGGATGGTGCATAAGATGAGTCAAGCTCGTCTTCCTCGGCGACGGTATCTAACTTCGTCGGCGCATGTCCGCTGTCGCTCTCGCCCTCGTCAATGTCATCCAACTCACAAAGGACGTCATTTCCACCGACCTCGGTGGAAAGCCGGCGGAATTCGCGCTCATAGGCAATGAGCTCGCGCACTTGACTTTCCCTCTCTTTTGTGGCCTCGTTAATAGCACGGATCATGTCCGATGCCAGTCTTTCCAGGACGTGTGCGCTTGGAGCAGTATCCGAGGTGTGTGCGGAGGATAAAGTAGGTATAGCATCGACGGCGCGTAAATGCGCAAGGAATTGATCTGTTGAAGCAAGATTTTGTGCAAGAATCTCCATGGCATCTTGCTCTGGTCTTCTTGGTATAAGCGAGTCATCTCCATCATCCTCATCTAGACTGTCTTCAACATCTTCATCGGCGTCCTCATCAGCGCTCCCACTCCCGCCTAGTTCGTCCGCCAAATTAGAGGCCCCCATCTCATCAGCTAGGCTACTTCCAATCTCGTTCGCAAGACTGTCCCCTGCTACGTGCACTTCACGCTCCTCATTTCCACGTACGCAGTCATTTTCATCAATGCCTTCTGCGCCTTCATCGTACTCAATCCCAAACTCCTCCGCCAGCATTCGGGACCCGCCTCCAGGCTCAGGCATTAGTGCAACAGCGAGTTCATGTGCCAGTGAATGTGCCCCATTTGGCATAGTCTGATCCAGGGACGAGAGCGGTTCAGACGCCCGCATTGACTTACGTGGCGATGAGGACTGGTGTCTGGCGTGCGACATGGTGCCGCTCAGATCTTGAAAGGATGGTATAGTGAGTCTATAGAGGATGCGGACGTGTATTAATAATGCGATGGTGTCTTGAATGATCGAATCGATTCCTATGCAAGTACTTGTCTATGAGTGCTTTGTGGTTGCCTAGCCGTTATGGCCCAGAAGTTCTAGATTTTGTGGTAGTGGTTGAGATGAAAGGACAGACAAGACTACGGCTTACTAATCCTATTATCCTTTGCTTTTCTCTTGAATCACCCGGGCTACGATACCATCTTGTTCATACTTTGTCTGTCCATACTCACTGATACTCACCGAGCGTCCTCTCTTTCTGCTTCTAGTGGCCGATCCTGGTACTCCATACTCCATTAACATCCAAGATCTCTTTTTTCTCTCGCAATTTTATTCATCTATTTATCCTATTCACAATGGCTGGCTACTTCTCCAACCATTCGCAATTCCAGACTCGCTTTGCAAACGCAGCATCTAACACCACCACAACTACAGCTACTACCACACCCACCATTCCAGCAGAGACGCGTCCGCGACCCCCTACAAGCAGGCATTTCTCTACTTCCGTCGCACACCCGCCACACGAGGAGCGCGACCGGGGTGTCGATGTTCCTGCACCGCTGGCCGTTCACCCTCTCCGGAATACGTATGTTCGTGGCTTCCTTCTCATTCTCATCCGTGACTTATGTCCGTTTCACTAGATGGGTCTTCTGGTTCCGACAACAGCGCGCTCCGGGAAATAAAATCACCAATTATGAAGAAGGCATCAAAAAGATCGCTTCTTTTTCCAGCGTTGAATCTTTTTGGGGACTTCAAACTCACCTTTCGCCCCCCTCTGCACTCCTGCCCACTACGGACTACCTCCTGTTCCATGCAGGTGTTCGCAGGCCCGTGTGGGAAGACCCCCTGAATCGTACTGGTGGAAAGTGGATCATACGATTGCGTAAGGGAGTAGCAGACAGGGTGTGGGAGGACCTTGTTATGGGCGTCGTGGGTGACATGTTTGATGAATGTGGCACACAGGGGGAAGGGGAAGAAGGGGGGTGGCCAGAAATTTGTGGTTGCACAATCAGCGTGCGTCAGAGTGAGGATATCGTGAGCTTGTGGAATCGCGTCGATGGGGATGCCAAAGTGCGGGAGAAGATTCGGTGCGTCTTTTGCATTTTTTCTCGTAACTTAAACGGTCTGATTGCTGTGGTAGGGACACCTTGCGCGCTGTGCTCAACCTTCCTCCATCGACCATCATGGAGTATAAATCTAATAACGGTGTGGTCTCTCCATCCCCATTCATAGCTCATCTTAATCATGCAACCACAGACTCTATGCAAGACAAATCCTCATTCCGTAATTCCGCGATTGAGAGGATGCCCAGCATTGCTGACGCATCGTGACGGCCTTTTTTGTGTCATGGAACGAATCCTGATCATTTTATCCTGTGTTTTGGTGCACATGCAACATCACACGAACGTAATGCCTTCTTGGTATCCTGATTTTCTCTTCAGCATACCAGGAAATAATCGAACATGAAACTGTAGCTCGAATCTTGAATTTTAGTAGCAGACAGTTACGGGGTTTTCTGTCCACAACACAGATAATTCATTACTATCTTGATTTTGCTTCTCATACATATAAGACTGAAGTGAACATGTTTCATGAATGGCTTTTAAAGCTACGATAACGTTTCGAACTGCATAGTATACTATCCCTTCCGGTGCAGTTGTCACTGTGAGTCACAGTATGTCATAGGTTTCAGATTAAGTTCTGTAGTCAAGTAAGAGCGCAAGTTCAGTCAGTAATCGAGCAAGTACAGCATTTACTACTCGATATAGGTTGTAAAATTGAAGGGGATGTGTGAGACTTGGAATTGTCCATATGATGATGCAATATTGGAACCGTCATTCAGTAGCGTTGTACCTGACACTAGTTGGCACTTGCAATTGAATATATATTATGTAAAACTTTGTTATAATTACGGTACATATCGGCAAGTGGAATTTGTGACTCGGCGGCACTTTCAACTTAGTATCTCACTCAATTCTGCTCTGATATTATCGCAACCTCATAATGAGTGTATATATCAGAGAGATGATATATAATTTAAGGAGCTAGATATGATTTTTGTGACCTAGTGCCGACTTCTGTGGGGTGCCGGAAGGGACATCCTTTCGGCTGACATAAAACTCCGCGGCGTTGGTATCGAGTTCGATATCGATGGATTCGGAGCTGGAAATAACATCAATTGATTTTTGACTAGCGCAGGCCTCAGCTTCACCAGTCGGATGTCCCTTCCCCACAAGAATGAAGAGTATGGTACCGAAGTGTACTGGTGAGTAGTATCTGTTTCAGGGACTATTTATTTACCAAAAAACTCATTAAAGGGACAAGAGATACGAGCAGTATGTCTTCGTCTGCTCCCTTGATGAGTGATGAGATACCGTAGATGATTAGAGAAGCTGAGGATGCCTCTTTTGACTGGTTCAAGACCTACGCGGATGTTGCGCATGACATCCGCAAGTTCATCCCCAGTAGAGATGCACGCATCCTAATGCTCGGTTGTGGAAATTCAAAGTTTTCAGAGGATGTAAATATTTCCTCTCGCATATGTTGTCTTGCGACTAACACCGTCGTGCGAACAGATGTGGGAAGACGGGTACAAAAACATTGTTAACGTTGATGTATGTTTCTCGCTGCAATGGTCTTTATTCACCTCATATTTCTCCCAAAGTATTCGCCCGTTGTGATCGAGAAGATGCGCAACCGGCACAAAGATGCGCGCCCAGAGATGACATGTAGTTATTTCCTCAGAACCCACTGAACACACGTTAATCCTTTGATTATAGGGGAAGTGAAGGACGTCCGAACTCTAGACGGTCTAGATGCCTCATCCTTTGATGTCGCCATCGATAAAGGTACGTAATAAATTTTAGTTCCTGTTTTTCGAAATCTCACGCTTTCCGGTCCCAGGAACAATGGATGCAATGATGACGTCTTCAACCGACGTCTGGGTATGTTCGACCATCATAGCAACATACAACGTACTGAGAAGATCCGTTGTTTCACAGGATCCACCAGAGCAAGTAATCAAAGACTGCACAGCAGAAGTATCTCAAGTCATACGGTTAGTTCCTTCGAATCTTCGTACCTTCTGGTCTCACAGGGACTGGCAGTGTACTTAAGCGCAATGGCATCTTCATCTACATTACCTTCGGACAACCTCACTTCCGAAGACGATATCTCACTGGTCCTCATATAACACGAAATACTTCACTTGAGATCAACCAACTGGGAGAATCTTTCCATTATTACATGTATACCCTGCGGATGCTATGATGTTTCCTGATTGAAGGATTACAAATCTATCTGCTTGATTATATTTCCCATATCATCACGCCTAGATACGGGAGATGTGCTTATATGTACTGTACTGAGCGCTGAGCACCCACCTGCACCCACCCGCTACCGTGTCAACAAGTGCCAACAATAGATTAGAGTTGTCTTGAATTATGTAAGATATAAACCCCTAGCGCCGATAATACTTTAAGAAGGTGTACCTCGCTCAAAACGCCAACGTTCACTCTTATCATCACGATCCACCAGGCTGATATCAATTTGAAATTAATGCCTACTACCAAACACCATGAACAATTTTACTTCACTTTCGTCACATTTCTGGTGAGTTGTTATTGGGCAGCGGCCATGCAGCAGCTCAGTGCTCACTCTGTCTGCGCCAGGTCGAGGACCACTTATTCAGAGTGCCTCGCGACACCCTAGAGTCGCAGTCAGACGTCTTTCGCGATTTGTTTCTACTACCTGTTCAAGCCGACGGAGCTGAGGGTTGCTCAGACACAAATCCTATCGTTCTCGAGGGCATTCAGAGGAAAGAGTTCCAGTCCCTCATGAAGGTTTTATATCCCATGTGAGTATTAATGAGAATCGCTTCACGAATTTGTGACTTGGATCCTGATGGCGTTTTTCCTTTGTAAGGCCATTTACCCGTCTATCACCTTCCCCGGATGCTACTCTCGAGGAGTGGATAGGCATATTGAAGCTATCCAAAATGTGGAGCTTCACCCGCGTTCATGAATTCGCCATTCAACAGATGGAGCCTATGCTCGCTATGAGACCTCTAGACAAAGTTGCTCTTGCTCAAGATTATGGGATCACAGAATGGCTGGTCTCTGGTCTGCTGCAACTGGCAAGGAGAGAAGAGCCCGTTGGACTCGAAGATGTACGGAAACTTGGACTGGATACGGCGTTAAAGCTTGCCGAAATTCGGGAGAGTTCACAGTCTACCATGCCTTTGGTTTATTACATGCACCACATGACAGGGGACCGTTCAAATGTTATCACTGCGATTGGTCCTCGAGGATCTACTTCATGCGATTTTACCAATCGAATTCGTCAAGTATTTAATTTGCAGGAGTGATTACAAACTCCAAATTTTATATCATACTTTGGACTACAAGTCGCGATGCTACTGTTTCCACTTCTGTATAATTTAATTGCATTTGCCTTACGATAAGCCCCTGTACAATACCATCAGGGACGGGGAGATGCGTTATGTATCAGGTCCTTCAGTAACAGATCGGCAACGTTTGACTTGTCTCATGTGGTAACAAATTTGTAGACTCGTGACCACGCGATACGGATGTAAAAGCTCGCCATCGCAAACTGGATTGCTCTTGCACTAGCATCATTTCTGGTCTGTTCGTGGTAGCAAAGTGCTTGCCGTGCACTAGAAACACTGTCAAACCAGTGTGGGTTCCATGAAGGGGGTGATCGGTGATAGATGGTGGTTGATGATATTCAAGTTGCACAGACCCGGATCCTATCAGATAGCCTAGTGCATATTGGCCGTGGCCCAGTTAACGAAATTACCCGATTGGATAATCTTCTGAATCATGTACACATTGATGCAAAATTCATTAACAACGCCATCAAAATAACACCTTTACATTTTCATAAAACCCAATCATTGGATTCTCCCCATTCACCAGCCTCGTCTTCTCAAGGTCTGCATATGTCTCCAGATATTCTGCATGACTGAACACACTGCTCTTCCGCTCACCAACGGGAAGCCCACTCGCAGACGTCACGCCATCCAGAGGTGAGCGGCGAGCACGGGATGAAAAGAAATCGGCTCCAAGCGAAAGGGGAGATGTGCTCGATGCCAACGGCGACACTCTTGCATACGAGAGTTCGTCCTGTTCATCCGCGTCGGGCCCCGCCTGTGATAACAAGAACTCGTACATCTCGCGAAGAGCAGTAAAGTCCGTCGGGAACATAATGTCGAACCAGCCTTGCTGCACAAAGATAGTCCCACAAGGAATCATGGTCGTGCCAACGCGCGTTTGTACTACAGGGGCGTTTAGGCCTGGCACCGCATCCGGTAGCGAGGAAAAGTCTGACAATAAAAGCCGGTGGCGAGGAAAGTGCGTACGTAGTATCTTCAGTAGGCTCAACAGTCTCGTCGGGATGTAATCTGGGGGTGAAAGGTTTGGTGCGAATGGCAAAGATGCGTACAATTTCCGTAAAGTTGGCGAACGGAGGAATCGGGGTAGCGGGACTGGAAGTGATAGCCGCCGACGCAGCGCGAGATAAGAAGCGATGAGCGGATCACTGATCTTCGTGTAAAACGGTACGAAATCGCCCACTTCGTCCACAGCTACGACTCCCTGATATGCCTCCAGGGTCTTTAGATCATACCGCACCACATCGTGTGCAAAATTGTCGACCACCTCTGCTGCTACCACATAACATGGAGCGTGTTCCTTGCGTTGCCACTGGAAAACGCTCTGGTTCACCACGTCCACGACCTGGCTATGGCCCTGTTGATGTAGACGGTGCCGTTGTGCCCGTGCTAACTTCTCGCTAATCTCAATGATCGTATACTGTGTGCGGTCATAAACTTCTGGGTAGTGCGTCTTTAGAAAATCCAAGATATTCAGCGCCAGCGTGCCATTTCCGGCTCCCAGCTCGTAGACCTTGAAGTCTTCGTAAGGGAAGTATTTGAGCAAGTACTCGGACACTAGGCACTGAGCTATCGCCTGCCCATACCATGGCTGTACGTCATTTTAGCTGTCTGTGCCAATAACAGGAAAAACAGAGTTGCCCACCTTGAACAATTCTGTCGGAGTGTGCCAGAGTTGCCTCCCAGGACCGTCCTCTTCTCCGTTGCCAAATTCCCCGTACCTCTTTGCAACGTCGACTTCAAACTCGGCACTGTCTCTATACTTATTAAAATCAAAGCCTCCCTCAACGCCACCGCAATGCGGAGGTGCAGTGAAAATCGTGGCGCGCTTGCTGAAATAGCCGTAGTGCGGATTGTACAATGAATCCTCTATGAAATCTCGGACTAGCATCCGTACTCTGGTTGGTGGTTTACGATGAGACTCGAGGTCATGCGACGAAAGCATTGGGTACTTGAGATGTTTCGGGTCGACAGTGGTAGAGAAAGAGATATCCGGGTTATAGTTAATTTTGTCATTATGTTTCGAAGGCGGCTTATCGTTCGCTGTCAGCACCGTCGAAGAGAAGTAGGCCTTGAGGTGAGTTTGTCGTGGACAGCATCGATGATTACATGAAAGTATGCTGCGAAGCATTTGCTAGTTAAACTTGGTGAAAGTACAGCTGGCGCTATATGCATACAGTCACCTTCAAGCTTCAACCGAAACACGATCAGACAGAATTTCCGTGTGACAATATGCGCTGATGTTGATTTGTTGAGCTTCCACTTTCCTTTTCGAATCTAGTAATGATTCTAATCTCCTTCAACTGCCACTGCCTTCCGGTATCGGCTGGTACCACAGTTCGGCGAAATGACTACAGCGGAGCGTTTGGTTCGCTCCTGGATGGCATCAGAGAAGGACTCCGAGGTCGATGAGAGCGTTGCTGGTACACATTTCGTTGCAAGGCGATATCAAAATTGAAATGAATTCTTCAGGAATATCAAGTGGTCAATTAACTTTGTTGGATATTATAAAGGCTCTTGGTGAATTCTTAACATCTGAGGAGGACCGCTTGCGGACGAAAGGTGAACATATCGCTCACTTGTCGGTGTTCTTGTTCTCAGTCATTGCAGGTGTCGAGTTTCTCTCATCTGTTCTTGGACGATGTCCACACGAAAAGCTCAATCGCCAGGCTAGTAAGTACAAGTCACCTCAAGGATGAATTAATTCTACTCACCGCCTGTACTAGTTCGTGTGCTCACCACGTTTTATTGCAGCAAGCTTGAAGATCTTGAGACCATCATCCCTGCACTCAACGGTCTCTCTTACCTTGTCAAGTTTCCTAACATACAGTCGGCCGAGGTGAAGGATATTCTCAACGCGTACGTACTTGAATTGTCGTGCATTTCCATTACTTTTAATATCGCCTAGTATATTCGCCAATGTCAAAATGAGAGCCCTTGTGCAGTCCACTCGCTTCTTCGTCTTTTCAATCGTCAATTCTCTGATCGCTAGCCATCGAGACACCCTCAAGGAGATGGGAAGTGCTTTCCTTGCGGCATATGTGAACCTTGCAGTCGGAGAGAAGGACCCTCGAAATCTCATGTTGGCATTTGCCATTGCTCGAGTCTTACTGGTAGAATTCGACACTCTTGCTCATACTGAGGTAGGGTTCGCTTTCATGCCTTCCGCTCCATGTTCAACTCTCGCACATAGGATTTCTTTGACATAACATTCTGCTACTTTCCCATCACATTCCGACCACCACCCGATGATCCTTATGGCATCAGTGCAGATGATCTGAAGCAGTCTCTTCGGTGCAATAAGGTCTTACACACCGTGTCTTCCATTCGCTAATGTTACTGCAGACTCTGTCTGTGCGCAACTCCAGCCTTCGGGCTCCTTGGGATTCCAGTCTTTCTGGAAAAGCTTACTGCTGGATCACCCTCAACCAAGGTCACTGCTGCACTTGTGATATTTAAATGTCAATCTAATAACCCATCGGCAGCGAGATACTCTACATGCAATGGATACCTGTCTTCCGGTCTACGGACCTGCTGTGACGCGCGAGTTGGGGAAGAAAATTTGGAGCTCTCTGAAAATCGAAGTAAGATTTTGTTCCCTGAAATCTTGAGTATAACATTACGTGGAATCAGATTTTTCAACCAACTGATCCAGATACCGAACATTCAGCCCTCAATACACTGCAGGTCCTTCTTAGAACCATGCATGCTGATAAATCCCAAGACGCAGTAGGCGAGGACTCCATCACGGGCCTCGCACAAGACATGTGTAGCGAGTGCATGCAAACGTTGAAGGAGCCTGAGAAATCCCAAGCAAGAGCTGCAATGAAGGTCATTTGTGCCTTTGCCCGAGCTAATGGTAAGCGTTGTACAATGGTACAAGCTGGATCTCAACAGTCTTCATTCACCAGGACCACTTTCCAGTTTTGCAGTCTTGCAAGCTGCTGAGCTTCTCATCAGAAATTTCCATGACCCAGATGAGGTATCAAACCGGGCGCCAGTGGTTATATTACTCACAGAGTTGATTGACGCCTGCCGGGGTGATGTTACGCATGCCTCTGTTTCTCAGTCCTCTCAGTCAACATTATCCCCTCTCGCTGCCTCGAAGGATGCCCTCCTTGGGCTCCTCATTGTCAGCTTGAAAGGACCTGCGACATGCCTGCCAGCACTGCATGGTCTAAACGCACTTGTGCGCACTCCTAAATTAGTAGCTGATGATGAGCTTGGGTACATAGTGCTTGAGGTCAGCGAACTACTACGCAAGGAGCCTGATGAAGTAGAAGACGTGACGTATGAACGTTTTTCTCTCCATCTACGATGAGTTACTGAGGTTCGTGGTTTCAGTATGGACACCCTCGCACTTCTCTCTACCATCGCTGGTATTGCGCCGCACCATCTGTCATCGCAGACGCTCCCAATCCTTTTTTCCTTCCTCCCAGATGTTGCTCCATCAAGGGATGCCATCACGCAGCGCGCATCTTACTGGCGCGCCCTTTCGTCCCTCAGTGCCCTTTGTGTACAACCACAACTCTTTGAGATATTAGTTGTCAGGCTCATCGCCAAACTTGATCTCCTTTGTGCAATCTTGCCATCTAGGACAATTGACCAGGAAGGTACAGCTGCATATGCCCATGCTATCCTCACGGCACTCGCAAATACACTCGACGTCAAAGTCTCTTCGAAAGACGTAGATGTCCCCAAGTACGCTGAGCAGCTACTGCCGCACTTGTTCAGATTGTACTTGGATGCTGCGCTAGCGAGCTCGGAGGTGGTGGCTATCGCTGCAGATCCAAGGCTGCTGCAAGTTGGGGCAAGGATTATCAGGCTCGTGAGTCAGACCTTGAATGTTGCGTGAGTCTTTGTCTTATCTCTGAGTGCACACCATTGATAAAGGTGGCAGGGGGCAAGAAAAGCTTGTTGCCGCTGTGTTTGCCGCCTACACGCAAGGTGACGTGAAGCTGATTACTGGTGGTCTCTTAAACTCAGCCACACCATTCGCACCTCTCCATGTGAGTGCAACACTCACATTCCCCTTATATACGTCACATTGACTCCGATCCTAGCTCAATGCCAGTCCCCGACAACGGAACAGTTTCACTCTTTTCTCTTCTACCATTGTCTCATTACGCAAGGAGGTATGCCGCTTTTCAACCTGAATTTCGGTGCTTTTGTTAATGCCGCTTCAAGGTTCGGATGCCTGTCGACAATCTATCCACTTTCCTCTCCGAACTGGTCGCGTGGAGTGATAGCCCATCTAGTACAATAATACAACGAGAAGCTGCATCCCACGTTCTTGCATCCAATGTTAATAAGCATGTTGATGGTGATTCATCACATATTTTTATTGTAATCGGACTGATCACTTCTCTTCAGATGTATCTGACTTTCTCACATCCCAGCTGGAGGGTTACTCGTCATCAGCCCTCAAAAACACAAGCATCCCGGCAGAAGCACGCAAGAACGCGATCAGTACCTGGATATCTGTACTCGCCTTCTAGCTCGCACCTTATTTGCGCTGATTTTTCTCTCCAGATTACAAGGGCGCTTCTTGTTCGCTCTCACCCCTCTGCAAACGCATTCATTAATCACTTGTTCGAGCTTTTGGATGACAACACAGTCGACTGGGATGCAGCGCGAGCGATCGGTTTGCTTGCAAGCGAGGATGTCGTATTGACGAAACGCAATGATGCCGTTCTCAAGGTATGCAAAGGAAACCTCGCAGAATCCCCCTAAAAAACTGCGTATTTTTAGATTCTACACGTGCAGAAGTATTTCAATGTAGTGATGCCGCGGTTGTTAGAAGGAGCCAAGGGTGTGTAAGGTGTTCATACTCCATATAATCTAACACACTTCCTATTCGCAAGGATCGCGAAGAGAGACAGCATATTTGGTTGCTTTGGCGTACCTAATCAATGCTGTACCGAAGGCAATCTACGCTAGTCAGATGCCCTCAGTTAGTCATCATTTTATTTGACTAGAGCATAATGGTTGGTTTGCTGATGGTGTTCCCCTAGCTGATGCCTATTCTACTACGCGGACTCGACCTTGTTGACCCATCCATTCGTTCACACATTATTAACACGTTGTCTAACAATATCGATGTTACATCCGCTGATAAGGACGCTGTCTCGATGTATGCGTCGACTCTCGTGCTTGCCATGCTTAAAAATTGCATGTATTCGGAAATGCCTGATCCTGTGCGTCGTTCACGTGTCCATTGATTTTGCTCGGAATACTGAATGGCCAAAGGGAGTACGCGTAGCGGCGCTCAAATACCTGGCATTGCTGCCAGGCACTGTGCGATATGATTTACTGCACCCTTACAAGACGCGTGTATTGAAGGAATTAGCAAAGGTTTTGGATGACCCTAAGCGTGCGGTGAGGAAAGAGGCAGTTGTTGCAAGGTATGGCATAATAATATTTTCGGTCATTCACCTACTCATCATGAATCAAACAGAACGAACTGGTCAGTTTCTATGCAAGTTAGTTCATCACACGGCAGAACTTATTTTTTTTTGTCAGGTACAAATACAGTGGGTAGGGATGATAATGCCTTGCATGGGCACATCATGTGGTCGTCTAAATACTCCTCAATTAGAGCGAGGTTACCACCTTGAGGCAGCCGAACTGGTTATGAATTATGTTGCATGCGATGTGAAACCTAAATGGATACTACTAGCATGAGTGTGCATGTGTGTCGCCGAACTATCCCACAAGTATCGCTCCTTAGTAATAAGTGTTTCAAGGCAAGTCAAAAAATAAATCTGATACCATTGTCTCGGCCGATGTACTTCACTTGATTTAGAACGTTGTCCTAGACTTGCATGAAAATCCCTGCGGATGTATACAATTTCTCAAGCTAAGTTTTGAAGTATATGCATCTTCGCATCTTGTACAACATTCAAAGCACTGTTAATCCCGCTCTTGCCTTATGTAATAGCCACGGGCTTTTATGGGCCACATGCGAGGCGGGTCGTGATGGACCTCATAATTGGACGGACTCGCCCTTCCTCCTCGAGTGCTCCATTACCAGGAGTGAAGACCACCGCTGACGACAATACTGCGAATTTTACAGTTAGCTTCACTGCTAAGCAAAGAAATACAAGGAAGTCGACGCACTCGCTACCCGTACAGAATGTCGATGCATCAGATGCCAACCACGTCACTACACCGCGCACCTCGTTAGGGCGTCCGAGTCGACCCATAGGGTTCATATTAGACCACACATCGAGAAGGTGCGGTTGTTTGTCCAGATATGCTTTAGTCATACTATCACAGCCATCATGATTTAGCATTGCAATGCAATTAATCGCGAGACAAACCTGGTGTACATATATCCTGGAGACAACGAGTTGACGCGAATCTTTTTTTCGCCAAGCTCGCAAGCCATGCTACGAGCCATCTGCAGGACAGCTGATTTGGAGGTGTTGTACGATATCCAGGCGTGGCCCTATACAGGGTCAGCATGCAAACATGGCCATAACAGTTTTTGGGAGATGCGCACCCTGTTAGTGACACTGCCCGACATTGATGCGATAAGAATAATACTGCCACCGCGTCCGAATCGCGACATCTGTCTGCCAGCAGCCTGCGCAGTGAAGAGGACACCACTGGCGTTGACATCCAGGACCTTCACATCGGGGTTGATTTCAAAAACTGTCGGTGGAAAGCAACTAGTCAATAATCACCCACCTCTCTGTACTCCTCTGCGGGGTATTCCAGACAGTCTATGGGTGACCTGAGAATACCAGCCGCAGCGATGCAAAAGTCCATTCTTCCCTCTTTATCACCAATCTCCTCTGTCTTTTTCCAAAGAGCCTGCTGATCAGTGACGGTCTCGCTGAAATACTCCAGCCGCGAGTTATTCCCTAGCTTCGCGACATAATCTCTGCTTGCGATCCATTCATCTGATGGCTTTTCTGGAAGATCGAAGCAGTATACGACACGTGCACCAGCCTCGCAACATGCAAGAGCCATCTCCAAGCCAAGGCCCCTATTTCCGCCGGAGACAAGCCCAACGCGGTCGGTTAGCGCGAACTCATCGAAGATCTTGGGCTTTGGTGTGATGGATGGGTCTGCAGCAGCCTCGAGGGCAGCCTCGACACCGAGTTTACCGAGAGGAGACGCAGATTGAGCTATTGGGAACTATGGGAAATTTCAGCTTCCGTTTCATGCAACATTTCTAGATAATCTTACCTGGACATGATATATGATCGCGACAGGTTCAACGTTAGGGAAAATGATCACGCATGAAGCTGTATGAAGGGTCTTTATACTGCACACCCAATAAGGCCTGGCCGCCTTCTGTGAGCTCGCCTGACCATAATCAAGCGGCGTATGAATAATGAAATTGGTACTTACTTCGAATTCGTGACCACATGAGCATGAGGTATTAATTTGCGGAACGAAGTGGTCTTCCTACAGCAGATAAAGAATTGAAGTATCCGCGTTTGATCTGATAGTACAATTCTAGGGGATTGTGGGCTTCCATTGATGCACATCTGATATTATATGATATTGAATCCATAGTGGTACTTTACAGGCTAGCGTGCGACATGAATCTGCGTGCAGGTGGCACGCACGTGGGGTGGACGCGAATTGGTTCCATGCTCCGTGCTGTGAACGTCCGTGTCAGGACTAGTGGGCCTACTTATCTGAAATCAAGTATCTCTAATCACAAGCTCCGGATCCTACTTACAGATAGTCGTCGTATAGTTATTTGTAACGTTGGCATTCTTTGCGGTTAGCTGTAATTCACGGACGAGGATCGCGCGTGAACTTGAGCTGTCAAAAACAGGCTACTATGATACAGGCCTTGTACAAGTCGGTGTCGAGGATCCACACGACCTTGAATTCAGACTGAACGTTAGTGTTGGTCATGATGATGATCGATGGTATTAGAGAGAGTGGTGTTGCTGCAAATCACCGGTACCTATCAGGAGCCTTCGTACATAACCGAAGCCGCTAGCTACAGTTAGCATCAATCCTACGCCCCTTCAGTCTCCTTCGCCACAACCATTCCGGGTCCAGCCCCGAGTTTATCCACCAAATCACCCGTCCGTTCCCTGAGAGCATCCCTCATCTCACTCCATAATACCTTACCTGCATCACACGCAACTTTAAACACCTCCTCAAAGCGATCCATATGCAACCTGGTCTCCATCTGGACGAGCGTCACCCGTCCTGTACGAGGCATCACCCCTACCACGACGCTCGGAACATCATTTTCTTCGACTGTAGTTAGATCAAGTAAGGGTTGGGTGCCATGCACGCCGCCGCCGATGGCGCAGACAAAGTCAAAGAGGGGGATGCCTGCGGCTGCTAGAGCGAGGGTGGAGGCATTTATGCAAGCGGGGAGGAGGCCACCATCGAGCTGGAGGACGTGTACAAAGATATCGATTGTGCTGCGTGGATAGAGATGAGTTTGGACGACTGGTTCAAATGTGCTTTTGATTGATGCTGCGAGTTCGAGGAGACGCCTGAGTGGTATTAGCGATGTAATAAAGTTGGTGTAGATGATATTTACTTGTCGCCTCTGCCTCTTTTTCTTCGTTCACCGACGCCAAAAGAAGCGAGTTGGACTTCGACGTTTAGTGTTGCACGATCGTGGAATGTTTCGCGTCTTGTTCCTGATTTTGGTTCGTGTGGACCGAGGACTGAGACGCGTACTTGAGTGAGGCCGTGTGAGTAGGTGACGCTGCCATCTGCTGTTCCTTGCGGTGCGAAGTTGATGGTTAGTGTTCGTAGTTCATAAGGTCTGCGACCGTCGCTGCGAAGAAGACCAGCATTAAGTAGTTCGATACGGGATGACTGGATGTGAATGGGTGGGAGGGCTATATTGGGATTGAGTGAATGGGCGCACCATGGTTGGTCACTTAGGTAATACGTGTGGTCCAGGTGGCCGAATAGCCAAAGCGCCTGGGTGATGACTAATCACGCGAGTCGGACTTTGAAGAACTTGGTATGAGATCAAATATTACTTTGGTCGATAGCTTGCCATTTTGCAAAGTATGTGGGTAAGTTTCGTCGCCATCGCTTCTCACAGAAAGGATACTGACTAGGTGGGATAGACTGAACATCGAAATCCAGAAGGAAGGACATACTGGTTCAATACTGGCACTCGTGAAAGTGTCTGGGAGAAGCCAGACGGTGCGCATCGAAGTTTTGTCTGTCCTGTCCTGCGCTAATTGTGAATTGTTTAGATTTGAAGACTCCATTTGAGGTGATTTAACATTTCCCCCCCTCTAGCTGTGTACTCATCCTAACCTGTCTCCTCCAGAAAGCTCTCGGGGAGACAAAATGGAAAGAATACTTCTCCGGAGGCAGAAAGTATTACTACAATGTACGTCCAACGATAAAGATCTTTCTCATCAGTGTTTAATCTACTTGAACAGACCGAATCCAAAGAATCAAAATGGGACATGCCAGACGAGCTGCTTCTGCTCCTTGAAAAAGTCGAGAAGGAGAAACAAAACAGCCAACTTGTCGTCGCTGGTTCCATTCCGTATGTCCCTAGCCTATTTCCCTACCCTTTCTCCTGACCATTTAATCACAGCACTGCGTCTGCTTCGATTCATGCTGCGACAGCCCCAGCGCAGCCTGACGGCACCGTAGCCACTGCAGGCTCTGCCTCGCTCCCCTTCAGTAACACAGGCGTTCTTCCCGCAAGGCCGAACCTTCCGGATGACCCTACCATTCCTCACAATGGTTTCGCCACCTTTGAGGAGGGTGAGAAAGCTTTTATGCATCTCTTGCGCAAGGCGGGTGTCGATGCGGACTGGACATGGGACCAGACTATGCGTACCATCATCACGGATCCATTGTACAAGGCTTTGAACTCTTTAGCTGAGAAGAAAGCAACTTGGCAGAAGGTGCGTTTCCTTCGTTCACGGTATATTGTATTACTTAATTGTTGTGGCATGCCCAGTACACAGACGGTTTGCGTCAGAAGGAAGAAGAAGAGCGTGAAGCACGGCTTTCAAAGCTCCGCCCAGCTATACGTAACATGCTCAAGGGCAATCCGAATGTGTTTCATTACACTACATTCGCTACTGCGGATAAATTGTTCTCGCAGCATCCCATCTGGCAACTAGCTCGTATCGAGGCTGAGCGAAAGCTCATATTTGAGGAGTACGTTGCAGAGCTCAAGCAGCGCGAAGTGGTGCGTTCTTGTTCATTCTCCTGATCATGAATACAACCTGACTCACACTCACATCCACAGCAAGAAACCCGTGCTGCGCGTACGCGCGCAATCTCCAAAGTCGTGTCTCTTTTCAAAGAACTCGATGTGAATGTCCTCACACGTTGGCGCAAGGCCCACGAAATGGTTACAGAGTCCCCCGACTGGCAAGCTGATTCTGAGCTGCGCAAGCTTCCTACGCTAGACATCCTCCTTGCATTCGAAGATTACTCGCGTGTCAAAGAACGTGAGTTTGAGGAGCACATGCGCCGCGCACAAGTTGAGAAGACACGTGAGGAGCGCAAAGCCAGGGAGGCGTTCAGGGGATTGCTGCAAGATCTTGTGGCTACTGGAAAAATCAAGGCGCGCAGCAAATGGCGTCATGTTTACCCAACTTTTGCTTCTGATCAGCGATACCTCAATATGCTCGGCAAGCCTGGATCGAATCCCTTGGAACTTTTCTGGGATGCTGTCGACGCACTTGACCAGAGGCTCGATGCTAAGATCGCTATTGCTGAGGAGTGTGCCAGGCGTGGCGATGACCCCAATGTCATGGACGTAGTGAAGAACGATAAGGATAAAGAATCCGTGAGCGTGGTGACCGTACAGACGACATTCGAAGAGTTCAAGGCTCGCGTAAGGAGGGACCCTGACAGCGTAGGCAAGCTCGGCGAGGATGATTTGCGCGAGGTGTACGACACGGTGTGTTACTTTTCTGTGTGTAAATGACGAGAATGCTTATGAGTCTGGTAGATCCACGATCAAGTCGTGAAGAAGCAGAATGAAGAGAAGCGCCGCACAGAGAGAAGGCAGAGGCATCTGCAAGATGATCTTCGCTACGCGATGAAGAAGCTTCCCGAGCCTCTTGACATCACATTGTCCTATGAAGCTGTGCGTCTTTCTTGGCCCTCCCTTGACATCAGATATCAATTTAATCCTTATGCAGGCTGTCCCCTTCATTGAGAACCTCCCAGAGTACAAGGCCCTAGACGATGATGAGAGTCGACGTTCAGCGTTTGCCAAGTTTGTGAAGAGGCAGAAGGAACGACTACGCGAGGCTCCGTCGGAGGATGGTGCTTCAACGACGAGTAGACGTCGTAAGGAGCCTGAGCGCGAACGTGAGCGGGATCGTGACCGTGACCGCCGCGATGACCGTGACAGAGAACGAGACCGCGAGCGAGATCGTGAGCGCGACAGGAGCTCCAGACACCACCACCGTGAAGACCACGATGGGTACCATGGCCGTGACAAGGATGGGCATGGCGAGCGTGAGCGGGAAAAGGACCGTGAACGTGAACGTGATAGGGAGAAGGACAGGGAAAGAGACAGGGACAGGGACAGGGATCGCGAGCACAAACGGCATACCCGAGACGAGCGGGACGGAAGGGACGAGCGCAAGCGTAGGAAAGGTTCAAGGGAACGTGGTTATAGTCGGACTGATGCGCCGCCATACGGGGATGAGGAAGATGTTGCAGGGGAAAAACCGGAACAGAGCAGAGAACGGAAGCGGGGCTCTGATAGGGCACATAGTGAACGTGCTGAAAAGCGTGCTCGCTACGATCCTGATGTAGATTTTAGAGAGGAGCGCGGAGAACGATCCCGGAGGGCGGAAACGCCTGAAGAAGGGGAGATATGATACTTATCCACTGGTCTTAATATTGACTAACTTCAGTTTTCTCGTGCGTGATGGTTTGGCTGATTAGAAAACAAAAATATTATAATGCTCGGACCAATGCTATGGATTCGAAGGATCAGGGAACTCAATAGAGCCTATGCGCAGACGAGTGTATGGATGCTTGTTCTTGATCGTCTTCTGGTAACCTTTTCTACGCTTCTTCTTGAACACCACCTCCATTTTACCCCTGGTATGCTCGACGACGGTAGCATCAACCTTAACGCGACTTGAGGATATTACAGGATCACCGCGAAGGGTGTAATCCCGTGAGCCAACTTCATGTATATCCTGCAACGCCAACACGTCGCCAACGCGTACGTCTTTCAGATGTGGGACTGTGAGTAAGTCCTTGGGTGCGAGGAGATATTTACGTCCTGCGAGAGATGCGACAATGTATTGCGAAGGTTGGGAACGGATAAGAGAAAACGCGGCACTAGTATTTTTCGGGAGCGCTGCCTGTGTTGATACTGAGCATGACGCCACTAGAAATCGTATCAGAAAGCACTACCAATATGTAAAAAAAATGACTGACCGCGTCTTAGATTATTTGATAGCCAGCTGCGAATTTGCCAACTCGCCATGGCGAAATGAAGACCAGCAGGCAACCAGCAGTTCTCTTCAAGTAAAGACTACGTGACCGTGTGACACCGTGACACGGAGAGCCGGTTTAGTCGGAGATTTAAATTAAGTCTGTTCCGAGAAATTCCTTTAACATCGACTCTGCTCATTCCTTCCCATCCAACTCATTCCTGTCGCGACAATGCACAGAATCGCTCTCCAGAACTCGGCGCGCAGAGCTGCCTTTGCTGCTGCCCCCAAGGTCCTGCTTTTGCCGCTTTTTCCTACTCAATTTCATGCTCATACAACTTTTTTATGTTCAGAATGTTGCTGCACTTGCCTCTCGGTCATATGCTACCGCAAAGCCTGGTGCGTACTCCTGTGCGGCGTATCCTACTGTGTTTGACGTGTATTGGAACTTTCCGGTTCGTTGTCACATTGCGTATCTTAAACAGCCGCATCCGAGGTTTCTTCAATACTGGAGTCCCGTATTGCTGGTACTGCTATCAGTGGTAACGTTGAGGAGACTGGCCGTGTCTTGAGTGCGTAGTCGCGGTGGTCATTTCCAGTCTGTTGGTCTCATAATATCCGCAGGCGTCGGTGACGGTATTGGACGTGTCTGGGGTCTTAAAAATGTCCAGGGTAAGCCGTGATTCTCCACCATTCATTCCGTGCAAATAACCTTGTTCGCAGCCGAGGAGATGGTGGAATTCTCGTCCGGTGTCCGGGGCATGTGTCTCAACTTGGAAGCTGACAACGTCGGTGTCTCCATCTTCGGTAACGATCGTCTCATCAAGGAGGGCGACACCGTCAAGCGTACTGGTCAGATTGTCGATGTTCCCGTTGGCCCAGGTCTTCTTGGTCGTGTCGTCGATGCTCTCGGTAACCCAATTGACGGAAAGGGTCCCATTGAGGCTGCCGAGCGGAGACGTGCCTCTCTTAAGGCCCCCGGTATCTTGCCCCGTCGTTCGGTCAACCAGCCTATGATGACCGGTCTCAAGCCTATTGACGCCATGGTGCCCATTGGTCGTGGTCAGCGTGAGCTTATCATTGGTGACCGTCAAACCGGAAAGACTGCCGTAGCAATCGACACCATTCTCAACCAGAAGCGATGGAATGATGGCAAGGATGAGGACAAAAAGCTCTACTGTGTTTACGTTGCTGTCGGCCAGAAGCGTTCCACTGTCGCCCAGCTAGTCAAGACCCTCGAGGAAAACGACGCAATGAAGTACACTATTATTGTTGCTGCTACCGCCTCAGAGGCTGCTCCCCTGCAGTACCTTGCGCCCTTCTCTGGCTGTGCAATGGGCGAGTGGTTCCGTGACAATGGCAAACACGGTATGCTATTATTCGCTTCTTCGGGCGAACTCGGTACTGAGTGTTATGTTAGCCCTCATTATCTATGATGACTTGTCGAAGCAGGCCGTTGCTTACCGTCAAATGTCTCTCCTCCTCCGTCGTCCCCCCGGTCGTGAGGCTTACCCTGGTGATGTCTTCTACCTCCACTCCCGTCTCCTTGAGCGCGCTGCCAAGATGAGCGACAAATTCGGTGGTGGATCCCTCACTGCACTCCCCATTATTGAGACTCAAGGTGGTGATGTCTCCGCTTACATTCCTACCAACGTGCGTGATTGCCCAGTCTTGCACATTTATTGATCCCCATCTCGCATATAGGTCATCTCGATCACTGATGGCCAAATCTTCTTGGAGGCTGAGCTGTTCTTCCGTGGTGTCCGTCCCGCCATTAACGTTGGTCTCTCCGTGTCTCGTGTTGGTTCTGCTGCCCAAACGTTCGTACCTTTTACGGTTTTCGTATATCATCCTTAACCCAATTCTCTCCGCCTATAGGAAGATCATGAAGAAGTTCGCTGGTTCTCTTAAGTTGTACCTTGCTCAATACCGTGAAGTCGCTGCCTTCGCCCAATTCGGTTCAGATCTCGATGCTTCAACACGTTTCCTCCTCTCCCGTGGTGCTCGTTTGACCGAGCTCCTTAGTAAGCAACTGCGTTCAATGATCTAAAAATATAGCTAATGCTTTCTAAAAGAGCAAGGCCAATACCAGCCCTTGCCTACTGAGATCCAGGTGCCCATCATCTATGCTGGTGTCAACGGTCTCGTGCGTAACCTATCTTCCAAGCCTCACCTGCCGCTCGCTAATCTCTATCATGTAGCTTGACTCCATCCCCGTCGACAAAATCACTTCATGGGAAGCTGAATTCCGTTCACATCTGACTGCTACCCAGAGTGCACTTCTGGAAGAAATTGAGACTGGCAATGTTACCCCCGAGATGGAGGCTAAAATTAAGAAGGTCGTTGAGGACCACGTCTCGTCGTTTACCTCCTCGTAGACTAGATATTCTTGTGTATCTACCCCGGTTTTTTCCGTTGTAACGGACACGCACTAAAGTCCTATCGCGAATACCATGATTATTTTCGCAGCGCGATTGTAATATTGTATATAAGTCAGCAGCATGGTGAGATACAAGGCCTATAAGTGGGGTACATCGAATTCGGCAGAGTTCGCAACATGTAATTAACCTCATTCTGCGACTTGCGCCTCGGTCTCATCTTCATCGTCATAATCTTGATCATCCTCGTTTTCCCCCATGGACTCCTTGAGCTATATTACGTGCTTCGTCAGTATTACTGTTCTAGGAAGTACAACAAGACCAAGACGCACCATCTCTAGTAGTTCATGACACTCGTTCAGGTGTGCCATGACGATACCCTGTCCTTCGGGAATATTTCCACCTACGCCCACGAATCTGCCGTCTTTCCGCATGGAGTCGATCTGGTGCAGTGCCAGTTGATACTATGAAAAATGAACTCCCTGACATCAAAAGAATCAAAGGACCGGAAACTCACGGGGTAGAGGTCCCGGGGCGTAAACGGACCACCGAATTTGTATACTTCATTAAGACACTTCTTCACTGTGGAGAGTTTATTGGCCTGCATGCAATGTATGAGAATCAGAATCGAGGGCAGATGGAAGAAAGACGCACGATGGGGATGAGTTCCTCCGATACCGGCTCGCTCGACGATAATAGACGGTAGATAAGACCATAACACCGTCTCAGCAAGTACAGTAGGACCTGCACATGTATGAATAGTTGCACGTCAACAGGTACAAACACCACTCACATACTGTCCTGGTGGCCTATTACCCTCTGTATCGACAAACTTGCCATCGATACGCATCTTGTCGATCTCGTGCAGGCTCATCGAATAATTATAAAGATCTGTCTCACGGAGACTCCATCTGTGCGTGAGGACAAGGTTCTCCAGTTCCGCACGCAGCTGGTTCAGGCGGTCATGAATGGGCTTCAGAGAAGATGCTACGTTCTTCGACTCGTCCTGCGCTTTAATTTGCTGGAGGATGTCGAAGCATTCCTCGATGAGGGAGGTGCAAAGTGCTTGAGAAGCTGGCATAATTCCTCCCGGGCCAAGGAATTTCCCGTCGACACGTTTTCTGTGAAGGTGATAAAGACAAAAGATGTAGTCTAGTTGATGGCGCACTCACGAATCGATCTTACGCAGTTCCTCAGCCAGGGACTTTATTTCGGCTTTGTGTGAACCCTCTTTGGCAGCCAGCGCAACTAATTGTCTCCGAATCGTGACGAGGCGTTCATGAATGGGAACCAGTTCTACTGAGAGCACCGACAGAGAACTTTCGAGGGATCGCATGATAACATCTTTAGAGCCGCAGCATTCATTAAGCGACTTCAGAAAGGATATTCGGAAATGAAGGCGCACCACATTCATTAAACTGGCGCTCCAGGAGCTTTATCATAGCTTCGGGGTGTTTACTACTCTCAGCATCTTGTTGTACTATGTGACGTAGCTCGCTTAGTCTCCGCTGGAAAGGGGCCAGGTCTGATTCATTGTAGACTCCTGATTCTTCCATATGACTGAGTAATTGCTGTGCGTGACAAATAACAATCAGTACGGATCTTCATACAGTAGATGCATGTGTGATGATATGGAGACAGAATGGAATGCGGTAGACAATAGCCGGCTGGATCTCCACAACACAGGGCGCACACCACCCGTAATGAGATATGGAGAGATGGAGTACTGACCCTCATGGAGGCCAGCTGTGAGTATACAGCGGGACATTCCTTCGTTCGCCCCAATGTAAGATAACACAAGGAAAGGAGGCTGAACACATCGGCCAGTGTTGTATCCACTCGATTGTTGTAGGTCGTGTTATCATCACGGACATCGTTGAGTTTTGTGACTATGGAAGATAAGTGTCCAAAATGAGATAAACAATACTTTGGAAGAAAGAAAGAATTATATCCACCTTGTTTAACGACGGCCTGGTAAAGGGCATTCACATCTGACGGCTTGATAAACTCGGCACGGTCCCTCTTCAGGGCAGTAAGCCGGTTCCGTATGCTGCGGTGGGCAAGGGTTTGTTGGACGGGTAGCAATAAGAGCGCGCACTAGACTCACTTTATCACGGCCTCGAGGATCGGCAGTTCTGAGATATAAGAGATCAGTGAAGCTCAGGATCAAAAGTAGCACCTGCCACTTGCCCTCTTGCGCGACCGGTGCGCTCATCTGTAAGATTCACAGTTCTTGCTCGTCGTGGAGTACGTGAGATACTGATTGTATTTCTTCAAGGAACAGAGACGCCAGCAAACCAGCTTGGTTTCCAATTGCCAAGAATTGTCCTATCATGATTGGAAAAGGCAAGTGCTTATGGTCGAATTCATGTTTCCCACGGTATCATCCCATTTAAGCTGACTCTGTGGCTATCGGCAGTGCCCAGCAGAGTGCCCGTTCAAGTCGGTTTTCCTCTTCGTTCACCACTACCATCGTCTATACCATCGGCACATCCATCAAACACAATGGAGAAGATTAAAGAGGTTGGCAGCGATCGTTTGCGTATATACGATCTCACTGAACATGCGCTTGTAGAAAATGAACCAGCTGCGGTTTGAGGCAGACAATGCGGTTACTCGCGCCGAAGATGCAGAAGCTAAGAACAAGAAATATGATCAACTGATCCTTGAAAAGGACCAGGAGATTACTTCGATGTCTCACAAGATCTCTGTTCTTGAGGCGGAGCTTGACAAGGTAGACGCGAAACTTGCAGAAGCCAAGGCTTCACAGGAAGAGGGAGAATCGCTGAAGAGCACGAACGAGAACCTTACGAGAAAGATTGCGCTGCTGGAGGAGGAACTTGATGCCGCTGAGAAGAACGTGAAAGAAACGATGGAGAAGTACGTTGTGGCTACCATCTTTCTCTGTTATCAACGACTGATTACCTGTTCAGGCTGCGACAAGTGGACGTCAAGGCAGAACACTTCGAACGTCAAGTTCAACGGATCGAGCAAGAGCGTGATCAATGGGAGAAGAAGTTCGAGGTATCTCGATTTGTTCTATGCTGTTGAAATGCCAACTGACGCTTTTGCACAGGAAATGCAACAGAAGTACAAGCAGTCGCAAGCAGAACTGGACAACATGGTTGCTAACATGGAGTCACTGTGATCTGGTTTCTTCATGTCTCGTGCGCTCTCCATATAGAGCTTTGATCTTGACTATCTCATACCACAGCCAGCACTGCGTGGTCACGACCTTCCTACACGACATTCTCATAATTCTCTTACCAGGAATATTGTCTGATTATTTAACCGAATAAATTCTTGTCCCAAATCCATTGGCTGATCTCGCGATCCGACATTCTTTGTTCTTCGTAAGTTCCTGCATGCTGAAGCGTTAGGGGGTTCGTAGTCATCATGATTACATAAGTTGTAAGTTTGGCACCTGACTAGTACACGCCTCATGCACTGATCCATCCGAGTCAATGGCATCATCAGCTGACACTACTGTGTGGGGCTGCTCATGCAGTCGACATTCACAAATGGACATCATGTTTTTCTTTAGCTCGACAAACAGGACCACGATGCAGGAACAGATGTATTGTTTGCTACTTATTTTCATCAACCGCGTGACAATCGCGTGAAGCAATACTAGGCAGTCGGTGTCCACTGATTCTAAGTCACTCCCTTTGATGACAAACCCTTTCCCCTCGTTTCCCGCAGAATTTCATCGACAAGATGAAGCCGGTACTAGCTTGATCACTCGCCTTACCAGTTATCGTTCCTTGTGTTTCTCGATTCTCAATCGCATCATTTATACACCGCTCGATCCCGTATACCCTTTCTGTTTCCTGTGGCTGACTCTATACTTAGGTCTTCATCTAGGGTCTCATTCGTCCATTTGCAGCAGTACTCCGAGATTGGCCTATCATCTTCAGGTTGTATTTGGGACCGTGTGGACGTTCTTATCGAGGTGTGCAGCTCCTGTGCTTATCCATGTATTCTTATTATCAAAGTATGTCATAACCCAACTGATCGTTATTCAGCCATGTTATCGAGATTAAGCCGTCCTTGAGGAGATTCGACTATTGTCTCCTCAGGTAAGATACTGAATAAGCTCAATTTCGGAATCGACAGTGCATCACCGGCCATTAACGGTACACGTTGTATCTGCGTTCTAATGATGTTCACGCAACCAAAACTTTATTCCCCCTTAAAGTTCAGCGAGACCGAATTCACGCAGTGTCGTTCATCGGCTGTAGAGGTTGTAAGACCCAGACCAAAAATATGCAAGATAGAAAGGAGCGTACTTGGCGTATCGTATCCTTCTCCTTTGAACACATGCCCGAGGTGACCACCGCATGCGGTACAGGTAATCTCTGTCCTCGTCATAAACATCGACCGATCTTCGTGCCTACTAACGGCACCAGGGATCGCTACGATGAACCATGAGAGAGAAGTTGGATTTCCGAAAATGATAAGTTACCATCAAAGAAAGCAGGCCATCCGCAGCTGCTGTTAAACTTCGTGCTGCTCTTGTATAGTGGTGTGCCACAGCCAGCACAGCTGTACACGCCTGACGTGTCATGGTGATTGTATTCCCCTGTGTTGGGTCCCTCTGTTCCCTTCTGACGGAGGATTCTAAACTATCTCCGACGCAAAGAGTGAGCATACGTCCAAGGTGTAGATTGAAGAACACACCTGCTGTGGAGACAAAATGGCACGCCATTCATCTTCAGACTTGGAGTTAGTTCCCATGACGAAGGCGGATCGATGAAAACGAGATTTGAAAGTCAGAGGAGAGGCTTTTCTGATGCTGGTGAAAGACGCAATAGACTTGTGATACCGTAGTAGACTACGCATATCATGATGGACGTACGTCGTCTAGCAATATGCTGACAATGACGTCAGGTGACCAGCCGAAAAGGGTCATGAAGGTGACTCAGTTATGAACAAAACGGGAGACCAATTTGTCAATTACCGGCCGAGGGCCTCCATTATTATGACAGCAAATATTGAAACGCAAGGCTGAAGCCTGCGCGCGCATGGGCGGAGGATACGTGACTCTTTCATTCATTCGTCCATTTCGTTTTTACTTGTCTTTTTGTCCTCCAAGTACTATCGCCACTGGTGGTGCTAGACGAACAAGTGCATCCTGCATCTTCCGCAGTTCTATCGAGGCTTTCCTATACCCAAACGAAGGGATCCCATAATTATCCAGAGTCCATTTTATTTTGTCCTTGTCGTTTTTCTCCTTTGACTCGGATGTCCAGAATTGCGATGTATCCACGAACATTCGGCCCTCCCCTTCCGTCGACCAACGCACTGGTTCGATTTCCAACCTGAACGGCATTTCTCGACTCACTTATAACATATTCATATGTGAGTTATCTTCAAGATATCGTGTATACTCTATGGATACTTCCTCGTGTGCTTCCGCGTGGTAACCTTGAGCCAGAGACCTATCTCTGATGTATAAGTGTTGTCTCCAATGCTACATCATGTGTTCCATACTCCCCATGTCCTTTTGCAAATGTTACAGACTGCCCCACATTTTGGTCTGAATATTCATTGAACCCGTCCATTGCCCAGGATTCGACAAGATCATAATTAAGGAACGAAGAGGCTCAGACTAGAAACGAGGAAGAGACAACTCAGTCTTAGTTGGAAAGACTGCGAGAAAGGAATGCTGAATATTAGAGGATTAGAACGAAAATGTGAACGTGGATGCTATAGTAGTATCATACTCTGCCCTATTGAGCGAGCGATAGGATACGTAGGTCAATTTGTGATTCACCTGTCCCTGCATCGGAAGCCCAATACCTGTTCACTAGCACTATTCATCTGCGTCTGACATATGGCACGTGTGTGTGCAGGAATATTGAATTCAAGTTGTTGCTCGCAAAAGACACTTATAAGTCTGGCAGCTGGAGGCCCGACCATTAATTGATATTAATAACTGGCCAACGCAAACTCCATTGGAGAACAATAATACCCAGAAGTGGAAGTGACCATAAAACAAGGAACAGATTGTGATGCCGTGACGCTTTGTTTTCCAACACCGGTACTACCCAGTCCAAATACAAATACCTGACACCTGTTACATGAGGATCGCCAAGGACAATGTGCCATTTCAAATCCGATCGATCGACAAAGAGTACGTAGAACCCCAACACATGAAACTGTTTCCCAACCTCGCGGAATAGAAACTGGGATTGTGACAACTTGTGTGATACATCATTGCCGGAGTTTGAACTGACGTTGGAAGTACATACGTAATTGCGGTGCTTTTAGCTACTTGAGACCCACGAATGCCCAATCAATAATATATTACTGATACACTGTCGACTAGACATAGTATAATATCGAACGCGTTACAATCATCAAATCAAGTCAACTGAGACGTTGGCTTATTGATATCCAGGGCTAGCGCTGACAGGTCCCCTATCATCGTCATTAAACATCACATGGGTTGACATCGGCAGCGAACATGACAAACCTTCATTCGCCCCGACATTCAATGTTGGTCCTGTCGATTCTGAATCAAAAGACACCACGCTTTGGTTGATGTAAATATTGATCAATGAGCAGCTGGAGCTAGGGGATGGCGCTCTACTTTGCGAGTTCAAGGGTATGACTGAGTTATCAAAGATCCTGTTGAGTTATATCATGGGTGATGATTTTGAAATCATACCAGTGGCACTACCATCATCATCTTCTTCTTCTTCTGCTTCTTCTGCCTGTTCATATTCGTCCGCATTCCTGGCTTTCACTATTCGACTAATCGTCGCAAAGAGCTCATGTTCTTCCTGTTTATTATGTACATCTACATTAAGGCCTCGGATGGTTTTGTTTGGAGGAAGATCGGTGACTAATCCACTACATGTGAGATATGGACGGAGAGAAAGAAAGAGCTATCACACCAACCTGAAAGACTGTCTTTGTAAAAAAGATTTGTGCTCAGTATTGTGCTATGGAATGTGGAGATCATACATACCTTCTACCACATCACGCGGACTCTCCTCACAATCAGAGGCTTGGTCTTGTGCGGACTTCTCGGGGGTTCCAAATACTAGTCAACAGATTGGAGTTAGTAAGGAACTGAGTCGCCCTGTTGTTCTGACATACCAAGGGTGTTATCTTTTTCTGGTAGCAACCGTCTGGCCAGGTCATCCGAAGTCCTCTGTAGTATTCCCATTTAACTGCAATTCAAAGATGTCTCTTGTGCGACTAGTTGACTTACTCTGATACTCGTATAAGCCCGATATGTGACCTTGAGAAAGCGCTCGGCATCCGACTTGCGGACGAAAAGGTTTACAATGAACTTGCGAAAGGATTTTTTCTGCGTCTGAAGTTGGTCTCTGAGTTTTACCGCCCTGTGAAGGCGAGTGAGTAAGGCATTTTGGCTAGGTGGAAAAGCCTACTGGTCATATTGAAGTTTGCCAGCGGTGTAAGCTCGACTGTAGGTGGATTTATCAGTTTCTGAGAGACGATCGTGTTCCAACAAGTCGGCCAGCTCTCGCAGGGTTGCCAGCGATAATTGTAGATAGAGGTCGCCTTCTTCAAGATCTGTCCGGCCCTTGAGCTGAATGAAGGTCGCGGGCAAGTTTGCGAATTGGCTCGCAGGTCCAAAGTTCGCGGATATTCGAATTGTTGTACTGGCCTTTGGGGGACGCATGGTATGTAACTAAAAATCGACGGAAGCTGTCGTAATCTGTCGCGCTGATCTCCTTGGTTATATACGACCTGTGCAAGCGATTGATGATGATGAGTCCAGAGGGCAAAGATAACAAGCTTGTTTCCTTCACAGGAAAATTATGCAGATATAGCAACTAGCTGTTGCTATACCATAGTAAGTTATATGCTTGGCGCTTGAGCCTGAAGTCGATAAGAAATCGTGTAATCCTCGAAATAGAACAATACAGCAGAACATTTTCGTCATTCGGATAAAAGTTCCCTATATATATATCAGGGTGCTTTGTAGATACGTATATTCAGCTGGGTATATGAATTGTTGAGACGTAACTTGGCATGGGTCACGGCGAATGACCTACATATATAATTAAGCGGTAAGTTGGTTCTGAAGTCCGCGAAGTGCCGGGGTCCGAATTATGGGTCCATGTTTGCTTTGACAACCTTTTACTTTTAGTCCACACAACAACGCAGGCAGTGTTTTTGAGGATGGCCTCGACCTCCGCTGCTCATTCCCACCTTTCTGAATATGAGATTTGGTGGAGTGGCCACTACAAATTCCTCGAAGAAAAGGGTTACAAGCTACGAAGTCGCTACAGTCCAGATTGGGTCCCCTCTTGGACGAACACCAACAAAGTTGATATAAACTGTGAGGATGGGATTGTGCCACCAGTAGGTGTTTTGATAATAGCGGTGTCTATCGATTACCATGCGTTCTTTAGCACTATCTTGTGCTAGATGCACGGCGTATTCAAGACGGCGCTCGAGTATCACTGAAACGCATAAACATATCCCGTCACCCTTATGAGATAGAGATCGGTCGCTATTTCTCTACCCATCCTCTTAGCATTGACCCAGCCAACCATTGCGTGCCAATTTACGATGTTTTGGAGGTGCCCGTCGACAATCATACTGTGATAATTGTCATGCCGTTACTTCGAGATATTATGAATCCCTCTTTTGACACGGTTGGAGAAGTTGTTGATTGCGTTCACCAGCTGTTTGAGGTATGCTTTTCATGCACCAATTCATAATGACTTCTTTCTTACGTTCGAAGGGGCTGCGCTTTATGCACAGGCATCATGTCGCTCACCGGTGCGTATCCCAGTTGATTGAGTGACTTGTCTCACGACCTGGACGTAGTGACTGTATGCAACTGAACATGCTGATGGACGGCTGCATGTTCATAGATGCATGGCATCCAAGCGAACAATATATGTCAGAGGACCTCAAACGCCCAGCCAGGTATCGCACGCGCATGCAATCACCACCAAAATACTACTACATAGACTTTGGTATCTCCCGCAAATATGAGGCATCCAACACCAACCCATTGGAAGATCCCATATTCGGTGGGGATAAGGAAGTACCTGAATTCAAGGAAGACAATTTTAAACCTCGAAACCCTTTCCCAACTGATGTTTGGTATCTTGGACATGCCATCCAGGAAACGTTTCTCGACGTAAGGTGTAACAGCGGCTTCTCATTTTTCATACTCTGATTTGTATAAAACAGCACTACTCAGGCGTAGAATTTCTGGGCGGTCTAGTATCGGACATGATGGATTCGGATCCAGCACAGCGTCCGAACATGGACGAAGTTTTTTCTCGATTTCAGGTTATACGCCAAGGCTTCAGTAACTGGAAATTACGTTCCCGGGTGGCCCCTGATGGCGGGAGATCTCTTTTTGATTTCTTAGCCCACTGGGCACGTCGCATTCAGTACATAGTACGCAGGATTCCTCCAACACATACCTCGCTGTCATAAAGTGGACTTCTTTGTAAACAGTCTCTTACAATGCACGAGTTTTTTGCCCCTGAGTCTTTGCATCTATAGGGTGTGAGGCCTTGAGGTGTCATGCTGACTTCACGCTACACACTTGACTACACAGCGTCAGATGCATTCAAATCAATGAACCGGCGAGTTCTTGCTGGTGATTATGCTGATTGCCATCCTTTTACATGGTCGTATATTACTTTATATTCTAATGTACAAGCGGTCCGCTCACCTTCGGACGTCTTCTACCGTGAATTACAATAAGAGATGGGCTTGTACACTACGTTTGACGTTCCCTTCAATATTACACTTACAACAATGTTAGGTACCTGTCAGAACTGGCCCGAACACACGATGACACCAACCCATTCCGGTCGAGAAAAGTCACGACAGCTACAAGAGATTCTATGGCTTCATCAACATCAGGACATTGTTCTCAAATAGCATGCCACTACTGCACAACACTCCCGACCGTGGAATGATGTATGCACTCTTTGACCTTTCATTGATTTCCCATCTCTCATCGCATCCCATGGGGCAGGAGAGCCCCCCGCATAGCGGCCCAATAAGTGATAGGTCGGCATTCTGAATCAGCCTCAAGAACCCAGACGTGAGTTTCCGTACGTGATTTCACGCGGCCAGGTGAACATCATCGCTCTTCCTGAATATGCGGATTTGCCGCATGCGTGTTGGACCTTTGCTCATATCTTCCCACAGTCGGACGATGGGTTCAGCAGGCTTGCAGCTTTATATACAAATAAGCTAATCGTAAATAGTGTGTATGTAACTTGATGTCGATCGCACCTTCTGCATGCTGGTCATGCATAGTGGGGAGCACATTTCGGTTGTACTTAGTAGTAGTAGCACCTATGTTAGTCTATCTCAGTGAAACACCCCGCAAGTTGATCACACATCCACGAAATTCAAAGACGCATCCATATATATGCATCTGCAGACATCACAAAAACAAAAGCGCACTCATACCAGAGTACGAATATGACTACCACCCAAATAATAGATCCCCAACCTGCCCAAGCACGCCTTTCGCAGGACTCTGTTGCGCATTAACAATTGGTACAGGCATGGCGTGCGCAGATTTCTGGGGTGCCGGCGCAGGAGCTTTACGGAACGCAGCTACAGACGGCGCAAGCTTGATCGGCGTCCCAACAGTAGCAGCGCTATCCACCACCATCGCATTTCCGTCCGTATGCGCTTGTACTTGTGAAGTCTGGATTTGCGCCCGTGGTGGAGAAGTAGACGCCGAGAAATCAGGTCCGCGGGGGTCCTGAGTAGAGTCCTTCATGCATCGTAAGAGTCAGCACGCCGTTCGACATCGAAAAAAAACATCTTACAGCCCATTTAACGCCCACCATCCAAGTTCCCCCCAAGACCTCCCCATTTCTCCTGACTGCACGCATAGCTTCTCCAGGGTCACGAAATCCGATTCTGAACGCGTTCACAATCTCCGTATTAGGCTCTGGTTCGGTGCTTGCGCCAAGCGAGCGAAAATATTCTACAGTGAGGGAATATCTGTCTGGTGGATAGCCAAAAACAATTATATAGGTCGGTTGGTTTGGGGTGCTTGATTGGGTATGGGTTTTAGACTGGGAGATATTCAATGTAGAGGAAGAGTTTGAGAGGGAGAAGGGCTGTGAATACGAGAGCAATCAATTAAAGGGAATCATAAATAAGGACGGGACGTACGCGCGAAGGGGGAAGAACTGCCCGTTGGGACTCGCCAAAAGAAGATCCCTCACGGAATATATCATTGACTGAACTGGTCGGTGGCGCGTCCATGTCCGTGAACGCTTGCCTTTGCCTTGCGACAAATCGACTTTAACATAATAGAATAAGAATAAAACGTAAACGTACGTGCTCGAACTCTCAAACATCGACTCGGCACCAAAATGCGAGGCTCCACGGGACAGACCCTTGTTTATTTTTGCCTTGGTCTGCACGACGGGAATTTCGTCTGCATTTTGTGCGCTGGGGGACATGACCTATGCGCCTAACGCGTCAGTCTTGTTTCTGAACACTGTGAACGGCCACCTACATTATGTTGCGCCACGGACTACATGAATCATATTGAGAATTTAAGATGGTAGGAGGTAGGACAAGCGTACCATCATGTAGCCTGGCTGGTAATGCGTCCTGGACTGCCCGAAGGTGTCAGTAAGAGACGTACCGAGGGGGCCTGTGCCACTTGTGCTTCCCCAAGGATTATGACTCGTGCTTTGAGCATGCTGGTGTTGGTGAGCATGGGGGCTTGTGCTCGTTGACATGATCACTTTTCCAAATTCTCTTAACAACAGTTATAACACGAATTAGGATGCTAGCAGGAGAGCAAGGGTAAACAATTTGAATTTTGAGCACAAGTTCGGGTTCGGCTCTTGTAATGCTAGTTTTCCCACGCGGGTCCACATATCTATGAGCACTACCACCACCCGCTTCGCCCACTCTCTTCGTGCAGGAACATTCAGACCTGCTAATCGCTCGGCTCCATCATACAACTCTACGCTCTTTTTTCGCATTAATGCATCTGGTCCGTCGAAGTCCAGGTTCTCTCGCGCCGAGTCATCCGCCTTTGCCCGATCCTTCCATGCATCGCACGCTGTGCATGACTTCCATTTCGACACCCACCACTTCGTGCAGCGGCTCGAGCGCGAAGGTCTCAACCGTGCGCAAGCAGAAGGCATAATGGGTGCCATGGCAGAGGTCATCGATGAGAGCATCCGGAACATGACAAGCAACATGGTCACGAAAGCTCAACAGGAGAAGGTGAGCGCTCCTGCCGCCTTTCGCAGTGCTGCGAGACTCAACAAATAAACTGCCCATTTCTCACTCTTCATATCATACAATTTCCATTCCAGCATCAATACACCCAACAAGTCGATTTCGCACAGCTGAAATCCGAGCTGCAGCTTATTGAGAAGAATGACCTCGCTTCTTTGAAGTCTGATAATGACCGCTTGGTTGCGGATATGGAGAAGCTGAAGCAGCGACTGCGTGAGGAGATCACGCGTACGCAGGCTGGCGTTCGACTGGATCTTAATTTGGAGAAGGGACGGATGCGGGATGAGAGCAGCGGGCAGGAGCTCAAGATCAAGGAGGTGGATGCGAGAATCGAACAGGAGATTGCGAACTTGAGGACGACGATTCAGCAATCGAAGGTATGTTTCTTAATTCTTTTCGACGAAGCGACTACTGAACCCTTGGGTGTTTAGGCAACGACGCTGCAGTATCTTGTTGGATTCGGTATGTGCAGATTTAAATGCTTAGATTTAGGCTAGGATGCTGATGTTTTGCTTTTAGTGACTGGTTGTTCTGCGCTTCTAATGGCATACCTGAGATTCAGAGTATAGAGCTTTGCATCATGCATCGATGTCATTCGTTACATTTGAACTCGGAAGGCCCTTCGATCGTATCATGATCTAATTTATTATCGCTCTTACATAATTGTACAACTCTGAGTAGATACTACGTCATATATAGATTCACATTAACAGGCGCCAAAGACATACATCAGTGAATTCAGGAGTCCTTGATATTGTAGTCGTGTGAGTTATAGAAGGATATAATTATGCTTCAACTAAATATGTCAATTTATACTACAAGATATTTGAGTCGTCAATACATAGGCATGGATGTTTGTAAATTTAGACTACCATGAGGAGTTCGTAACAAAGTTGTTACTATCTTACATTGTGACCCGCAACGGATGGTAGTGTAATTGAGTTCCGCTTGTTGAGTGTTCTCATTTCCCCATATTTATATTTTGAATTATATCACTATTCAAGGCTTTTTCCTGGCAGGTGGCATTAGCACTGAATATCATATGTAAATTAGTATGGGAATTTGTGACAATGCTGCGACATGGCACCGTCGCAGCCTGTGAGTTATAGTAGGGGAATCATGTCAATCTTGTCGAGTGTTCTTAATGTCCCCCATATATGTTTTGGTTATAAGGTCATTCAAGGCTTTCCCTTGAAAGATAGCTTTGAAAATTGTCACCGGATCTAGAACACCATGGAATTCATGAAAAATGTGGTTACATCGCACCATAGTAGCCTGCGAGGGACCGAATTCAGAAGTGCCCTTCATTGTGATGTGACTCCGATGTACTTCCTGACCAGACATCAAGGAAAAAGTAGTATTCAATATATGTACTGACAAGTGCTGATTCGTAGATAATTGTGGCCTTTGCCAATGATCATCTGGGGCGCCTCTCCACGCCGCTTCTCGATATCCGGTATTATCTCTTCCCACGATAGCAATAACCAGTCAGGCTCGTCAACCACGAACCAACTACCACCAGACCAGATGTTTTATGGCTATGTCCGACTTTCACTCGCCGCCGCTACGATTTAGATAGCATAGGATGTTGACACGCTGCCGCAACTCAGTACTACGCAAGTTACAAATGTATATACAAAACAGAGCGCTCTAAGTTATCGACGATCATGGTCACAGGATAGATGTAAGTAGTATGGTCAGCCACGGAGCGATTGGAATGCACATATGTCTGCTAATCTACGAAGGGTAAGTAACTTGTGATTCTCCCACCAGTCCGATCGTTGTTTGTGGGGGTTGATATACTCTTTGATGAATTTCATCAGTTCGGTGTGCATGGGTTTGAATACTTTGACTGAGAACTCGACATTTTCATTTCCTCCTCCCTTTAGCCCGAGCAGGACGCAATGAACAGCGACGGTGGCTGTACAATACAAGCCGTCGAGTTGAGACTGTTGAGTGATGTATCGCAGGTAGCCGAGTTCTACGACAGTGTTCTGGACAATGTCCCGAAGCACGTCATTTTCAAACACATTCACCCCATCGGTCTTGAAAACATATCTCGGGGGAAACGGTGGCTGCTTGATGAGATTTTTGACCATTTTGACCTGGTGCTTGGGTTCCGATTCGACAGAAGAAAGGGGAAGACGTAGATCGTAGCCGCGCGGAACGAGATTGTGTGCATGCTTTTTAGCAACGGACATCACGTTCACAGATGGCGCCGATAGAATTCTGTAGAGCCTCGATTCGTTATCCAAAGTCCAACGTTTGGCAGAATCTGTTGGTGTAAAATTGAACTATCAATCATTTTAAAAAAGGTACAACCCCACCTTCTTCGGCGAAGGCACACGCTGCTTCGACTAATGCTGAATGAACTTGTTGCTTTCGCTCGTCCTCGAATAAGAAAGGGGTTTCGGCAAGCACGGATCTGATAATTGTGTCCAGCGCCATCCGAACGATTTCCTTGTGGATCGTATGGTTCTCGTCATACTCCGCAGGCCCTACACCAGGCTTCTGGGATGTAGACTGCCCAGAATCACTGGCAGTAACAATGGGCTGCAAGGGTGCCGTGGATGGCGCAACATCCTGTCGATCCGTTAGTCATTAGTTGTTTGTTCATAACAAGAAATGCCTACCTCGGCAGCCGCCCAACCCCTCACCCGCTTTTGACGCGGATCAAAGGGAATAAAGGTACCTTGACGGCGTTTTCTTGAAGGTTGAGCAGGCAACGGATCTTCTAGACGCAATTGTGATGGTGCGTTGGAGTGCGAGGGCTCGTTGATAGGTAGAGGTAAAGGTTGGCCAAAGTCCAAAGGTAGCAGATCTTCTGGATCAGGCATCGTAGAGATGCCATCATTAGATAGGATAGGAGCATAGAATTCGGGAAAGTACGAAGCAATTGATGCATAATAGTGTGATGGCATAGAGGCCATGTGAGGCGTCATAGTGGGACCCGGCTCGACTGGAATATTGCCCGCGTTCAGGTCGAAGGAGGTGAACTGAGTAGACGAGCTATTGGCAAGCGAGTCTTCCCCAAAACCAGTCACACTGGTAGCATTACGGTAATCAGGATGGCTTGTGTGCGCATCGAGATTGGGGTATGAGTTTCTGGGGCTCGTGGTGTAAGGGTCATGATGATTGCCAACCTGTGTATCAAACAAGTTCGAGAAGTCAGATTCTGAGAACAGATCAGGAGTTTGAATAGAGAAGGACTCTAGTAGCTCCTGCTCCGAGTCACGCTGCTGATCACTACTAAAGCTAGCATTATGATCAGTAAAGTTGAAATGCGGATTGCCAGCACCAGAGTACATCGTGGCGGCCAGCTGACAGCAGACGCTGAGGTAGCGGAGTCTGACTACTGCGAACTTTTATTGTGGTCATCTCGACTAAAAGTTCAGATGAGTCTGTGATAGGAAGCGGCCCTTCTGATGTAAATGCGTCTGCTGATTTTTGACTTCATTGCCGACAACGAGGCATGGGCGTCAAATCAGACATTCCTAATTTGGCTTTTAGTATCGGCACAATTGAAAGAGAGGAGCCCCACTTGGTAACATCGTACGGATTAGGTTGAAGCATTGACTTTTCCATATTGCGGCCGCGAGGTTCGAATCTACTAGAAGCAGCTGGAATCGAATTGCACGTGCAGCGGGTAACTTGAAGAAGTCGTAGTACGTGCACCATCATAGCCTGAGAGTAAAGTGCTAAGATGAAAGACCCTTGTCACCAGCATAAAATCTGCCTTTGATCTCGTGACCGTTTGATCAGTAAAGTTTTCCTTCGGTGCAAAACAGCAACTCACTCCGAGTCTGAGTCTGAACTCCAGAGACCTATGATAGTCACGGTCACGGTAAGGCACGTTTTGACTATGCGTAGCGGCAATGATCATAATTGAATATGCCAGGCTATCCCCGGCGAATCCACGTAGCCATCCCATTCACAATTTTTCAGCTACAAGGGTTCTTGTCTAGGGGCATCCGCCAAACCTCCCTTGTGATATGGTCCGTCTTTGTACACCGTCTGTTAGGGTACTCGTTGCCTATGTGATGGGATGGTTCGTCATCAGTCTGTGGATTCCTTGAAGCAAACACCAGAGCACTCACGCTAGCGGGCCCCGGCTCCTTCTTGCCTTCACACTTGTATGTCATACGCTGCTCCTCCATGTAAGCATCTTGCTCCGGAGTGTTTGATTTTGACGATGCAACATTCCTGCGGAGTGCCCTCGCGATGCGCGTGTGGGTGACATTCACGATGGTTCTGCGAGACACATTAGCAAGTAGCAGTAGCAGATCGTAACGGTGCTTGCGCACCAGTCCCCGACTCCTGATTCCGGCCTGCTCGTTCCAGAGTGTGGTTCAGATGCACGAGTGCAGTAAATATTACATATGCAAGATGATGCGTACCGTAAGAATCACGAGGTGGTACATCATAAATGCAAAGTAGGACAAGGTAAGAACAAAGCGTAAAAGGCGTGTATGCACATTATAATGTCAATTCATGGCTTCAGAGATTTTGCTTGCGAAGAAGGTCCTGCTCCAGTTTCGTCCATTGAGTATCCAACCTTGTGAATGTGTGGATGAGTATCGGGTTGTGATGATTGAGGCTTCCGTGCCCGAATAACGACGAACAACTTTCCAGAATCCTTGGGAGATGAACTCTTCGTGCGCATGTGTGGCAACATTGCTCCAGTAGGTAGTCCAGAGCCCATGAGCGCAGGAAGGCGCGCAACATTCGCTATGGAAGCAGTTGGAGTAGGTAGTTCGTCATAGATCGTCTTCGTTGGTGTGCCAACAGACACCGGCCCACTGCACTTGCGTTCCATGCTAGGAAACGTGAAAGTTGAGCTCCCCGTTCGTTCCGCCTTCCTATCCTGATAGTCCTCGAGCGGCCTGTAACGTAAGAGTGATTTTGCGAGCTAGCCTAGTAGTTCACCGCACTGAACTTTAAGCTCGGATGATAGAACAAAAATGGTTGGAAGTGGTAGGAGGCGGGAGCTGACAGTATAGAGCACCAGCCTGAGGTGTCGGGACTTGGTAGGGCAGTAGATAGGGCAGTAGATAGGGCAGTTGCAGTGGAGTTCATTTATGTGACTATGGCGTGGACCATGCTACATCCGAGTCTATAGATGCACCGCCCACTGCTTCCCAGCAGCCCCAGTTGAAGAGCGAGTACTACAGGACATATTTAAAGCCTTTGGGCAACCCTAGAGCGTACTCTTCAGCTTCAGCAGCTTCATTGCACCGAGAAAGATGTCACCTAAACGTCCAGCACATCGCAATAGACATGGCGCTTGTCAGGATGCAAATGATATACAGATTTACGTATGAAGGTCCCAAACTAGATGACCGGAAGTACCTGTGATGGCGTGAGTGAGAGACCATAGAGTACGGGGTCACCGTAAACTCACAGTGCATCAATGTTGCCAGATGTTGACACCGAGTTCACCAGTGCGATGGCTGCAGCGTGTTTCGACCACGATTGGGAAAAAATACTATTAAATACCCAAGTCAAAAAGGTAACATAGGTAACTGAGGACTGAGTCGCAAAGAATCGTAAAATTGCTGAAAGATGATTGAAAGGTTCGTACAGCGACAGATATCGGACGACCGTATTCATGGTAGATGTGGCAATCATAAACCCGACGACGCCGACAAGTAGCGGACCAGTGATAGGCCAGAAGCGATCGCCAGTAACATCTGAGTGCCTTATCTATCGTTAATCTGACTTTTCGAGCCTGTCAAAGACTAACCTGGCCACAAAAAAATGAGGTTGCAGTTCCCACAGGAAAACCCTCTACACGCTTGCATCGATCCTCCTTTTTGGCTGCAGCGTCCTCCTCCATCCATCGTTTCGCCAGCGTTCGAAAGCCAGACGCTCGGAGTTGAAAGAAAGTCTGGTAAAATCCAGATCGCACACTGCAACTAGTATGATGGTTAAAGTGCCCTCTACCAGGCACGGTCACCTGCATCAAAGTCAGCGTTACTTTTGGGAGCGTGCAAATATTGCTTTAGACCTACAAGCTGTGAACCCAGTGTACCGTCTAGGCCTGCTAAAATTCCTGATGTTGGCTGCATCATGATAAGGGCACTACAAGCATGACTGACTGACTCTCCCACAAGAATCGCTGTGCATAACCCTAGGTCGTTTCGCTTGTACCTAGAGAGACTTCAATATATAGAATTAGGAGGGCATATAGCGACTATACCAAGGACCTACCCCGGGAAACGGAACACCGCTGCGTCGACAAATCCAAACAAGAAGCACGAAATCAGGGCTGCATCATAATATCTAAAGCAAAGTTAACTCGAGAGTAGGCAAGAGTGATAGATACTAACGTTTGTACCTTCGAGAACCCTCGTTAGGCGATGTTTGATCAAATGAAAAATGTGCTTGTGAATTCTCGAAAACGCCGCACAGGGCGGACCGTCCGGGGATACGCCGAGTCAGGTGAACTGATTCACGTCGAGATCCTCAACCAACGCAAAATAAAACAAAAACTGTCTCACCGGTAGACAACAGTAGCATACTAGTAGCAGCAGTAGTATTGTATGATGATTATAGCAATGGCGTGGAAACAATGATCCTTGGCGTAATACTAGTAGTGACTAAGGCATAACTGAGATTTGGAGGGACTCGAGGGGCTTCAGAAAGAGATATGGTCATCGTCGTCGTCGTCGTCATCACCCAGTTCCCCATCGCTAAGCTCATTCAACCCTTCTGAGTCAGAATCTTCGACATCGCTGTCCTCCTGCCCATCGTCGCATTCCTCGCAACCCTCACCATCCCCTGTCTCCTCGTCCGCATCCTCGTCAGTGGTGGTTACATCACCCGTGCCATTGGCCTGTGCTGCCAACGCAGCCTGAGAGCCCAGACAGTCTCGGGTAATCCTCCGAAGCATCGCAGAATGTCCAACACCAAGGTCGGTATAACGCATGAACATATCCCGATCTACGAATCTGTCTCAAACTTGAGAATTCAAGTACTACCAGAAGGTATATTTGTACTTACATCCCGACATAAAACTGTTCCCAGTCATCCTGCTGCCCGCAAGGGCGTGCCAATGATTTCCCATATCGAAGTGAGCTGACACCTCGTCCAGAAGCAAACGCTGGAATCACATGTGCGCCTCGGATTACCTGCCCTGGATCAAGAAACCCAAAGGCATCTAGGTCCGACTCTTCCACAAACGCGATCTTGGGTAGACGGGCGTATTTCATGCCTGATTTATGGCCCTGCACAACCGCTAGCCACCTGACCCAGAGAAATTCAACGTGTCGCTTCATGAGCCGGCCGCCTTGATTGAACAATACGTCCACGTGGTATATGCCCAATACACGGGCATACCAGTAAGGATGGGTTGGCTTTGTCTCGCCCGAAAGTACCATAACGTCGCCGTGGGTTCTGAGGCTTATGGTGTCGTATTCTCGCCTGAAGTCGTAGGTAGTATAATGTATCTGCATGGTCTGGACCGAGTAGATAGTGTTGTTGGGGATTATGATGGAGGTGCGTTCCTCGTCTGTAAATGTGTGGTCACAATGGCTAACGTCTAACCCCTTCAACCTGTAGAGAATATGGTCCTTCAGTCTTGGTAGAAAATTCTGACAGCCGCTGTGAGTAAGAGGTAAGGTGCCTCAGAAATGGACTTCTACCTTAATGGCAGGGTCGTCGCTGTGTTCTCGAAGAAATACAAATAAATTAAGCGGATTGTTCCGAGTGGCCGCAATACTGTGATGCATTTCAGATAATGTCGATGGGGGGGCATTGGCTCCTGGTTGGCCGCCAGAGGAGGCCACTTCGGCCACCCGCCGTAGTACACGGCGCCTACGCTCGTGCTTGGCTAACTGGGCCGGAGTGTCTTTCTTACTGGTCAGTGGATAAAAGGCCTTCAGGGCTCTGTGAGCAAGCTCGCCCTGGTTTAACTTAACATGAGCTGCATACTAGTATGGACTTGAAAAAAAGACGTACAATTTGAGTGCTGAAAGAATCCGTAGTACCGAAGAACCTGATGGTTCTCGCATAGTCTCCCATCGCATGAAATTTATACGTACCCAAATTAAACCTCTTTGTCTTCGCCCCGTTTGATCCTGGAAAGGTACCGTTCATTGCAGATTGTTGAGCCATCCTACGGTGACGGGCTGCTTTCTCCTTGGGTAATTCGACAGTGTTGAAAGTAGCGCAGGTGTAGTTTCGAAACTTGCGCAACTTCTGAGATACCTTCTTGAACGTTTCTTCGAGAAACTCGACTGTGGACTCCGAGTGAATCCGAAGTTTGGCAAGAGCATGCCACTGCGAAAATTGATACAGTAGAGACTGTATGGCCGCATCATGGTCAGTGGGGAAAAGCCCTTCGAAGACCGGAATGGCACACTAGCGATGGAGAGTAGTCAGCAGGTTGAGTACAGAAAACGGCGGCCGGAAAATACCTGTAAGATATCTTCAAAGTCATGGGCTGCTAATCTTTTCATTTCAGAAGTATTGTTAGAAAATTTCCGAATTACGCCGTTACCGAAAGTCGGCACTTGTCGAAACCTACAACAAATTTGAGAGTCGACGACCTTTTAGCATACGACACTGCTCTTTACACATTCCTCATACCTGCCGTCCAGGGCTGCGACAAGCTCACTACCTCGAGGAAGGGCATAGAGAAGCCTGATGAGATGGGTGAAAAGCGCCTTCCAGGTACCCAACTCGCATTCGTGCATGAAGTCGATGACAAGCATGCGGAATGTGTCGAGGCCGAAAGGTCCGAGCTTTGTAACAAATTGATTCTGTGAGTAGATGGTGTGAGGCGATCAAAAAATGCGAAGGTAATTTCACCTACCAGAACAGGTACCCATGATCCCTCTCCAAGCGTATTCTCTACCTTCACACCATCTACGGTATTTCCCCATGTGTAGATGAAATCGCGAGCTTTGACGACATTTGTCGTCACGTATGCTCGAAGGTTGTTGATACGACTTTTCATGTCTCTTGCGAGCCCGAGAAAGCCAAACATACTTTTTGGTGTGACACAGCGAGGGCATGGACATAGACCCATATCCTTCATAGTTGCGATTAAAACTCTGTAAATCAATGAGTGAGTCAGCGTTTTGAAAATATCGTGGAAGAACTCTACTTTTTAGGATAGTCGGCGGAATAAGTGAAGATTTTGGGGAAGACCCTTCGCATCACTCCGTCGGGACATTTCAGAACTATACCGTGGCGATATGCGGCAAGAAAGTCTTCATCTAGCAGGATTTCCCAACAAGAATGGAACAACTCCCTGCGACAGTGGGTAAGAAGAGATGCCATACCAGTTTTTGATATACGAGGCAGATTGCTGATAATATCTTTGATGCTGTCAGGGACCTGACACTGTCAAAGGCGGTGGACCAGTGTGCAGAGTTCAGGAGGACTTACCGAAGGTAAGAATCCTACCAGGTGACATGCTCCAGATTGGGGCGATGATCTTGCGTATTTCGTCAAGTTCCCGAAATACATGTAAAGGGGCCAGGCCTTTGCAGTCCCGAAATTTGCCAAGTGAGTAGCGTCGGAAAAAAACATCAAACCCGCGATGACACGCTCCAGTGAACACCCTGGTTCCTTTGGCAGCCTCTGGACACTATCCTGAGCTTCCAGCCAGGCATCGGAGGTGTAGAGTTCATCGTAGATCCGCTCTTGATGACCGTCTAAGGGATCTTTCCACAATCGTTGGAAGGGCAAGAGATGGAACGCCTTTGCTTGGACGTTGGAGAACGCAGCACGTATGACTTCAACAAGAGGGCGGTAATGAAACCCTGGAACCGTATAAGGCTGAGGGCCATCTTCCCTTGATCTCGTCGGAATGCTAATGGCGACGCTGGTCTGAATCCAGTCATCTGGAAAGGTAACCCCTTTTCCACTCTCATCCCTATCCAGCTCTCGCAAGCTCCGCTTCACTGAGAAGTTCTCAAGGTGCTTGCGGTCGAAATCCTCTGCCATCATCACGTCCCTGACAAGGTGCGAGACTTTAGTTTCAGATATTAGATTGCTACCGGAATGCATCCAGGACATGAGGCGATAGGTAGTCATGTTTGGAAATGGGTAAGGTGGCGCAAAGACCTTCACTGGAGAATCGGCTCCTTCAAGTTGGGTAGGTATTGGGGAGGTTTTTGCAAGTAACGCGGATGGAATAAATTGGTCCGGCTCAAAGGAAGGACGGCGAGGGTATAGCCGGCAAAGTCCAAACGAGTTGAAGGCGGTCTGGAGGGTATCTCTTAGTGTTAAGAGAACCCGTCGAATCCTGGATTGGGCGGGCAGTGAGGCCGTTTGGATTCCAGCACTATCGGAATAGTTGAGATCACTGTGCGAGGGCTCGATATCATCGAGAGGTCTCGGGATTCGTCTCATTGGGAACGCGGTTCCCTCTGAAAGGTTCGGCAGATTTGTAAATATATCAGAGGATGGACTCCTTGAAAGTTGCCCAAGGAGACACGAACCTGAATCAAAGTCGTCCATCACGGTCCTAGAATCGCTCCCCATCTCAACATCAATTTGATCGTTTTCTCGTCTTTCTGAGTCGTAGTTGCCACGGTTTTGCGAGACTGTAAGACTGCCCGACTCTTTGCCGTGCAATCCACAAGCCATAGACATTGGCCCGTGTAATTTGTGAGGAGCAATTGGTTTCAGACTCGGACGGTCCTTCACAAATCGGACGGCTAAAATTCTCTAACGTTGATTTCAGTACTAGCCATAGCTGGAGGTTCTATCCTCGTGTCAAAGCAGGAAGTCACTCACTGAGGTGCTTGACGAAGGATTTGGAGCCAAACTTGAACGAACTGCGTCCTTTGCGCGATCACGTCTCTTCCTACTCGCAAGACTGCTGTCTTTCTTATAGAATTGACAGTGTAATCGGTGCCTACTGAGTCCTCGGTTGTCTGTTGGCCTCACCCAAGAGCAACCCGGAGCATCGCATGAAACCATTAGAATAAACAAGAAAAGACAGATCCAACTGAGCGTTTCAGAAAAATGCATGCCGATTTCGAGCTAGCAATCCTGAAAGGAAGTTGCAACTAACATAACTGTCTTGGACTCACGGTAGTTACGGGTTAGCGTTCATGCTTGGTAAGCGTCACATGTCGAAGTTGTGTTGCAGCCCCATAGAGGGAAGGTGAATAACCATAACTATGTTTCCTTGCAGGCTACCGTGAGGGACTCCACCAGAAACTTGAAAGACAGATGAGATACATTCAATGGTTCTACTACCAACGCTATCTTGAACTAACTTGTGAGGTGGAGCCGGAGCGTAGTTTATACATACTAGCATCAAAAAACAAGCAACCGGTGTATCCACCATGATTCATGTGGAAATACAACATAATTTGTAGGAAGGGTGATAATGTCTGGAAACATGGTGATTAAGGATATTTGTCAGGTAAAGCCATACGTACTAATAATTCGTTACAGCTCGATAGACTAAGAGCGATTGGCGAAAAGGGCGAGTTCAGCGTCAGCCAAACGAAGAGATTTTTTGTCGTTGTCACAGGTTGCACTGGCATATTGGGCATGTGTGGCCAAAGTAGGTGGTGTCTGTCGTTTGACAAGGACATCCAATAACCACCGTGATTCTCGGTCCGCCATAATGAATTCCGTCTCCGATTCGTCACACAAGGAACGAACAAGGGTGTGTAGCCTTTGGATCTCCGCAACCTCCCAGCGTGCGGTGTACCAACGCATGCGTTTGCGTTCACGAACCGCTTCTTTGTAATGAACAGCACAGCGGACAGAATGCGCGCTAAGCCGCTCTATATGGCTAAAATAGATATCCTGAATCTGTAATGGCATCTATCTTGAGAGCTGTGGTATTTTGTTGAAAATATAACGTACTTTCTGGCTAATATCTTCCAATGAATGCTCGTCGTTGACAGGTCTGCCTAAAAATCTGTCAAAATAATGTTGGTCTTCGAAGGAGGTGATCATGGGATGAGGATAGAAAGCGTCGGTGCTGTCAATCTGAGGAGAACGATTTGGAGTCGGCGATCCTACTCCAGCCCGAGCAGACCCGCATGAATTGACAGGATATAAGGGACCACCGGATTGCTTAGAATGAGGTGTCCAAGGGAAGTTATCGTCCTCTGCGTCTGAGATATTATTAGAGCTACTAGTAGCAGCTGTCAATTTTATATTTGAGATTATCCACCATTGGCATACAATGGGTTATTAATACCTGATGCTGGCACGGCGGACGAGCCAAAGCTTGGAGGAGAGCTTGGAGGAGAGCTTGAATACCGGCTGGGAGCGGGACTGGGAGAAATATCCCCAAGCTGCGGGTGTTCAACTTGTTGAAGGGGTAGGGATGCAATCTGTGGGATGTGAAGTTCTGAGACTTCACTCATGTTACGGTTGCGGCCGGATGAAACCTTAGGTTCAGGTTCATCACTACAAGACAGAGCCAAGTTTAAGTGCAACATGATTGTTCAAAGGTGGGCTTCGGGGATTTCGGGGTGTAAGCGATTGGTAAATAAGTCTTCGGAGTTTGAAAGTAATATTCGCTGATCGGACTTGGTTCTTGCATTTCACTGACCAACTCACAGCACTGTGCAGGATGATATGCTGCCTGCTCGTCAGTTAGTTGCCTGGAGAGGAAATGAAGCAAACTTATTTCGGAGGATAAGGTGTCCCGAAGAACTTCGTGATATGATCGGAGAACTCAGCACATACCAAAAAAGGGAACCAATTTATGTTTTCTAAGAAGGACTGATTGGATCTTTGCCAAAAGGATCTTGCTACTACGCCGTGAAGCACAGCCCTATCATTAGGCACCTGCCAGTGAGCCTGGCTGCACATATGCATATAGCCTATGTCAGGCCCACGACCCTACCATTGATGCTGTCATGGCTCTGGTGATTGTACGTCACCAGAGATAGACCGAACTATAAGAACTCACAGGTTGACCTCAAGCCAACTTCCTAACAACTAGTACTTACTACTAGCCTGACATGGACGGTAGCCGTATGTTGGAATATGACCAAGGCCGTCCTGCCAGTCACGGCGATCCAGCGGCTGTGACCACTCGGGTCAATGGGGATACAAGTGTGCCGCATGATTATCATGATGGTATCCCGTTCGAACCCAGTCGCAAACTCGTGTCTGAATTTTCTACGACGTCCGTAGTATTTGGTCCTACTAGTGGTACTTGTTCTGGCACTAACTCGAACGGGCCGGGGTATTGCTCGGAATCTGGAGGTGGTGCGACGCTCAACCCTACACGGGAACCTCTGAAGCCTGCCAGGTATCAAGAAGTAGTAGTAAGTGGCTACTGCGACTCTTGGTTCCTTCATTTGAAACATCATGCTCACGTACATGTCTCTCGCAGGAGATTGTTATTGCTGCCTCTCCGAGTCATTCAAGTTTGAGAGAGAAGGAAAATCAGAGACTATCTGCTGCCATCACGACTGCGCCGAGTCCGGCTCGGAAGACGGTAGTAGGTGTATTCCAACAGGCGTGGGTTTCGTTGTGCTGATGAGATCAGGAAGCTGGCTCAGCAAAAAGTTGTGAAGTCATACTACGAGCTCAACTTGAAGTTTCTTGCGCCAAGGTAGCCTGTAGCACTCATCCCAAGAGGAAGATCGACAACATCGACCCAAATCATTGCACTGACAAGGAGAAAGTGCGGCTATCATCTCCGAGTCCGGATTGTACTGCTCCAGCTACCAAACGCATCTGTCGGGAGAAAACAGGCACTGACTGGCAGACAGTTCTTGACATAATCAAGCATGGCGAGGAGCAACAAAAGAAAATACTTACAGTAACTGAAAACGAGTAGTTACTACAGAACATTCGGTAAACTTGTTGCACTGTGGGCTTGAAGGAGGGCCAATGAACTTTAGTAACATGAAAAAAATCGGTTCCATGACAGATGAAGTTCCGAAGTTCGTACAAACTGAAGTTAAATGCTGATCATCACCCGTGCCTGTGACTCGGACGGTGGACAGTCAGGGCTAGTGCCGTAACGATGTCGCATACTAAGCTTGGCAGTTGGCTGGATTCCTGCATGGAGCAGTATACTATCTGTATCAGATTGTTGAGGGATACTCCGGTTGTTTTGAGTAGAAAAAGCTGAAGGGAGAAAAAGATAGGACCACCCACCGGCCAATCGATCTCCTGGTTACGGCGTCCTGAAGCTGTCCTGTCACAGTCCGAGTCAGGATTGAATTTGCCTGGGTGGGACCTCTCGTGAGCAATCCCTCCAGCCTTCAGAGGTACTTCTATTGACATGAGCTCACCTCCAATCTACCATTACCGCCACAATACAACCGATTCTAACCCAAACAATATTCAATGAGCTGCTATCGCGATGCGAAGACCGGCAAACCAGTCGAAGGTCTGAATCTCATAGAGACTGGACACAAAAATGCGGTGTACGTGGTGAGCTATTCACTCGTTAGCCATCCATTCATCCAATGATAAAATTAACTACTCGTACCGGGAAATTTTCAGCACCTGTTGGAGGAGGACGTTCTGGCCCGGGTTGCTTCCCAGGCCCGACTGTGGGAAATTTTGTGCTCGACGGCTCACGAGTCGGACACGACATCATAGGTCTCGTCTACATCAATTTTCTGGAAACGAATGAGACGATATAAAAGCAAGACTGTATTGAGATATTTGGTATGCACGATTGATCGGTGAGTCGAGTTTTTGTGGGTAGGACCCAAGGGCGCAGACATTGACTATATCGTGACTACTTGATGCAGCTATAGCTCCGGCAAGGTGGTTCAAGTTGAACGAGCTCTTGATGATACCAATCAATGAGACGCCTTGATCACCTGAGCTGTGATGTTGATGCGCTCGATCTGAGCATTGTGCGTAGTATCTCGGGAACACCGGTAAGCTTTGGATTTGGATTTTTGCCAGTCAGTGCCTTGGCGCTTGTATTTCAACTGGGATGTAGTCTGTTGTCTGGTCTACGCGCGTTTGATGACTCAATGCGCTTTGAAGGTACCTTTTGATGAAGATGTGGAGAATCTAGGAGAGGCAAGCCAAGTGCCATTTCACTGACAATCCTGCTACTAATAAACATGATTTAGATTGCAATTTGGGACGTCTTCTTCTTCGATACGGATTTCAAGGTCATTCGGCCCACGCGATACTATTGCAAGGGTCTGCGCCTCCTGCGGCACCGATGTTGGACACGTCTACACATGTGAATTCTCCGACGAGCAGTGGTCCCGCAGACTCAGAAGGTAGGGGCAACGATTCTCGATGAAGGGCTCACCAAGGCTATCGAAGCTGGTGCTTTTAACGGCGTATTTTTGCTGATACCCTCTCTCAGATTGTTACTACTGATGCAAGGAAGAGGCCAGGCCTTCGGCGAACAGCAGACTCAGAGGCTAGGAACATCCACGTTCAACCCCAAGGCTTACTACTTCCCCGTTATGGAGTCCTTCGGCTTCAACAAATTCCACCCGTAGTACGCAGGACCGAACTTCCCCGAGCACGGGTGATGGAGTCATGCACGTCCTACCTGTATACGAAGGATTTTCTCTCCCTCATTTCCGAGTCACCCACGCTTGGATATTACAGGTCGAGATGTCACGCTGTGGTACTTTGGAGCTGGATTGGATGATGTGTCACCCACCATTCACGACGACTGAGTCCGAGGCCAGGGTAAACCCGTCATCATATTCAAAGTTTTTATAACGTTAATGATTTCCTAACTAGGTATCTATTTAAGCGAGACTTCATCCCTGGCCAACCCAAGATAGGTAGGCGCTTGTTACCCTATTGGCGCCGCGGCTGGTCGTCACCAGCATATAAGGTGCCAACTAGTCAGTACTATTCATTGTTCCTTCCCCCTTCCCTTTTTCCCTCCACCGTTGGGTAACGCTCTTCTCTATTTAACCTATTTTATATCTCTCCGTCTCCATGTCGCACGTTGAGGACACCTCTATGCCACACGTCGACTCGGACGGTAACGATGAGAACCAGGACGATTTCCCCAAACAGTCCAACACTATGGCACCATCTGTGGAGGCGCGACAAAGACGGAGAATTGCGCAGCTGGAGGAGAAACTGCTGACTCTCGAGTCGACGCGCACGGTGAAAGAAAGGTATGACGGCAAGCAAATGAATCGCAGGCTTTTCTCACAGTCTGACCGTCAGGCAAGCCAACTATTACATGGCTCAAGGAAGGGCCATCAGGCGCGTTGTCGCTCTATTCGATAACGTCGAGGACCTCGTCGCTGAAAATGACTGAAGATATGACGATTCGGACGACGACCAGGAAAATACTCTCGAGTCCGTTTGTTTTTCGCCCTTAAGTCTGTCTGTAAGAGCTAACTGTTCAGCTTGTTTATATAGCCAAGATAGGTTGCAGATAGGGTATCACGCACTCACAAGTACGTTACCTTGGTTCCATAAGGAGGCTTCAGATATGGAGTATGACGACTATGCACAGCTATTGAAAATAGTTGGTATTCGCCACTTCGATCGTCTCGACCGTGCTAACCGTTTAACAAGCTTCGGCAGGGGGCTGACAGTGCTCGAGGTGACGACACTTCGAAACTCAAGGCTCTCGTTTCCGATTGGGTAAATCGCGAATTTAAGCCAGATCCCCCGGTCGACTCCGATGACAAGCATTCCCGTGGGTTCACAAATTATGCGTGCGGCATGCTGCTCTGCCCAGCTGAGCTTGATTGGAAAGACCCGGTGTAAGTGGTACACAGAATCCTCAGAAAAACACTCACCATTTGGTAGGGTAAGGGCAGGTATACGAGACCGCTCAGAAGGTTACATCGTGACAGATCTTTCCTTCCCGGCCTACCTGTATGAGGGGTATACCACCAACCCTGACGATCTGGAAGAGGGCCTTTTCAAGAGCAAAATCCTTCTTCAGGTCTGCTGCACCAGCCACCTATCTCGATGTTAATCTCACCAGTTTATTCAGAGTTACAAAGCGGTGTTCACATCGCCTTCCTCGGCAAAGCACGTAGAAGGCGACGGTGATGGCGCAGATATCATTGAGAACAACAGGCGCGCTAGGAGGTCTTCCTCCGGCCTCAAGGTCAAGAAACACGTGGCGCAGATCATCAAAATGAAAAAAGTTACACCTCGCTCGATTGCGTATATAGTATGCCAAGTAAGTAACGTTTGGAAAGCCCGAGAGCGATGATGACTGATAAGTGCACACTGGCAGGTGCGATTTGCACTTTCTTCTATTACCTCTTGGCGGTCTGTTGATGGAGACTTCGACTACGTGCAATTCTGGCGAACAATTGTCGATTTTTTCGAAAAGCCCCCCGGTCGAGGAGCGCGTCTCAGGATCGATAAGCTCCTCGAGTGGTGGACCAGGTGGGTCGTGTACATTCTCATTCTCAACGGCTCTCGACTGAATTCTGCCGCGTAGGAAGGTTTTTGGAAGAAGTCACCGTGATGACATTAGCAACACGGTAAAGGCCAACATGTCTGTTAATGCTCTCACAAGGCAGAGGGCACAGCGTGATGATGCGGATTTGGATGCACCCTAAGAAGTATATTGCTTAAACTTTCTCTTACGATTGTAGTCGGTATTACTTTGTTTTTAATGATTTGCCTTCATGATAATTTCTCGGTTTGAAATTCTACATCATCTGAACGTCACGTTAATAGCATCAATTAAGCTACAGTTCGTGCACCCACCCGCCGGGTTGTTTGTAAGTTCCAACGAGGAAGTATGGAGCGACAATGGTGATATCTGTATTGTTTCGATGTCGTGCTAACAGCGTCAATCGAGCGACAGTTCGGCCATCCACCCACCCGTTTAAACAAGCTGCATCTGGCACACTGGATCGCTATCGAGTTTTATCGAGGAAATACCGCGCGACCATGGCAATATCTATAATGTGTAACCGTCGTGCTAATAGCACAAATCAAAGTCCAGTTCACGCATCCTCCTGCTCGGGAAGCTGTGCTACAGTGAGGAAATACAGCGTGATCATGGTGATTGCAGGACAAACAGTATTGACATGCAAGAGCAACGCGATTGTAAGACGACTTGACTTCGCTCACTGAGTTGTTTGTAAGTTTCGTGGAGGAAATACGGAGCGACCATGGTTAACTCTGTATTATCTGGCCATCGTGCTAATCACATAAATCAAACTCCAGTTCATGCATCCGCACGCTCAGGAAGGTCTGTTGCAGTGAGGAAATACGGCATGATCATGGTGATCACGAGACAGAAAGTATGGACTTGCGAGATCGACGTGGTTGAAAGACAGTTATCCATTATGCCCACAGTATCCAAAGCAGAATACAATTGCCAGTCTTTGAATAAACACAGAAGGTTGTGTGTAAACTCAAAGCAAGATATAAACAATCTCTCGGTGACCTGGCGAACAGATCCCGACTGTTGTAGGTAGGTAAGGCTTGTTCGCAAGGGTTCCCAGTTGATAAATAGTTGACGAACATGTGTCCCGGCTGCCGAATTCGAGGTCGAGGTACATTGCTACAACAACACATTGTCCGTACGTAGTCTAACTTCTTTAGATGCAGTCGCAAGTGACATACCACTGCTAGCCATTAGCTACCCAAAGAAAGTTGCCTCGAGGTTCGAGCCCACGACACAAATTGATTGTCGCCCAGTTGTTGAACGTAACCCAGCCGCTGCGCAAAGGTATAGCATCTTCACACGGATTCCAAATTGATACATAGCTAACAAACATTAGACATATCCAAAAGATAGCGTTCGAAGTCGAGGCACGAAGAAATTTTTCGTGTCACGCATTCGGGTAAAATATATCCTCGTAGTTGGGAAGATATGGGCTTTTACTTTTACATGGAAAATTGACATAAAAGTGATGAAAATTTGGTTTGTCAGGGAAATGTATCGAGGTTCAATAGAGGACGCACATGTATGTCTCCCGCCAAGGGTAACGCGTCTTAGTGCTCCTGAAAGATACGGACTTTTAGTCTTAGCTCGGGTATTGTGTCACATAAGGTGGGGTGTCGATATCTAAAACATAGAGCATTAACATTGAGAAGGGTATAGATATTTGTTCTCACTCGCTTGTTGAACACATCGTCGATCTTCGGAAGATGCTGCATTTGACCCTTAGCTTCGAGGTCGCAAACGTTACTTCCTGACGTTGTGGTTATGATTCATTCAGCTCGACCATTAGCTTTGCTGAACATCAATGCAGTCTTGCTCACTCGGTGGATAGTCATCGTTCGCTGGAAGATCGCGTCTTTTCCTGTTGGCTTCGAAGTCAAGAACATGTCTTCTTGAAGTTGCGTTTATGATTCATCTGGCTCAACCATTAGCTTTGCCCGACATCAGTCTAGTCTCGCCCATTTGGTGGACAGTCGTCGTTCGCTGGAAGATCGCGTCTTTTCCTCTTGGCTTCAAAATCACGAACTTTACTTCGACGTGGCGGCTATTAATGCCTCTAGGTTGACCATTAGCTGTTGCTCCACCTTCTTGCTGAGTCTGAGGTCGAGTAGTGTAAGTGTCTTTCCCGGATCGCAGAACTGTGTAAGAAAATCAGCAACTCCTCATCCCTATTTAAAGTCAAATATGACCATGTGACGATCGATAGCAGAATTTTGCTGGCGCTTGTGATTGTGTACTATATATTGCTATCTATATCGTTCTAATCTGTCCACCAGTTCTCTGATGCTAGTTGTTGAACCTAAACGTCCACGATCTCGAAAGCTTGTGCCCAAGCCACTTATGAGTCTGACTAACACGCGTCCCATAGGCATATGATTTCAACTAGCAGTGTTCATTGACCGCTTGTCGCGCCTCTGCTCCCAACACATCCAGCACCTTGTTCCTGGATCGCAATGCTATCTTCTCCACTGTTTGCCCTTCGGCTTCGTCCTGTGCAATCAAAAAATCGACGTAAGCTCGTTCCGCCGGACGAAGCATGTAGTCAAACGAGTCATCGGAGGAGAGTGCCAGACTTTCTTCCTCGGATGATACCTCTGGAGATGCAACCGGTGAAACACGTCGATCAAGGGCCGGACTCGCCAACGGGTTTTCGACGTCCCGAACAAGGCCCGTCGGGGAACCGCCGAATAGATCGTCTTCCTCCTCTTCATTTCGCTCTAGAAACTCGGCTCCAAGAGGCGCTTCTGTATTTTCATTCTCGTCTAGCTCCGCAAGCGAACGGGGACAAATTTGGTCGCTAACGCCAGTCGGTAGTTCTCCCATACCGTCCTTGCCAGGTACTGATTCATTGTACCGCAAGAGGCCCAAGACAATGCGTGGCGGATATCCCCCAGTGGCCATGCGCCCCTTGTTCCGCTTCTCTACCATCTTCATACCTGAAGCGAGTATACGGCCAAGCCTGTCCTTGAGTGGCCCAATGATGGTGGCGGTGCTTGCATTGCGGCTAAATGAACGCTTTGTACCTATAACCGCACCTTCCTCGTTATCACCTTGGAAATTCTCTTGATCTTGTCGATTATCCTGTCCCACGTGGTTACGCGTGAGTGTGACGCCGAGGACCTTGCCAGCTTTATGATCTGATCTAGCGAAGGCCTTTCGTTCGGCGGGGGTGAGTCTGTTGTTAGGGGACATGACCGGAGCATTGGTGATGCTCATCGAAGTAGCGCTATTGCAGCACGTCATGGCTGTGGTGTTGGACATCTTTTCCATGATAATGCAGAGTACGATTGGGGTCAAGGAAGAGCGAACGATTTGTGGTGGCCTCGACGGACGCTGTGAGGTGCATCTTTATACCCGAGTACTGCAGAAGGCTTGGACCACCGTCCACAGTGTCAGAGTGGATCGGTGTGGAAGGTCAGCGCTCAGCTGTGGACTCGGGTGCATCCTTTGTTCATTGTACTCCACTAGTGGCGTGTGTGACGAGCCGACTTCGACTGTTGCTGTTCGGAAGGCGAGAAGTGCGAAGCCGTGTGTCCAAGCGTTAGCTCGGGCTGGACGCTGAAGCTCTGTGGTGCCAACCACTCCCGGAGCTAAGCGCTAGCCGTGGCGAAAACAAGGTATAAAAAGACTCATCAGCTCTGAAAATTAGTAAGTATCACCTCTCAGCTCGCATATCCTCCAAGTAGCTCTAGTACTATAATTCTTCGATAAACGAACAATAATTTCAATTGCGGGAATAAAACCAGGCTCCTTCGGAACTTAAGTACTTACCATCCGCGGGTTTGAGTGTGGGGGGAAAAAGTTGGGCTGGGTTTGAATTGTTGTTGTAGCACGTGATCCGACTGCGCTTCCCCACACTCGAACCAGCGGATTACCTTGCGAAGCAAGGTCAGTTCTACATGGACAATTTTATGTGATTTCCAAATAATAGTAAACATAGTGACGCATTAAAACGTGATACAATAAGATAAGATACATAAATAACATCAAAACACGTGCAAATTGACCAAACGAACGAAAACAACCCGCCGCTCTGCATCAAGAATCGTAACCACGCAAAAATAAGCTGCGATGCAAAAATCGTACCCAGGACCCTTAGATAACCACGATCTTCATACCTAATATAATCTTCACAATGTTCAACTTCGCTCGCAGTTTGCCCCAAACAATTCTCACCTTTAAACTTCTGATGAACTCGAGGACGCCTCCTGACGAGATTTTTTCGTGTCACGTTCTGGAAGTTTTTCACTATCGTGCGGACGTTTGTAGTTGCTCGTATGGTGACCGTAGCCAGGCTTCAAGATGACCACTTTGTCAACATCAGCCTGGAATGTGTCGAAGTCACGGATTCGCCAATGGAGAACCCCGAAATGAACTTCGACAATGGCACCGTTGATAGTAACTTCATTCGCGTGTGATGGTTCGACGAGATGACCGTCGTGATAAAGAGGAAGAGGATCTGCTTGGTAATGGTACTTCAACTCATCCAGTTCACTGACGAACTCTTCAGGAATTGGCCATTCCTGTGTTTCGTGATCCATTTTCGGTGCACCCTCGACATTCCGGCCATGAGGAGAGTCAGGAACAGCAACATCCTATCTCTGACATCAAAATAATAGATATAAAAACGAGTCAGGACTCACCCGTTTGTCAAATACATTTCTCACCATACGAAGCATCTTACCAGTCACGTCGTCAATAACCATATTCTTAGCTGAATTCCCAACTTGACTCTGCCACGCTTCCAGAACTGCAATCCCCGCTTGATAATCCGCCGCAAGCTCGTGATCAGCAGGACGTGTGAGGTGAAACTGATATTTAGCTATGATGCGAAGCGACAGGTCACATTGATGCTCCACCTTTTGACACCGTTCGCCACCCGGTACACCAAAGGCATTTAGAGGATGGCATTGCAGTGCTACATGGACCAAAGTGAAAATAGTACAGCGCGTGAACTCGACCTAAGCCATTTGGTTTGTTGGCGTTACGAATTTCGGAACAAACAATAAATAACCACAAACCTGAGCAAGGTCCACGTCGGCAACGCCGACCCCTAGTGGGAAGGAGCCTGGAATAAAACTATGAACTATCCCTCGAAAGCTGGAAGCTTGACTGCGGCATGCTATCTCGGATGCATTGCGGTTCTTCATGATGTCTAAATATGGTACCCTTTTTCCGAAAATTGGCTCGAGGACGTCGACGAGCAAGATATGGGGTAACCAGGAGGATGCATGCAGATTCCAGAAAGTACAAAGCAGATCTCCCATATTGGTGTTCTGTGGATTGTGCATGATGGTACTGGTTACATATGTAAGTAGTACTAGTACTTGACATTTGTCACAGGTACCATCACACCGGTCTTCAACTCAAGCATGCTATCCGGGTCAAAGACGCCTTTTATGAGGCGAACTCCCATCAAACATGTCTTGGGCCCGACCATATTCCCTCGCCATGCTCTCCACTCATATTCTAGCTTCAGGGATATCGTGCATTGTTGCCCTGGTTGTCATTTCGCGTCTGACTCGCAGACGTGTCTACCCTTTACCTTTGCCGCCTGGCCCTCCTCCGTTACCATTTTTCGGTAACGCGTTGCAATTGGATACTAAACGACCTTGGCTCACATACACCGCGTGGGGAAAAACATATGGTTGGTGGCAGACCAATGGCCTCTTTGCCAAGCTCTCAGATTCAATTTCATCTTTGATCATAGGAAAAATCATTCACTCCTACATATTTGGGATCGACTTGATTATCATAAACTCTGAAACGATCGCGCGGGAGTTGTTGGACAGGCGTTCTGGGACTTACTCTACTCGCCCTGTTATGCGCACCAACGAATTGTATATATTGCCGGGGTTCCTTCATTTTGTTCTTTATCAACTGACAATGCAGAGCTGGAGGGTCTTTCAATACTGCATTCCTTCCCTATGGAGAAACCTTACGACAACATCGCAAGATCTTCTATCAAGTCCTCAGGGCCGAAGTCTCGGTCTCATACCGCGAGTTGTACTCTCGCCACGCAAATGAACTAGTCATCAATCTCTTAGGTGCCACTAGCGGCCTACTACAGCATCACACTGAAGCGTATGTACCTAGTCCAATGTTGTCGTTGTGATGTATGGTCCGGTTGACAATAAATCTTTGTGACAGATACGCGGCGTCCCTAATCATGGCTGTGACTTACGGATACAATGCTCACGGACATGAAGACCCATTTCTTTCCCGCGCGCGCGAAGTCTTTGATATTGGCAATTATGTTATTTCTCCCGAGAAGGCTGCCATGTTCACAGCCTTTCCTTTCCGTGAGTGCCTTTATCGACGACATAATTTTGAACATCCAACACAAGGTTGCAGTCGAAAAGTTACCGCTCTGGTGCTTCGGTGGAGCATTAGGACGCTGTAGAGAATTAGTTCAACAGCTTTTGAACGAGCCCTTCAATGAAGTGAAGGCACAGATGGTGCGTTTGCGCAGAGCTGTGGATGGAAATTTTGCCTGATCTGATTACGTGAAGGCAAATGGTATTGCTTCATACTCATTGGTCGCTGACTTTCTCAGTCAAGCTCACGACGACGCTGATGAAGACACCATGAAGGCTGTTGCGCTGACGGGGTACATGGGTAAGAGTTTTTTTACGAGGACCAAGTTTATCCATTGACGGGAATTCGGCATCTTAGTTGGCATGGACACTGTGAGTCGCTACTCGAGCAGTCCTGATTCTTACTTTGATGTTCCGCAGAGTGCAGCCGCATTGCAGATATTCCTGCTGACCATGGTGCTCTATCCTGACGTCCAAGCCCGGGCTCGTGCAGAAATCGACCAAGCTCTAAAGCATGATAAAATGCCGTGCCCTGACGACAGGGCGTCAATGCCCTACCTTGATGCCATTCTCCGCGAGGTCCTGAGATGGTATCCTATCGCCCCCCTAGGTCAGTCCGCAGTAATACAACTCTGTTTGAATGTTCGACCCCTTGCACAGGAATTCCACATGCGACATCAAATGATGATGTTTACGACGGGTACTTCATACCCAAAGGTTCGAAGTCGTATGTGCCGAGGTTGTCGTTGACTCATCTGTAGTTCGTTCAGGTGCGATGGTAATGGTTAATCAGTGGTATGTCATGGTGAAGTGCATGTAACGGCAGCTTGAGCTGAGCGGGGCTCAGGGCACTCTCTCGGGATGAAGACGTATTTCCCGATGCATCGCGCTTCGATCCAAGTCGCCATCTGACAGTCGACGGGAAGCTGAAGGACCCTTTCGTCAACCATTTTGCCTTTGGTCATGGCAGGTGAACATTCCGCACTTGCTATCATTTTCAATCATTCACCGACCCTTATTCCAAGGCGTATTTGTCCTGGTAGGATTATTCGTGGTTGATCTGGCTGTGCTGAGGATGTCAAATTTGCTTGGCAGGTCGTTGGTTCGCAGAGAATAGTCTGTGGACCGCAGCTGTTGCCATACTCGCCGTCTTGCGCATTGATCATGCCAAAGACTCGAACGGAAACAAGATTGAGGTGAAGCCGGAGTTCACCACCGGCTTGACGATGTAAGTGACCTAGTATGTACTCGAGAACCTGCAGCTAACTCTACCGAAGTCACCCTGAACCATTTCAGTGTTCGTTTGAGATTGTGAACGGAGCGCGAGAAAGACACCTCCGAGCGATGATGAATTCGAATTAGACTTCGTTTGTACTTGAGGCGGTGTGTCATGTAATAGTACTACGGCGTAAAGTGAGCTGGATGGCACGGTCTTGCGACTTCTGTCTCTGGTGAACGAGGTAATTGCTTCGAATTCGTTGAGTCTTCAAAAACGTTTCTAAAATCTTGTAACGCGGCGCAACTAGGCTGAACACCGTTGATCGGCTCACAGGTCCCTCCCCGGTGCAACATTGGCCTACCTGAATATCGGTCGACCCATGCACTCGTTTGAGATTGGGTGATGCAATTGTAAATGCTATAGAACGTCGTACTATTAGATGTAAGATGCAATCACCTGATCCACAGAGACCGGTTCAGATGTATGGTCTGACATATTGTCCAATTATTCAGGGTGCTAATGTGGGCACCCAGTGAGCCGCATCGCAAGAGTGGTTATGGCAGCCCAAGCGATAATGAGGGAAATCACAATAAACAATGCTGCAGTACAGAATATGCTGAATTTCACTAGAAGCACAACTCCAAATCGGAAGTACAAATGGCAGATTGAACACCAGGGCAAGGCACTCTCTCGCACTCGATAGAATTTTTGATCCTAAACAACAGGTCATATGATACCATCTCAGGACCTCGCAGAGGATGGCATCAAGGTAGGGCATTGATGCCCTGTCGTCAGGGCATGGCATTTTATCATGCTTTACAGCTTGGTCGATTTCTGCACGAGCCCGTGCTTGGATGTCAGGATAGAGCGCCATGATGGTCAGCAGGAATGTCTCTGTTGCTGTGAAGGCGAGAAGGTCGAGTGCGAAGGCGTCGTGAGGTTGGCTGTGTCCTAGCCTTAGCTCGGGCTGGACGTTGAAGGATTGAGCTGCCGGGTGGGCGGGCAAACGAACAGCGATCTTAGTGTGACGCATTGTGAAAATGATATTACATAAATGATAGACATGTAAAGATAGCCGTCGCACCAACAAAAGCGGTGGGGAGAACAAGGAACGAATGCAGCTAGCATCTGATATCTGAAACCGTCGCGAAAGCATCGTTCAACGATCCCTATTTGGCCTAGTCTCGGACGAGTTGCATTAAGTAACTAACTAGGCCAAAATGCGAACGGGGAACTGAATGACAACTGAATGACACAAGCGGTGCAAGATTATCATATCTAAACTTGATCAGGTGTGCAGATAATGAATTGCAGAACTAGTACTACAGGCAATACGCAAAAAATCTACATTAGATCTGTGTGCATCGTATGGAAAACCTCCTTGTCTGAAAATTTATTCAGGTAGTAATCATCACAGACCTCTAACGAGTTTGCAGCAGTTATCGTGCGATTCATCTTCGAACCATACACAGGGACGAGCTCGACGGCACAAGTAACAGCCGTCAGTGGAATGATGCTGCCAGGTCGGAAGATCCGACCTGTCTCATCCTGATGAAAGATTCGTTTCACCCTGTACATCCCAACGCTTGGCTCGTCAGCAGGCGTGGCTTTGATCTGGAAGTATTGAACGTATAAGAGAGGTGCAGCTTCAAGATAGCGAGGCAAAGTACGGCCTTTCTTGGCGGTAGGTTGGAAAACGCAACGCACTTGTGCGATGTAGACGTCTGCAGAGGTTGTAGTAGTAAGCACCTGAATGGCACCGCAGTAAAAATCTTACCATTACTCTCAGTTAATTGTACGAGAACTGCGTCACAATTCCCAAAAGGGAATGCCTCTGAGGGCGGATACGACTGGACGATTTGACTTGGCATGACAACTCGTGACTGGAAGTTGGAGAGGAGTTGTATGCGGAACTTGTTCCACGTCCTAACCGAACCTCCCCGACAGGTCCACGATGTTGTTGGGGCACCCTGGGATGACTTACTAATATACTCAGTGAGCGCCACAGCAAAGTCAGGAAGGGCGTAGGTGTACTGCAGATCGGGGACGGTAAATGATTTTCGATCAGGTGCGACCGTGACATGGAATGCAGCAGTAGCTTCTGCAGAAAGAAGTCCTGTTATGAAGTGGTTGCGGACTGGACGTGGACCATGGAAGCGCTTCTGCTGACTTGGGAGCGTGCGGGCTATCCATGCCAAGGTAGGATCTGTCTCTGCGACGATATCATCTTCAGCAGCAATGGCATTAACGAGCGGTGCGCCATGCGTCTGCAGGAGCGTGTAAAGATTGAAACGCTGCATGGTTTCGTCGCGATTGAGAATTTGAACAACCTGTAAAGTAAAACTCTTGGCTTGCCGGCTGGTCCTTTCGAATGGAAACTTGCAGTGAGTAATCAACAGCCGTTCGCTGACGTCTGCTGAGTACTGTATCAAACCACCGAGAGCTCTGATAGATCCAGCAAAGCTGTGAAACAACTCCAACTTTGGGATGAGAAAGTTGTCGATGGTTCCACGCTTGCCTCTCCGAGCACCGGCATCGAGGATGCCTTGTTTTAAGCGATGAAACTCGTCGAGGGACTGAACCATAGAAGCGATGGATGAGTCGGTGTGCACGGGGCTCTGTGCCTGATAAAAGAACTCGGTGAGGGCACGTATAGCATGAACGAAATCGGGGGTTGCATTTGTCGCGCCAGCGATAGTGGCAATCATGGTGCGTTCAATGTCGCGATGTTCCCGGCAAGTCATCTGGCTGATGTGGGAGACGCCAGAGCCAAAATGACGTGTTCCGACTCGTTTATGGTGAGCCTTGTAACACGCATCGAGTTCCTCCTCCCCAACAACTTCCTTGCACCATTTTAGAGCATGGTCACCAAAAAACTTATGACAGGTGTGAAGGAGTTCGCCAGGCAACATATAACCAGGATCCGCAAACCTCCAATCTCTCCAAAACGGTTGATGGACGCCACTAAGCATCAACGATTTAGCTTCGACTTGGAAGCGCGGTACACTCCATGGATCAATGCGTTTGGATAGGTCGTAGATGAGCGTGAGCGTGTGTTGGCCTGTTCGAGGGGGATAGATATGAGCACTACCGAAGTCACTTTGAGTGGCCATCGTGACTGGTGATGCGTTCTTCGAGACACAAGCAACAAGCTGTGCTTCAGGAAGGTCGGCTGTGTAGGCGACAAGCGGAGTAAAACAGTGCCGGATATAACCCATGGGATCTGCCATGTATTCACCAATCTTTGTGGCAACTTTGCATCTGGCGAATATCGTGTCCATACATTTGTGGAAGAGACGGGCATGGAGGAGCGTTTGATAGTCTGCGTGAGCATCGAACTTCGGAATTGGGATAAATGCGATACAACGCCATGCATGAGCGGTGGCCTTCATTCGAACTTCGGATTGAATATTGCCAATCGTAAGGAATATTGGGTGCATTTCTAATCCTCCTGTCATCCTGGTTACGGGCGTTTTGTCAGATGCAAGAATGATTGGTACTATAGTGGCGCCTTCTGGAAGGTCATTCTGTTAAAGATTAGCGAGCAATTTCGTTTATTCAAAGATCCATACTTGAATGGTGAAAGCCCTCTCACTAGTGAAGAATTCGCCGTATTCACGCTCTGAGCCAGTCATAACAAGGTGGGGATCGTACATCATGTGATTGGAAAATATCGGGTTTGCAAAGAGATCTTTAACGACTTCAAGACCGTCACGCCAGATGAGTTCCATTGGCCTCGCAGTTGTGTAGTCGATAAACTCGAATGTCGTTGATTGCCACTGAGGGCCACTTGGCAATACATCAATCCAGCCAAATAGTTGATCTGCGCTCTTGAAGGATGGTCGGGATCTACTAGTTTTAAACTTAGGTGAAGTTCAGGCTGTTAGCCACAGTGTGGAACTGCAAAGGCGGATGCTACTCACCCAGTCTAGTTTCAGAAACTTGTTAATGTCGGTTTTGGTCAGCCGCTGCACGATGAATTCTGCTAGCTGCCATTCAGCCTGATCGACGAATGGGTATGAGGGATTTATTGCTCTGCGGCGCTTTTGGTCAGGATCATGATCCTCCATTGTCTGCAAGATATTGTGTCCCCGACCAAAAAGGTACCCTGATTTTGAATGATACTGGCCAGTTACCTCTTCCTGGCCGCTATCGCCTCGTTGGAAAGCTGGAGGAACTGGTAAGCGGTAAGTGGGTTCGTTGCTCCAACAAGAATGCACCGGATCATTGAGATGATCCAAAACAGCGAGATTTGAGACGAATTCTAGTCTGCAATTCGGGCATCTTGCAGAGGAACTACTGATCGTGATGAAGTCAGCGTGATGAAGTCAGTCAGTCACTGCTACTATTTGATGCGGCCTAACTCACCCGTTGTGATCGTGTAGTATTTCTAGTCCAGCTGCAGTGCAGCCCGAGTCAGCCTGTTCCATCGTGCTCCTGCCAGGATTCAACGTTCAACTTTCTTCAAACTCCGACCCACTTGGTTTGTTGCCTCACTGCTTGCTAAGATAGTAGCAGATACACATCCAGCTGTACTTATGGTTCCCCCATCCCTTCATATTTCGTCATCTGTATCTACTATGTCAGGATCTAGCGGATGGACTCGTGTTGAGTCCCTCTGTAATTCCAACCCTTCCAAATCAGCGGAAGAGAAGGTCATTGCTTTGACCACAGACCTCCCACATTCAGACTCTGTCCCCTTCTCGCGCTCAGCGACCTCCTCCTCAAACTCAATTCGCTCTGGTCACGAGTCCCCTATTGGCAGCTCTCGCAGCTCCCGGCGGGGAGTGCGTTCTGCAAACAGAAGCCACCCTTTCACACGTCGTCCCACCCAAGTCGGGCTGCGTTTTGCCATGAAGGCAGTCCGAAGAAATCATCACTCTGACATCACTCTTAATGATGTCATTAAGGCGAGCAAGTATTGAAGCCACTGAATAACTGATTATTTATGGTGTATTTGACTGTTACAGGGGCGAGACCTTTTTTTGAGCGGTCTCTCATCCTTCTCAGATGATACAATCAAATTAGTAGCAAATGCTAAGCACGCTGCACGAGAAAATAGCCGTCAAAAACTCCTGCAACTCGGTTGGGAGATCGAAGAGGCGAAACTCAACAAGCTAGTCCTCATAGCATTTGAGGACGAGGAGAAGCAGCGCTTGAAAATGGCAGACTCGGATTATCACCTCTTCAAGAAGCTCCTGGTGGACCGGGATATTCCGGCCCTAGACCAGGATGTCGAATGCCTTGCGGAGTCACATGATAGCGAACTCGAAGACTTAGCTACAGCCGACGAACAGCTGTTCCAAATGTCGTCCATATCATCGCTTGCTACCAAATACGTCTCCCACAGGTTCCCCCAGAACAGTAGCGATACGGAGTACGAACCTGGTGAGGAGGAACAATATGACAAGTATAATCATAGCGACAACAGTAGCAACTCGGACAATGACGAGGCGGAAGGTAGCCACGTCTCTACCCTAAAATGAAACAACTTACAAACTTACCCTTTCAGGTTGAACGTTGTCCACGAGGACGGAGTGCGGACAGATGGGCCGGCGGCGTCAATTACAATCCTTTTTTGACTCAATTCACTACTTTCCTGGCAGGTTCTGAGTTCCTATCACGAGACCCCTGATCATGATCTTTTTCAATTCTATACGTTGTATTTTAGCGCTCTGAATAACAGAAGCTTTCGTTTGATTGGCGATCGATGAGTACGTTCGCATTGGGTAAGATCAGATAACTAACGTGGATTCACACCACGAGCATCGATGAGCAATCCTCCAGCCAATTCCACTACCAGCAGGCGAAAGCCCAACCCCGCAAGAGTACGTACGATCTAAATTCTGTTCGCTCTTCTTTCCTGACTGCCGTGTAGAAAGGTTTCCGGCCTGGAGTCAATTCAGAACTCAACCCCAGTGGGCAGCCAGTCATCACTCAACTCAACCTACTCGGTGATCGCGTACAAACGCCTGAACAATACCAGGTTCAGATGAATCCCTCCATGCAGCATCCCACGCATTCCCATCAAGCGTCAACGGCACCTCAGCCCCAACAGTATCAACTACCGGTACCACAATATCTGCCGCCCCCACCCCATCAGCACCAACCCCAGCACCAACCTCCCCAGCAGTATGAGCCTCCGCCGCCGCCCCAGTACCAACCTCCCCAGCAGTATGAGCCGCCGCCGCAGCCCCAGTACCAACCTCTCCAGCAGTATGAGCCGCTGCCGCAGCCCCAGTACCAACCTCTCCAGCAGTATGAGCCACCGCCGCAGCCCCAGTACCAACCTCCCCAGCAGTATGAGCCGCCGCCGCAGCCCCAGTACCAACCTCCCCAGCAGTATCAAGCTCACCAGCGGTATGAGCCCCAGCAGCATCAACGCCACGAATGGAACACGGGTACGGCGCAGTCGCAGGCGTATGCAGGCGCATTCGCACTTCTCCAGGGTGAAGGATCAAGGCTGCCGTCACAACCAGATCTCGGGAGCGGGTCTATGGCCCCATGGGGGGTTTCGCGACTCATTGCCCTTGCACCCTACCATGTGGGAGAGAACGTCCGTGGGGAGCAAACCCAAGGCGTTATTCGTGTAAGTGATCATTCCTCCGAGCTTGAATACTAACTTAGTGACTATACAGCGCACAAAACACGTTTCGGACAGCGGGAGACGACGACAAAAGACGAACCTACCTCCCACACCCATGATACCAGTAGCCAATGCGCCCGAGGAGCCTGCAGCACCTATTTCGACGCGCATCGCACTCGATTCAAAAGAGGTGCGACAGTATAAGGAGCTCGCTAAAGAGAAACTTCGGGGCTTGATCGTTACGGTGGCTGCTAATACTGACGGTGCTCCGAATGACGCAATGCGCAACACGATGATCGAAACCGCGCTGCAAAACGCACGAATTGAGCTCTACGGTCAAGGTATGTTTTATTTGTTTCGAAATCATCTACTACTGATAAGTTACTAGTGGATATCGAGAACATCAAAGGTATACATAACTACATGGTGGCTTCATTAGCAGACATGCGACGCGCTCTCAAAGTACATGCGCTCAATACCGTTCCGCTAGGCTACAGCCTCCGCCTACCTTTATTTTCCCTGCTCGACGAGGCGGCGCACAAACGGGACACAATCCAAACGCTGCTAGACGGAGGGAGGTACCTACATTTGTATGAGCAGGTACCCGTTTTTTTATCATCAGCGGGACTGTTTCTCACTCACACCTGCAGACTGTCGACGACGTGGATATCGAACGGCTACTCGAAAACGAGGTCCTCGTCAACATGGTTATCGACGTGTTGATCGGAGGTTGGGACGCCAACTTGGAAGGCCCAATGGACCGAGTGTTCGCATCCTGCGGCGCTGCGATCTATTGTGTGCTATATGCACATCGCACAGGCCGATTCACTGACGTGTCAGTGAATTCGGCCACGTTCGACGATGCATACCAAGATATCATGGCGATCGTTCGAACTATTCGTGCTTCGGATGTCTTGAGTGCGAGGTTTGATGGGGTACAGCAACAGGTTGGCCTCCGAGTGGCCAACCATTAGCTCAGTAGTACGACGCGCTGATAATAATAATCTTTCACATCTAATCACATCGAATTCCGTAAAGTTTACGACGTAAATTCGACGTCCGAGTCCTCCACCAATCGCCTGAGTTCGCTACTGAAGTCGTAAGTGTTCGTAAGTGTTCGTAACGCGCGTAGGTTAAGCGTTCATTTCAGTCGTTTTGCAGATGTAGCATCAGCAAAAGACCTTGAAATTTCGCTTGTCAAAAGGAAGTTTGATGCTTACGGTGAGCTTACGGCGCTGGTGATGGAGCAACGCGATTGGTGGAACAAACTTTTCCGTAGTACACTGTAAATACTCGATATTGATAGTGTTATAATTTTTAAACGGGTGTATGTATTGCATTATTCCCGCTACCTTTAGGGAGTGGGTTATGTCGGTTTTGATTTTCACGTTTTGGCGGTAGATTTGTCCGATCCTGGCGACCCTATCTTTTTCCCTTGATATATAATGGGCTGTGCTGATCGATCGATCATAAACCTTGCTTTTGTTATTCTCGTTGTTCGCTATTCCATATTGTTTTCAACTCCCTCATCATCATGTCGTTTCTTGGTCGCTTGCCTGTATCTGTTGTTTTCAACCTTGAATCGCGTCGTTGTCTTGTTTCTGCTTCGATTGCACGCTCGCTTGGTCATTCGGGTGTAGGGTCTCTTTTTTCCGAAGTTCTCACGGCATCCTATGAAGGCCGCTCGCTCACTACCGATGCCGAGTTTGTGGTCACGCGCGCTCTCGATTCTGATGTTGTTGTTGGGATGAATTGGATCGCTGCTTGGCGCAGTGTTGGACTTGAAGACGTGATTTCTGATCCTGAATCGCGCTCCTGTACTTATTTACAAGGTGATGAAATTTCGATCTTGAAGTCTACTGGGTTGACTTTTTTTTTTTAAGAATCTCCGTGTATGGTTGCGGCTCGCGCCAATTGTATTGCGCCTGTTGATATGCTGTCTGAATCATGTCAGTCTTCGTCCCTCGCCGGGGCGGTTTCATCGTCTCGTAGACGTTCACAGTCGATAATTCGTGACATCTTTTTGGGGTCATATCGTGCTGGTATTCGTATCAGTCCTTTTTCGGTTGAAGTCTCGTTGCTTTCTGATGCATGCGTCTTGCATGGTTTAGATCTTACGAAGTTTCATACGGTGGCTGAGTTGCGCTATTTGCTGTTGCGGCATCTTCTTAATGGAGAGTGTGTCGTTCCGGACGCTCGTTTACGGTGTTATGATTATACTGCTTGTCGTGAAATTGCTGCAGGATTTGGTGGGCCTTCGGATATGGTTGATTGTATACTGGATGAGCTGACAGAGACGCGTGCATCTGCAATATCAGGTGATCATCTTTGGACTGTCGCTCAGAGTATTTGTAGTGATTTGGACCATGTCCGTGTACCGGAAGAACATCGTAGGCGAAAAGCCATTTGTATATTGAATTCTTTTCGTAACCGTTTTGTCCACGAGGCTGTCTCTAAGTCTTCGCAGTCACTATTTGCTGAAGTTGAACGTATGTCTAAGTCTTCATTGGAGGCCATAGCGTCTTGGCATGGTTTATGCTATGTGGGTACGAAAGATCAGTTGCTCGATAGGATTTTCGATCACACCTCGAAGGGAACGTGTGCGTTGAATGCACAGGATCATCGATTGGCATGTTCTCATATTGTTGATGAGTGCTCTGTTGACAGTGGAGGACAATGTGATGTCAGCACTAGTGGTGCGATGGACAACAGCGGTATTTCCTGTGATCTAAGCTCGCAGATGACAGATGTGCAAATCAATCTTTTAAGTTCGTTGAGGAAAAACATCGCACGTAAGCCGTTGCTGCGTTTATTGCGTTGCCATGGGGTAGATCATGACGACAGCGATAGTCTTTCGCAGCTGAGAAAATGCCTGAAATCATACATCGGTGTTCTCAAGAAAGGGAAACGCGCGCAAGTTTTTCGTATTCGTAAACAGAATCAGTATATTGCGATGGAGGCAGCAAAGACCCAATGTGTTTCGCAATGGCCTCGTATGGTGTCTGAAGAACGGAAGAAGCGCGTGATCGAGATCTTTCGCGAACAAACTAGTTCTGAAGCGCTGGCTACTTTTGTCTGTTTTGCTTGTGCTGCTGAGTATAATCGCAAAGAGAGGCAAGAGCTATCCTTTAATGATTTTGACGTTACTCTTTTAAATCGTCCTGATGTGCGTGTGCATAAAGGGCGTGTTGTCGACGAGGGTTATATCAATAAAGCCTCGATAGATTCAACTATTGGCATGGAGTTTCTTGACGATGTGATGTATGAGAGCCGAGGGTTAATATTTGATCGTACTCATTGCGAACGTCCGACTGGTGTATTTTGTTGTAAAGGGTGTACTTCGTCGTTGAAGAGGAACAAGACACCTGCTCTGGCTTTGGCCAATCATAATTTCATAGGGCCCCTCCCTGTTGAATTGCGGGACCTCAGCGTTGCTGAAGAGATGATGATTGCGCTGTGCAGAGCTAAATGTTTTATCCTACATTTACGCGAAGAGTCGTGCAATGTACCGAATGCCCAGAGAGGTTTGAAAGGGAATGTCATTATCTTTCCGCAACGTCCTTCGAAAATCTTGGAAGTCCTTCCTCCGTCAATTGAAGATGTATTAACACCAATATGTGTTTTATTCGTTGGTTCATCTCCTCCAACAATTGATTGGTTGCGCAGGCACGCCAAACCGTTGATTGTGCGTAGAGAAAAGGTCCGGTCAGCTTTATTGTGGTTGCGTGAACATAACGTACTCTATAGTGACGTGCTTATCGACCACGACTTTTTGGATTCGTTGAGTGAAGAAGATATTTTGCCTGTCCACATTGAAACCGTACCTGAGGATGACATGCGCGCCCAAGATGCATTGACCTCGCGATACGATGGCAACCATGATTGCGATCCAGATTCATTGTTTGATAAAGAGCCCTGCCTTGGTGATACAGTTGGAGGTTTGGACACAGTTTCATCCGCCGAGGATGTTTTTCAACATGTTGTTGTGACTGATGTCGACAGCAATGCTCCGGGTCATGAATTGCGTGCAGCCGCACTTCGTCATGTGAAGGAAAAAAGTGGTGGCTTCATACAAGTGCCGCATGGGCTGAGTCCTATGAATGAATATGTTAATCCTGAATTACTCCCAAAGGTCTATCCTACTCTGTTTCCGTATGGAGTTGGGGGTTTTGAGCATCCTCGTCGCACAAGTCCAATATCGTTTAAGCGCCATGTGAAGCTTCTTTTTAGCTTAGCTGATAGACGTTTTCAGGAGCATTACTCCTTCTTGTTTATTGTGTTTAACATCTTGCAACGAAGAAAATCGCTCTTACACACCAGTTTGAAAGTCAAATGTACTTCATTCGGCACAGTATCACAAAGTTTCGCATCTGTTTCATCCACAGCGGTCCATACGGTTGCTGAACGTGTTGCAAAGGGTGATTTTGCTACAGTTTATACACCGGAAGAACAGAAAGTACGTTGATTGTTGAAAGAAGTCAATAGTGTGACATCGCATGTACCGGGATCTGGTTCCGCACGTGCTGTAATGCGTAGTCAAATCAGAGGGTTGATGTTTGATAAAGGCTTGCCGAATTTTTATATCACAATCAATCCTGCGGATGTATACAATCCTATTGTCAAGTTCTTGGCGGGTAATGAAATCGATGTCAATGATATGTTGCCTAACGAGGTACCTGACTTTTGGCGACAGTCCATTTTAGTTGCTCGCAATCCTATAGTGGCTGCAAAATTTTTCGACCTGTACATGAAGTCGTTCTTAAGCGCTATTCTGGGTTATGATAAAGTGAATGGTGTGGTCTCCGAAGGTATCTTGGGCAACGTCAAAGCGTATTATGGATGTGTTGAGTCTCAGGGACGAGGGACTCTGCATTGTCATATGATGGTATGGTTAGAGGGGGGACACGATCCTAATGAGATCAAGCAGCGTATACTGGAAGCAAATGATACTGATTTCCGAGATCGATTGCTGGCTTTTTTGGATGACACAATATCAAACAATGTCCCTCCTGATCCAGATCCTCGGATCAGTGTGCCGTCAACCGTACACCATCCTTGCGCTGTACGTGGTGTTGCTCCATATCCTGATCGCGATGACCTTCAGACTAAAACTGCTCGTCAAAAAGATTTACATCATTTAGTGCAAACTTGTCAGGTCCATAAGCATAACCTTACCTGTTTCAAATACTGGAAGGGTCCGCCCAACCCACGAGAGTGTAGATTTGATTTAGACGAAAACCATTACTGCGAGAAAAGTCATGTTGATTATGAGACAGGCGAGATTTGTCTACGTTGTTTGGATGGTATGGTGAACAATTTCAACGCGTCTATGTTGGAAGCTGTACGCTGTAACATGGATATCAAGTTCATCGGATCAGGTGCATCGGCAAAAGCGATTTTGTATTATATTACCGATTATATCACGAAGTCCCAGTTGAAAGCTCATGTCGCTTATGCTGCCTTAGACTTGGCAAGACGCAAATTATCTGAATTCGATCCTACAGATGACGACCTCACTGTTCGAGCAAAAGAATTGATAAGGAAAAGTGCGCACGCTATGATATCTCATCAAGAGTTGTCATCTCAACAAGTTGCGGCCTATCTGATGGAATCTGGTGATCATTATACCAGTCATGAGTTCAAAAATCTTTTTTGGACTTCCTTTGAGAATTATGTTGACAGTATTCTTCCCCTGCGACAGCAATCGCTTCCTGAAGAATGAGATGAAAGACAGGGTCGTGAACATGATGATGGTGACTCATCGGAAGAACTTGAGAATGTTCAATACCGTGGTTCACGGCCGCCAGAAGAAGATGAGATCTTGCAAGATATTGCTGATACTGCCTTGAGTAGTGATGAAGTCGGTTTGTCTATTGACGATGGTGGAAATTTGGTGCCCAGAGCAAATCAAGTACAAGACTATCAATTGAGATCACCCGCACTTCGCATGATGTGCGTATGGGATTTTGTCGCGCAAGTGGACAAACAGAAAATCAGGCGATCTCGAGCTCATGACAATGCTGATTTACGTGACGATGAGGTGTTCGAAGACGAACTTTTGGAAGGTTCAGATGACGAGTCATTTGATTCTGAAGATAATTTGATAGGCTCAGACAACAATGGGAGGCTTAATCGCCAGACTACGATAGAGGAAATAATGAAGATTAGATCTCATTCACGCCCGTCATTCGGTTTACACGATACTCATATTGAGAGCCAGACTCATCATCTCATCATACGCCATCCAGACAGGAGATGTGTTCCCGTGCCTATTGGTCCATCGTTGCCGCGACGTGATCGTTTGGAACTGAGAGAGCGATATTGTCGTACCATGCTTATCTTATTCAAGCCTTGGACTACTGTTTTGGACTTGCGTAGTACATTTAGTACGTGGTCTGACGCATTTGAAGACTTTGTGAAGACTTGCTCACCTGCAAAACTTTGGATTATGAAAAATATGCAGATTCTACATGAATGCAAAGACAGTCGGGATGATCATTTTGCTAATCGTCGTCAGCGTTCATTGAATCGTTCCAATCGCGTATGCAGTGAGGTCCTTGAGCGCACCGTTTCTGCAGAGGAATTTGTGGATCATGACTTGAATGAAGCAGATATCCTTTCTCATATGGCGCACATTGAACAGAGCTTGTCGATAAAGAGGTCGCAGCAACGGGATGTCACGTTAGATTGTTTGCATCATATGGAGATGGCGGGCCGTTTCAGTTGCGCTCCAAGTTCTATATCACCAAGTAATGTCAATCCTCAACATGCCTATGTGAATGAAGTAGATGGCGATAATCTCGCAATGGAAAATGAATGGCAACATGCTTACGATGTAAGGAAAGAAGCGTGGAAACATCGTGCTATCCAACATGGTCTCGCTCCGTTATCGTCGACCGTTTCAAGTTCTATATCAGATGTTCAGATCTCTTCTGGAACTGATTTTCGCCATGCAATTGATGTTTCATCGTCAACGATGGCACCGGAAATTGGTCCATTAATTATCCAGCAAATCGAAACAAATGTGAACGAACCTGTAGAGGTTGATATACCGTCTATGATATCCGAATTCGGGTTAAATACCGAGCAAGCGCGTGCATTTAGCTTGATAGCGAGTCATTCTTTGGGAGAAAATTGTGAACCACTTCGTATGTATCTAGGAGGTCCGGGAGGAACAGGGAAGTCGCGCGTCATCGCTGCCGTCACAGAATTTTTCAGTCGACGTGGGCAGGAGAAGCGTTTACGATTAACTTCGTTTATGGGAGTTGCTGCTCGCAACATCGCTGGCATGACGTTGCACTCTGCGTTAAATCTCAATCAACATAGAAGGACAGCCAATCAAGGAAAGGGCAAACGGGATCTCATTGCTATGTGGCAAAGCGTCGATTACCTACTAATCGATGAAGTCTCGATGATCAGCTGTAACTTCCTTGTTGAAATTCATGAAGCTCTTTGTAAAGCGAAAGAGAATTCTGCTCCATTTGGAGGTATCAGTATTGTATTTGCAGGCGATTTTGCGCAGCTCCCACCTGTGGGCCAGCGAGGCCTACATCGTAAATTAAATACGAATGCAATGGGTACCATCAAGGGACAGAACAGTATGTTTGGCAAATTACTGTGGTTATCTATCACTACAGTTGTATTATTAAAAGCAGTTATGCGCCAAAGTGGGACTCACAACAAAGGTTTCGTGGAGATTCTGTCGCGTTTGCGGACTGGTAGTTGTTCTGATGATGATTTTGAGCTTTTGTCCTCTCGAATCATATCTAGAGTAAAGCCTACTTGGCAGTTTGGAGAGTGGCTCGATGCACCGGTGATCGTACCCACAAACGAAGTGAAGGACATCATCAACGAACGAGCTACATTAACATATGCAAGCCGAACTAATCAACCTGTACATTGGTATTATTGTTTGGATAAGCATAATGGTCGGGAGATCAATTCAATTGAACTGCGGGATCACCTTAATGGTTTACACTCTGGCTCAACTTCGCAGCGTATGGGAAAAATTCCATTGGTGATCGGGATGCCAGTGATGATCGGTCAGAATTTCGATGTCGGTGCAGGTATTGTGAATGGCTGTATAGGCAAACTTGAGAGCATTCGATTTGTTCTGGACAACAATAATCAGCGGCATGTTACATCTTGTATAGTTCATACTCCATCGACTTCAGGTGACCCTCTGCCTCATTTAGCTGCCCATCGCTCGGTCGTCCTACCAGACACTGTCAATATGTCATTTGAAAATCCTTTCAGTGGAAAAAGATGTCATATTAAACGTACTCAAATCCCTATTTCTCCCGGTTTCGCTATGACCATTCACAAAGCACAAGGACAGACGATGGAGCGCGCAATTATAGATTTCGAAGGGTGTACTGGAACTGAAGCGCCATATGTCATGCTATCTCGTGTGACTTCGTTAGAAGGATTATTGGTGTTGCGACCTTTTAATAAGAAGAAGATATGTTGTCGGCAGAGTGAAGATACGCGTATGGAAGAAAAGAGACAGGGTGTGCTTGCACAACAAACTATCCTTGACCTCGTGACAAATCAAGATGAGCGAGTGGAAGCAGAATCAACACTGGAAAAGATGTTAGGCTCTGCGAAAATGTCCAAAATCAAGATAATTGCGGATGTATCTTCATCATCATATCGAGATACGAAACAACTTTCCAGTCGGGTCCATAATGTACAAGCAGAGATCGAGATCATTGGCTCTAACCGTATACATAAGAGAAAATACAACGAAACATCAGGCGTTACATACCATGAGGGTAAAGTGGCAAATAGTTCGGCAATAGCAAAGCGAAAGATTTGTAAAAAAAGGCGATTGGATTAATACCAAATCTAATAAGAATGAGGTGTTTCAAATCCGTCTAAAGACCGAGTATGAGGATGGTCTATGTTGGGTGAGTCGTTATTATGATTTCTTTTTGGGTCACATGATCACGCACTTACTTTTGCCCATCCTCTGGGTTTCTGCGTGACTTTGAAGAATCCATGTTCCTGGTCTCAAATTGTCCTTGTCTCTATCACAGGCAAATTCGTTCGATATTCATATGTTCTCACATCTCATTCGCATGACATTCGCGTTCGCGGACATTCGAAGGTTAGAATCACTATCTAAGTAAGGGTTTTCAGTCAGCTGAGATCCGTATACTAAACCTGATATTGTGCTTTCCAGTGTGTCACATACTATATTAAAATCATCCATGTCGTCGCCGGGTACGGGCTTCCGTCAGATTATAGAAGTAGCTTATTTCAACATGTGGATGCGAAACTTCATCTACTCAATATCCGAGACGTAGGGAACGCACCAATGTCATCGACAAACAAGTACTCAAACTTCAGGCTTAGGACGTTCGTCATGATCAAGGCGCTTCTGCATGTTCTTAATTGGAAAGGCATTAAGTAAGTCCAGCTGCACATTGATCACAAAACAGTCAATTGAACCAGAGCTAGGTGTGGTGCTCCCTCCTTATTTCGTATATTTCTTGCAACTTACACAAAACTGACACAGTTAGACACGTCAACATATGTCCGTTTTGGGTTCACTCCTATTAACTAAGCAGAGAGTGAACCCTTTGCCACCACCCCTTTCGGACCACCCATGTACGCGTGTCTGACTGACTACTTTCTCAAACTATGGGTAAGTCGTTTAAACTCAACATTACTGCACCACTGACTTAGCATACAGTAATTCTGGTGCCCGATATTTGGCTAAGGATCATTCAATTCATGGACATTATGGATATCGTCCGATGTTTCATGGTTAACTCCTTTTTTTCGACACTCGGTCGTGAAGTCATTAACGGAAGACTCAATTACATCCTAACTCATGTGGTTGGTTCTGAAAGCCGACGTCTTCGTGACACTCTCGATGCTACACGCTCCGTTATCCTTGGCAGTTCGGCACTCGATATCTTGTTATATGGTACATCACCAATTCTTCAACACGAACTACGTATCGCAACTCCTAACTATGCCAAAGAAGTACTCGCCCAATTTTTCAGAAAACTGGGTTTCATCGTAGACCAATCGCCTACTTTTTACAGCCCTCCCTCGGTCGCGTGCATGTATGACCACGACTACATTCAAAGACGTGGCAAGAAAGTAGTATTGATCAACAGTCCAACGGATTCTGTTATGCCAGTCGTGTTGGCCCACCGCTCATCTACGGACTGCATGTTCTTGGCATCAGGTGGCCTCTTTTTTGGTTATCCTGAACTCATGGACAGCCAAACCACATTATTACCACTAGTTCATCCTCGTTCATTCCTTGTACGCCAATTCACGCAACGCGAATACAAGGTCCAGACTCGTAATTGTTGGACATTGCCATGCGAAAATAAGTGTCCTACACTTTGGCGTCGTATGGATAATGGTCTTCTCGTCACGTGGCATAATGGCCTTGTCCCATCGAATATCACCGATGGACAAGATCTACAATGGACGCTCACAAGTCATTGTGCTAACACTTTGTGTTGGAATAACATTTTCAAACGCCCTGACTCCAGTTCTGTCGTATGTGACAAGGAGAGCATTGATCTTCGAATTGCGATAAGCATAAGCCAGAATGTGAGTTTTAATAACGCCCTCGTAATTGTCAATACATAGAAATATTACTCATGGACTGCGCATAGGCCGGACTACCTTGTATCACAGGACTATTGTTCGGCGTAGACATGATAGAGCCATACGCAGTCCCGCTCTACATCGATAAAGGACGGAAAGGTATATTCAGCATCAACGACTTAGACGTTCGTCCATTTATTCGCGAGAGGGGAATGGAGCCACCCAATATCATTGACTGCAGCGTCACGCGACAGGTGGTCGTGATGAGTGATTGTGCCTTCATAATCATTCGAGATCATGACCATGTGCTGGACACCGTGCCTTCATTGTGTGGAGGCGGTCCATTTTATCGTGGTCCGTGGAAATACTTTCCGCTCACACCACTACGTGGGAATATGCTCGTCGTTATGCATGATCTTGACAAAGAACATTTGCCACGCGACATCTTGAAAGCAGAGATCGAAAAAGTGACTCAAGGCATAATTGAGTACGTCGCTTTACTTTCCTCGATGGGTTATTCATCCAGACGCTAACCTAATGATAGGGTTGACCGCAAAAATGCATTATTTCGTTCAGTCATGCGGCAACGTCATTAAACTTGACAGAATAAGCTATGACTGTTGTTATCACCTGTATTGTATCCTTTTATACAATTGTAACCGGTTGTGTCTGAATTGACGATTATCAATGTCAAACAGTTTGATCTAAGATGGTACAATTGCTGTGTCGCAAGGATACGCAGATATGGATAATTTCCTGGTCAAACCAAACCGGTGATTATTGGCAGTGAAAAGGTTAGTTCTGGTCTGATAGAACTCAAAATGAACATCTCAGACGCATACGATGCACTAGGCAGACAACATCATCACGTGTCACTTTATAAAGTTTATGACGTTTGAAGATGATGTCTGATGTAAGCTCATTTATACGGCTCAACTACTCCTAACGGACGCTCCTGTAATCGCCTAGTCGTCATCATCACTGTCATCATGGACAACTTGCAAAACCTTCGAGGTATAAACAAACGTTTGTGGTTCCGAGCTTAATATAGTACATTGTCTCGACTGATGGTCATCTTTGTTTAGTACTCAATTCGCCGAATTCGCGCAAACAGATAGCTATCGATCTCAGTCTTTTAGACTTACACAATCTCTCGAAGACTTGCAAGGCAATGCGACATGTTGTGGCAACTATACACAATGAAGCCTATCTTGATCTACTTAGGCCATACGCTGGTGACATGGTAGATGATTTTGAATCCACCATCATCCGTAGCGGCGCAGTGATCATGGGATTGGGAGCCCTCTCATTGATTCTACGTCCTAACTCCTGCCATGTGAACAACCTAAACGTTGCGCTCCCTAGAGGCGCCGTCACCGAATTGCAACACTGGTTAATTCACCATGATTTCGACACTCAGCCGCTTCAGATGACATCCATCACTCCCTCCATGCAGCACTTTATCAACTCTCACCAGACATTTTATAAACGCTCAACGCCTAATCTCAAGATCAGTCTAACAGAAAGTGTGGACGACACGGTACTCAGTGTGGTCTTAGCAGGTCGCAGCACCGCGGAGATGTCATATGTGACTCCAGGTGGCATTTTCTGTCCTCATCCACGTCTCACGTTGGATCGTGTCGTATGCCCTGCGTTTCTGTCGAATGACGAGAAGATGACACAAGCTGAAATCGAGCGGTACACGCATATGGGTTTATTGTACGCCGAAACAACCGCGGTGAAGGTGAGGAATCTTGACTGTGGGTGAAAACACTAAAAGAAAGGGGGCTCTACAGCAAGACCTGGATACGAGAATACAACTCGACCCAAAGGACAGCTACTGAGAGAAGTTCCTCGCGAATAAGGTGGAGGGAAACTATGTCAACTAGACGGGCGCTGGTAGACGCGGGAAAGTAACGCGCGCGAAGGCGCGCGTAGGCGATGCGAAGGCGCGCGAGATGCGCGCGTGAGCGAGAGATGCGGAGGGTACGCGCGTAAGCGGGCGCGCGCTTGAACGATGAAGGAGAGGAGTCCTTAAGAGAGTAGCAAGGGCACAGGTGTCAACAGTGGAGGAGTATAATCAGATTTCTAGTATTGGAGGGAGAACTCTACACTTTGCAGTATATCAAGATAAGGGGAAAGTAAGTACCAGAACCGAAGGAATCCTCCCTCTATTTAAGAAGGGAGATTACGCTATGCGGCGCGCTTCCGAGCACGCTCCCGAACCGAGTAACCATATCAACTTCTAAATATATTCTAAGTTTAAATAGACTCTCTGTATGTAAGCACGGAGGTCGGACCGAAGGTTCGTTAATTCAATGAGAGAGATAAAAATAACGCACCAGTGAATCAGCAAGGACAAAGGACAGAGGGACGGACGGTAGGAGCGCGAAGGCCTATGGAGCGCGCACGCGAAGGGCGCGCGTGCGTGTGCGATGTGCGAGTGAGGCGCGTACGTAGGGCGCGCGCGCGAGAGCGCGAATGACTGGTCCTTAGGATGTGAGCTGATACAGATAGGGAATTAAATGGGTAAGAAGGCCGCATATCCGGCATCGAGAGGCGCGAGTCTCTACAGCGGTATGGGAAGATGAATGTCGGCGTGATTGTCCAACCCTTTGGCGCAATATCAAAGACACACAACAAGTTCTCCTCATCGACTGGACCATCAGTCGAAACGCCTTCGACGGACGTAACCCTTTATGGCATACGTATGGCCAACACCATTACTGGCGACTAAGTCGGACTTGTCATAATTCACGCTGCTCTTTCCGACTACATACTCCTGAACTTCCGCTTGATAGTCCAGCGGACTATGAGGATATTCTACGCGCTAAAGTTAGTATGGCGATCAATCCCGTACGTCACTCAATATTATGAGAAGGAGATTTTGTTTATTAATCAAGAACTGTAACAGCTACTCGGAGGTGGACGTCGAGGGGTTCTTTATGCCACTAGTCATGGCTGTCCTATTTTAATACCCATTCCGCTCATGATCGATACACATGAGCTAACGACAACGGATCACCTCTTCACGGAGCCATGGGTGAATGAATTCGGACGGGATGCTATAATGATGCAACCAGCTGTGTATAGAAACACATTTACGACCCACCCCAAAAACCAAACACCTCTACCGTTCCGTCTTGTCGTATGCCACGAAAATCACGATCGAAGCCGCAAGAACTACCTATTATCAGCTCTGGGGAGTGATATCGCTGGATTCGGGAACATATTCGTGCCATATGGCAATATCTTGGTACTCAAGACAAAGACGGACAATCCTACGAATATCATCGACGTCAACTCATCAGACATTGATCTTATTACGGATGTCGTACTAAGGTGAGCGATTTGCAATGACCAGCGTGTGAGGAAGGAATTGAGTAATCATGATTTAGCGCATATCGTACCAAAGCATTACAAGGAGCCAGAGTCGAAATCGAATCAGCATGGTAAAATCTGTTCTAACATGTTGATACTACACAGAAGACAGGCTGTATTATATTTTCGAGATGTGATGTACGATATTGCCAGACTAAAAATTAATTAGCTGTTTCTTCTGTTAGACAAAGAAGAAAAGAATGAACGCCTACTCCTGGGTTGCCATGAGATCGGACACAGAGCAAGTGACGACCAGAGAAAATTGGGAGAAGCAACAACACACGTTCCAATGATGACATCACGTATACGAGGGACAGAAAACCCCTATAAGACGTATATAAAATCTAATATATAAGCCTCCCCTAACAATCCTCTGATCCATCATTACCACTATGTCAAAAGCGCCAATTCTAACTACCTTGTGCCAAGAGCTTCAAGAGAACATTTGCGACTTTTTAAATCTCGCAGAACTGTCAGTATTTGCTAGTGTGAGCTCCCTCTGTTACATGGGGGTCGAAGAGTATATCAATGGACGAAAACTCGTCATATTCGCTCGCTTTGTAAGCGACACCGAACATTTCATCACGTTACTCCGCCGCACAGATGCTGTGGTATCAGGCTCATGCGCTCTCAATATCGTGCAAGCCAAAGAAGGTGCTACCGAAATCAATGATCTGGATATTTACACTACTCTTCAGAAGTTCGAGGACTTGGTCTGTTTTTTTACAGAGACAGAACACTATAACCTCATAAGGAACTTCCATCGCCCCCCCCGGGTCCATATAACACATCCGGCATTGCCAAACTATTCAGGTTTCAAAAGGGCAAGCAGAATGTCGATATCATCGTCACGAATTTGGCCTCAGCCGTTGCGCCTGTTTTCCAATTTCATTCAACAATCGTGATGAATTTCATATCAGCGGACGTGATTTTCTGTGCCTACCCAGCATGGACGTTGGACATGCTGGGTTTGATACACCCACGCACATACAAACAAAACGGGACCAATTATGCAACTATCCAAGGTCTCGCAAAATACATGCAAAGGGGGTTTACCCTGTACTCGGACATTGGCGAACTATCGCCTCATGACAACCGCTGTGTCAAAACATACTATTGCCCACACGTGTCGCGAAGCACCAATGACAAAGGCAAATTAGCCTGGGAATTCAAGCGCACCGAGAGAGACACTGCTAAAGGCAAGGTACGCTATACAGACACCAATGCAGTCATCTGGTGTCTAGGAGGAGACCAATGCAACAATGAGAGGATCACGGGAGCACCATCGTTTGTTTTCGCAACATGACGCAAGTAAGTCTCTAAATAAAACTGAGGGGAATTACATTGCTTACATAATAGGCCAAGAAGTATAACGTGAAAAGCGACCCGCAGGAATCCTCGCTATGGCCATTGGGGTGATATGTATAATGTAGGATGCAACATGTAACATCGCGCGAGAAGAATATGTATGATTGAGTATGGACGATGGCGCAAAGACATTACATGCATTACGTCTTAGACTCATGACTAATCCTAAGGCCTAAGTTACCTACGAAAAAAGCCAAGGAAAAACAGACTGGGTTTAAATTGCGAGGTCCACAAAATTCGCACGATAACGTGACATATGAGCCTTTTCGGGAATATCAACTTATCAACCTTCAACTCATCGTGTTACCTGTGGAATCAGGGGCTCACAACGTTGTTACGAAGACCAACAGGATAATGAGAGATACGATACTGTAATGACAGATAAACATCATGGGAAACGACTGAAGATTGATTGGTACACAAAATGGATTACACTTTAAAGATGGTCCTACGAAACCGAAATGACGAAACACCATTGGGAGTAAGGTTGCATAATAAAGACCACTACAACAATAGCAAGAGCGAATACAGCCTATTAAGAAAAACATAGCTGCTTAATAAAAAACACGGACGTCGTATATCAAAGACGTACTTTGGAAAATAACGTTAAAATCAAGGAACATGACTATTATGGACGAGAAAGAGTTCTCTTGCGAGCAAAGGCCGCGGCAGTTTCGCTGGGAGGGACAACGCGCAAAATCCTGCCGTAGACAATATAAGCACCGCTAAGTAGAATGAAAAACCACAGCGCACTCATCAATTGCTAGAACAACGGCGACATAATCTGATCTCGCCAAATTCTCAGCACGTGAACCTTCAGAGACCTTCAAAACGAGATAGGAACAACGTTGGGCACCATTGGCATGGGTATTGCGATCAAAAAAGACCAAAAATGCCTGTGAATTATGTGCGGCATCGGGATCTGATACAACAACAGTGTGCTCGCCCACATCAGCATGAGCGCCGAAATATCTCTCGACGAAAGTAATATCGAAACCACCACCAGGAACATCCGTGATAGGAACCTCAATATATCCTGAAACGCGGGCCCAAGAACAAAGGCATCCAGTCACAAGCCTATGAAGAGACATAATTTGTGGGTAGTTTGAGTGACGCTACCTAAAATTGTGCACCGATATAAAACCGGAATACGTCAGCGAAAGATAGGAGACTGATGACTCAATCAAGCCCCTATATAAGGTCGGAAATACTTATAAACGTGTTTAAAATAATGACAAGGACGAGAACTCACTCACATACAACAACTACCTCGAAAAAAGTCTTCATTATGGAAATTGATCCTGCACGATACGACAATCGCGTCGAGGGAGGACTCTATGATGATGTCGTCAGACAGCTTATGGCGCTACCGAAAGGAATGTCCTTAGGGGACGCCACCTACAAGGACGACTTCACTCGCGAGACCAACGTTAATACGGGGAATTTCGCCTACAAATGCAAAGATAACGGGGTTGAGTATGAAACCGTGCTGGTTGGCGAAATCTTACCTCGTCCATGTGGAACCAAATTTAACGCGATAGGCAATCACTACCTTGGAACAGTGAACACTGTAAGAGCCAATCATATAGATCTGGCAAACTAACGTCCACCTACTTAACTCAGCCAAACGTTATTGACGATAAAACACGTGTCAAAGGTATCTTCGCCTTGGGACAACCAACGCAAGCTACCGAAATGATGTACGTCACTTTTGGTAACCAAATCGCCACCTTGGACGACATCATACAAAGTGACATGGAGGAGCTAAAGAGACAGAACAAGGACATGAACGTTAAAGAATGGACGGCGCACGCAGGGACAGACCAGAGTGGTACACCTGAGTACATCATCGTGAACACGGACCAATTGTACGCAGTGAGTACAGTTTAAAAAAAAAGGGAATGGTGCCGCTAATGTGCTTTGAAGGTTCCTAAAGGGACGCAGCAGGCCGTTCAAGGCAAACGCGCGAGAGTAGCGAAGAAGACAATCAATGACACGATCGAGCATGGAGAAGGCAAAGTAGCCAAAAATAATGCGGTCGCCGGAGGGAGCAAAGACAATACGCAAGAGACTGAGATCACGACGAACACATTCTACGATTTGACGATCCTCCCGGACTACGGAGGAGACCTGTTTCAACATGTCAACGCGAAACTCCGTCAGCTCGATATCAGAGATGTGGAGAACCAATTGATCCCACCTCAGAACTGGTACACAAGCCTCAAGCGTGGAATGCTCGTCATGATCAGGGCAACCCTCCACGCTTTCAATTGGAAAGAACGTCGAGTAAGTCAGGTTACACATTACAGCGCAAATAAATCAGCTGAACTATACGATAACTAGGTATATCAGCTAAACGGACATACTATTCGCGTATTGGATGCCTCCAAATTAGAGGTGGAGCCATTGAGCTCGCAACCCAATGGATTTGATATTGGTGGAAGCTCGTCGACCTCCAATTCGCGAGTATCGGACGCGATGGCAAGTGTCCAATTGGGAAAAAGGGGAAGACAAGAATGAGCGGCGGAGGGACAGTATGGGATAAGAACCAAACGGCAGGCAATGTACGATACGATGTCGAATAGTCTGAATCTGATGCAATGTCAAAAATAAAGTTAAGACAAAGAAAGCCAAATCTAACTAAACACATACCAAATATTAAGATTAAGATCGCCAGATGGTTCCTCGGGTCCATAGGTCCCCAGGGTTGATTACAACACAGTGCGAATCATCGGAGTATGAAAAGGCACGACGTGAAACGTATGATGCAGAAGTCTGATAGACCTCGGCAGGTCGGGTAGCGGGCTTTGCCACTTTAGATGGCGCTACATACTCATATGATATTATATTGAGATTGAGTTGAAATACTAGTCTAGGGTTCGGGAATTGCATTTCCAAACACCGAGTAGGGTCATTTGTAATAATCATTGGGCCATTCAGAAAGTTCAGAATGACAGCAATCGATTGGCATGCATTGCATCTGCGCTACTACTACTATTAACGATCAATACTACGCGAACTCTGTACTAAATGTATGATAAATTTCTTTATCTGCAAAGTTATTCAGAAAAAACCGGTCATAGGACTCCAAACACGTCGTCGCAGAAATGTCCTTGTTGACCTTCTCACCGTATTCTGGTATCAATTCAACAGCATGTGTTACATCTGTCAATAACACCACACCACCATGCCTATAGCGTTTGCCATGTTGGTCCACCACATATGACCGCTCTACTGTCCACATCGCGAGTTCAGGACGATCATTGGGATTGGCGACGAAGTCGAAATATTGTATGTAGAGGAGCGGACTGGAAAGGTATGTTGGAAGAACCAGGTTGGAAGCACGTGGAACCTTGGGCTGAAAAATAAGTCGAACTTGGGCGACGCGACTTGCTGAATATCACCTCGTTAGTGTTAGAATATGACAGCAAAAAATATACGTACTAATTTGGCCGTCATCACCCGTAACATCGACAAGGACGGTATCACAGTTCCCGAGGGGAAATATGTCACTGGGCGGGTATGATTGGATCACTCTGCTTGGCATGATCACTCGAGGCCGGAAGGCAGAGTGAAGTTGCAATCGAAATTTGTTCCACGCGTAAAAGCGTCCATGTTTGTGGTCCCAGCGAGTATTCTCGCCACTGGAGAGGGAAGAACGCTGGATGAACTGGGAGACTGCGTGATCAAAATCAACGAGTGCGTATTTGGTGAGAATATCGACGGGCGACAGGGACTTGAGATCTGGTGTTGAAGTTAAATGGAAGGCAGTGAGAGCGTCTCCAGAAAGAATGCCCTTGTGAAAATGATTACGGACTCGTCGAGGTCCATGGACAGAATATGCTTCATCGGGGAGTATACGAGAAACCCAGGAGAGTGCTGGGTTGACGGTCGTCACTTCCTCATCTTCAAGGCTTATGGCGTTGACGAGCGATGCGCCATGGGAAGTGATCAGCGCGCAGGTTGAACAATTCCATTGACTCCTGGCGATTGAGAATCCGTACGCACTGCTCCGTGAAATCATTCACTCGTTGACTTGTTCGGGCAAAGAGATCCTTGCAGTGAGTGATGAGCAAGCGCTCCGTCATATCGGCTGAAAACTGCATCAAGGTACCCAGTCTCTCAATCGTGCCTCTGAAGCTTTGGAGTAACTCGAGCTTGGGGATGAAAAAGTCTTCTTTGGCGCCCTTCTTCCCCCTCCTCGCCTTGGCCTCGATGATAGCATCCTTGAATGCATGAAAATCAGAGAGTGCCTGCACCATCGACTGTAAGGATTCGGGAGAATGGACTGGATTTTGAGCATAATAGATGAAATCTATGAGAGCGCGGATTGCACGAACGAATCTAGGTGGAGCAGCGCCTGCAATTGAAGCAACAATGGTGCGTTGAATATCACGATGCTCACGCCCAGTCATTTGGTTGACGTGCGTGATGCCTTTAGTAAAGTGGTGCGTCCCTACCCGTTTGTGCTGAATAATGAAGCGGGTGTCGAGCTCAGTTTTTCCTACTATCTCCTTGATCCATTTGAGTGGATGATCTGCAAAAAACTTATGGAGGGTATGTAAAACTTCGCCAGCGAGAAAGACGGATGGACACGAAAACGACCAATCAAGCCAATATGGCATGTGGACCCCAGACAGATGGGCAGCTTTTGCTGCCTTCTGAAATTTGTCGAGATCCCAAGGATCAATCTCTTTGGCGATCCCGTGTATAAGTTGTAGTGTGTGCTTCCCAGTACGAGGAGGATAGAGAATTCCATCACCAAAATTGTCTTGTGTCGCCATAGTGACAGGAGAGACATTCTTGCTGACTGCAGCGATCATGGAGGCCTCGGGAAGGTCGCATACATGGGCGATAAGTGGTGTAAAGACATATCGAATATGTCGGGAAGGATCAGGCATAAAACAGCCATCACTCGCTGCAACCTTCAGGTTGGCGCAGACGAGATCAACGCACTTATGCCATAGCCGTGCCTGAAGAATGGTCTGATAGTCGGGATGCACGCGAAACTTACTAACAGGCATGTAGGCGATACAGCGCCAAGCTCGTAGGGTGGCCTTGGAGCGAACCTCCGAATCGATGTTACCGATGGTGATGAAAAGTGGGTGCATCTCGAGCCCTCCAGTAATCCGCGTGACAGGAGTCTTATCGGATCCCAAGATGATAGGTACTTGCGTAGCACCTACTGGCAGATAGTCCTAGGTATATAGAATTAACTTCAAGTAGTAGACTAAAAGAGCCAAACTAACCTGGATTTTCCATGCCATATCGGCACTCATATAATCTCCATACTCGCGTTGACTTCCTGTATTGACTACGTGTGGCTGGAAGGTAATGTGATTGGCGAAAACCGGATCGCTGAAAAGTTGTTTGACAACCTCTAGAGCATCGCGCCAAATAAGTTGCACGGGATAAGTCGTCTTGTAGCCCGTAAACTCTAGGTTCGAAACTTTCCATGGCACGAAAGAGGGCAGTGCATCGGTCCAATCTAGAAGTTGCTCCTTGGAGGTGAAGGATGGTTTTGGGCGAGTGTGAAACTGGAAACAACGGAGTCAGGCCTGTCGAGCAGCACTCAAAGTTTCTCCTACCCATTTTAACTTTAAAAACTTGTCAATCTGAGCTTGAGTTAAGTTTTCAACCAAGAACTTCGCCAACTCCCATTCTCCTTCATCATGGAAAGGGTAATACGTATTTATTTCTCGCCGATAATTATACTGATCGTCTTGCAGCCTGTCAAACAGGTTCTTGCCAACACCAAAGACATATCCCGAGTGCGGATGACAATAACCAGTAGTGGTAGAAGGTTTTGATGATTGGGAACCTCGCAACCCAGGGGGAACAGGGAATTGATGCGGACGTTCCTCGTGTGGCCAACAGGTAGACTGAGAATTCAAGTGCAGGGTAATGGCCTCGATTGTAGGAAACTCTCTACTGCAGTTGGGACAAAACCTGGTACAGGTATGTCCATTGATCAGCACCATTGAGTGACAATGATATACGCACATTTGCTGCCCCTTGCTGAGTGCTATGCGTTACGCAGTGCGCAAATCGATTCAGTCTTTTAGACTCCGCCGGCTGATGTCAACCTTGTGATAATCCAACGGGTCGCTCTCATATACCCAGTTAGCCTTCCGCAGGTTCTCCCAAGTCCACCCTTTGTACATGATGATTCATACAGTCTCTTCTCCACATGTCAGTTCCTCCCCCGTATCTCGAGGCAGTAGTTGCCCTCCTCCATCAAGCAGTCCCCCACCTTCACCTCTATCAGGCGGACGTGCTACCACTCCTGGATCATCTCTTTTTGATTCCAGTCTCAAGTCAGAAAGCTCTCCCAATACGAGGCATTCTGACATATGTGCTTCACTAAGAAGCATATCTTCACTGGCAAAGACACCTCAGATTGCAGCTGCCAAATCGGAGACGGACAGCCTATTCTATAATCTGTCTACACCTCCAAACCCTGCGCGCGCTTCTCGACGTGGCTTTATCCGCGAGAGAATGAGCAACAAGTTCATTCCGTACCCCCCCTCTCCGGCTCCAATTGAGGTCCGTTATGCAGCTCGTGTCTCCGGGCGAGAATGCAAACCATACGTATCCTCTGACTCACTTCTCGAGGTATCGTGTATTTCTTTTATTTAATTGTAGAGACTAAATTATTGAAAGCATGCCGGAACATTGGAAAATGGCCTCACACAAATGCGTCCTGCAACCTTGTACAAAGGGTATCAAGCAAAGCTTGCTGCTCGTGAGACTGCACGCCAGCGCATGTTGGTGACCGCATGGGAAATCGAGGAAACTGAGCGCTTCCTTGAATTCCTCGATGCTCTGCATGTTGACAACGAAGAACGGCTCGGATTCGCTCAAGAAGACTTAAACATCTTTAGGAAGCTATTTTCTGAGCGTGACCGTTCTGATGTCAATGACGACAGAGATTATCTTCAAGCTGTGTATGAGGATGAAATGGAGATTCTTCGCGTTGTCTCGCTACAAGCTGAGCAGTTCTCAAAGATCTTAGGTGCACGTGTCAAGAAGGATTTCTTGCAACCTGGAGCCAGAGGATCGGGATCCCCATCGCCTGAGCCTGGGGTTTCGGTTAGAGATAATCTGGTATCCGCAGATCTGGAAGATAGCTCACAGGTTTCGGTCAATTTGGCAGCACAGTCCGCACACCCTTCCCGTACGCCGTTATTTGTATGAGCCCTGCGCTTCTAATTTAGGTATGCTATACACGTGTCCGGTCATTATGCGCTCCACTGATCAATCGATAAGAACGCATTGTAACGTGCATGCTACAGTTTAGCAAATCCATCATGGCCCCTTTCTCATTTGTATTCATTTTTCACATCTGTGTCATATCCCGTATTCCGGACCTACATCCGACAATATTCCCACGCCTCATCCGGACCTTCGGACACCCTATTCATGTCTCCAGTCCTCTATCCATCCGGATCCCTGCACCCCTGCACATCCACATCCACATCCACATACATTTACCTCCATACCTCAATCCACGTGTCTCATCCGGATGTCCGGTCCGGTCCGGTCCGATCCGATCCGATATACGATAAGCTTCCTAATTCAATTCCTGTGCATATAACGTTAACACAGCCTATTCCTCTATTCGGTATTCCTTGTCCTCGGTATCTCGGTTATACTTACTACCGGTATGCTTACTGATCCGTTAACCTATGCTTCATTTCCGACTCGCGCTTGATAACTTTGCTTATGCTTCATACATAGCCTCGGACACTTGCTTACTGATCTTTCCGTTATTTCCTTAGTATATAAACTCTTGTATATGTCCTGTAGTTCCTCAGTCTGAATATCATATTAGTCCTCACACTAGATCTCACTCTAAGTCCTCACATCAGTTCTAGTCTATCGACTTAGTCAATATCCATCTCGGGCCTAGGGAGAAATTCCCTAGGCCAGAGCTCCGCTTATCCGCTCATCCGATCCTCCGAAGTTTCCGGACGTTCGTCCGAAACTTTCCCACGGTCCTCCGGACCTATTCTGCTTCGGACTTTGTCCTTGCAGCCTTTCCTCTGTTTGCTTCTACTTAGGACTTGTCATAAGTAGCCATTACACGTATCCGTATCAGGGCGAAACCTCATCGTAATTTCCGGAAGTTCCTCCGGAACTTTCCCGCACTCGTCCGGAAGTTACTTGCACTCGTCCGGAAAGTCCTTCCGAACTTTCCCGCGCTTCGGACGTCCTTCGGACGTCCTTGGACTTTCTTCGGACATCATTCTGAAATTAAGGGCACATACTCGGGTAAGGGGCGCAGCGCACGAGCTGAAGCCAAGCCCCTCGGAATCAGTCCTACCCTTTGTGCACGGTCTTAACAATCTGCAGCTGTTCTTTTTACATCGTGCCCCTTCATTTTAACCCTTATCCTGTTCGCAGCCCCATGTCACAAGACGTGTAGTTTATTTGGGTGTTGTTTGTGTACAGTCGCTTCTTGTAGAATTCAAATTGGACTGCTCTCTGCGCCCATGCATCCTCAACTCCCTCTACTTTATGGCCAGCAAACGTGCACCGCCCCGCAAAGGTAAGGCTCACTTTGCGAAACCTGCGCGTGGATCAGGCCTCAACCCTTCTCATGCTCCCGCGGACAGTCAATTGAATCTCGTTGATGAGCAGCCGCGCGAACCAATGTCTTATTTTAACCCTCACGCCTCAAATCAGCCGCTGCCGTTCAATCCTCACACTACCCACCATCCACAGGACTCCGCGCACCACCAACACGAGTCCGCTCCCCACCAGCGCGAGCCCGCTTACCATCAGCATGAAGATTTCGCCCACCATCAGCATGAAGATCTCCCCCATCATCAGCATCAGGATTTTGCCCACCATCAGCATCAGCCCACTCCCCACCAGCGCGAGCCCGCTTACCATCAGCATGAAGATCTCGCGCACCATCCACATCAGGACTTCGCGCCTCCTCAGCATGAAGATCTCGCATACCATCCGCATCAGAACTTTGCGCCTCCTCAGCAGGACTTTGCGCATCCTCAGCAGGACTTTGCGTATCCTCAGCAGGACTTTGCGCCTCCTCAGCAGGACTTTGCGCATCCTCAGCAGGACTTTGCGTATCCTCAGCAGGACTTCGCATCTGGCGCTGGATCCTCGACCGGATATGTTGCTCCGTCATTAGGTAAGTCTGCCTGCGCTAATAATCTACGTCTAGCACTTAACCTTCCACCATAGCGCCCAGTTGGGTCGGCGATGATGAGGAATTCCAGACCCTTTCGGTCCCGCCACCGGATCTCGAACACTTACGGCCAATGTCGACGGGAGAGATCCCCAACTCCCATGTGATACATGTGAGTTATCGTTAGTTTCTGCATCATCGAAAATTGACCTGATATTACCAGACCACAGGGCCCGCAAGGACATCGAAAGCACGTCGTCGTGCAACTCGACGCCTGCCCCCCACACCACGTCTTCTCATTCCTGCTGTGACGCCCCCAACGATGACGGGGACAGTGGCACCTACGGAATCCATCGAAGGTTCCACCATTAATATTAGTCCCGAGACACGCAAACAAGCGATCTCGCTCTCGAAAGAGCGCATATTATCCATCGTATTTTCCGAGGATGCATTGGCATATCTGGTATCTGACAAAAAACGCATCATCAGAAATGTTATTTCTGAAGTAAGACTTGGAATACCAGCGCTTCTCGGTATGAATCAACATGCGCACACTAACTTATACTAATTATTTGATCCTACTAGTTGCGACTCGATGGACGGCTAACAAAAAGGACGTCGCAAATATTTGGTGCGCAGTGACGAAGTTTCGCACTTCGTTTGCAACGATCATCCGACATGCTGTCGTGATGGGATATTCCCTTTTCCCACCACCGGGCTGTGTTATCCCCCCAGATACTTTTCGTGTCGATCGAATACGCCGCCTCGTCGTAGATAACGCCTTAGCGTTCATGCATCAATACACGTTCACTGCAGTAAGTTTTTATTGATTTTCGAGAACACTTTTTTATTATATTTCGACAGGATGGTGCGCTTGTCATTAACTCGAAATTCACCAATCCATTCGTCCTTCACGTCCTAACGAGACTCATATGGTGTTCGCCCTTCGGGCTACATACATTTCTCGACGAATCCCCACGCCGTCAACTACGTTACGCTATTGGCGCAGCCGGCGCCATTACAGAGTCTGCATTGATAGAGCAGGGCTTGATACAACTGACGAAGGGTAGGATCACCCCCCAGATGACATTTTCGACATTCACGAATATTGTTCTGAGCCTGGATCGGCTCGATGACAATGAAAAGTCTGTTTTTGACGAGTTTACAGATAGTATTGTCGTTTGCGGGCACTCGCAACAAACTAACGACGAACTATCTGATTTTGTTTTCGAATAAACGCATGTACTATACCACTAATATATTCACATTCTAGTAGTTAATAGTTGTATCACTCGTGAAAATTTTGATTTTATATATTTGGACCATGTCCTAACGTTTTTACTACAACAGTGGTCTCAGAATGGTATTTTTCTCTTGGTCCAGCGAAAACAACATTTACGAATGCACGCCCTGCGCTAGACCGAATTCGAATTGTTCAAAACAACGTTCGAACTCGTTTTCGACAACTCGACTCTTTTAGATGTAGATGCTATGCTAGTGAGAATAAGCAACCGAATAGTACTACTATCATTCCCTGTAATATGTCCACGGTTCCTAATGTGCAAAATGTTATAACAATTCAACATCATGCTCAACTGGCTTCGAAAAAATTCAGGCATATGCAGAATACCTAGAAATAATGTTTCGCACAAGTAGAATAAAATATTCTTGAATGTTGCAGTTGCAAGAGACGAAATTGTGGCAATTTGCAACCTTTGTCCAACACAAATCACCCAGATCCCAAAGATCCTGCACAATTACTTATAAAAATTTACCTGGGACACAAAGGGCACCTTCTTGGGACGTCATAAAACCAATTCGATAATAGTTACTCTCCCGCACTGAGGTGCTACAGTGGTGTAATCAACGACAAGTCTGAAAACGTGACACCAGACAGGAGGGGTGCACAAATAATTCAATCTCCTCTTCGGCACACACGGCATCTACCGAGTCTCCACATTATGTTATATCATTCTCTCTGATGGCACCACACCGCAGGAAGGCAACACATTCAAGCATCCTGCACCTCAGGCTCACTCTCAAACATACTTAGCACCCTTATTTTGCACCAGCGAGTTACGGCAATACAGATTTTTGAGTTGGCAGCATGGTGTAAACTGAGGATGTGCAGGAGGGCACCAATACTACATTCAGAGTAATTATTATTGTTAGTATATTAGATAACTCGTCAATGATACTGCGTTTTCGAGCCTTTCCGACGCACACTTGAAGACTTCTGAGAGTGAAAGTTGATTGTGCCGCTACTATGCCTAGGCGTGACAGGCCGTGACCAAAATTGTGCAGATTGAAGGGTGACCCTGAGTTTTCTCGGACTTGCTCGACATCGCACTACATTATTCTAAAAATCAGTAAAAATCAGATCCATGTAGAAGAGATATAAATCTATGATAGGTAAAATTTTCGAAAGAAAAAGTGATGTGGCCGAGGGGCTAGAAAAGATTTTATGAAAATGTTACACATAACAGGGAATGATAGTAGCAACTTGAGGAGTGTGGTGACCCGGACTCCCGGAGCTAAGCCGTGGCGAAAACAAGGTACCAGACTAGTGTAATATATTAAAAAGACCTCAGAAACTCCATCAGCTCTGAGAATTAGATCACCTCTGGAAAATACTCAACTCGCATATCCTCCAAGTAGCTCTACTATAGTTCTGAACAATGATTTCAATTGCGAGATGAACATGTTACATAATTTTATTTGAAGTTGCCCGAAGCGGCCACTACCGCCCAAAAGATATCCTAATTTGGTAATTCCAACATGTCAGCCAGCCCAAGCCTACCTGCTCCTCCCTGTATAACTATATATGTACTACCAATATCAGAGGGAGTACATACTAGCTATAATGCATCGTATCTCATTTACAAGAAAAGAGCGAAAATATTGATGGACTTATTATGTAAGGTCCATGCTTGCTGAGCGGTGAACGAGGTCCTCACCTTTTTGCTCGTACCTTGCTGTAGTAGGAGCCGAACTGGCAGTCATAGCCATCTCAGATCAGTGACAGGTGACCGGTGGCCGCTGTACATAACCGATTCATATGAGATTTTAGGACAATTCGTGCAGTGCTCGATCCGGACCCAGGAATCTTATCGATAGGCTAGTACTGACATGGCGATACCATCACACCCGTCTTCAACCCAGAAGCTTCGAAATATGCTATTCGGGTCAAAGACGCCATTTATGAGGCGAACTACATGTCTTGGGGCTCGACCATAATCCCTCCCCATGCTCTTCAGTGATAATATCGATTTAGGACTATTGTGCATTATTGCCCTGGTTGTCATTCCAGGTCTGACTCGCAGACGTGTCTACCCTTTACCTTTGCCGCCTGGTCCCCCTGCATTACCATTTCTTGGTAACGCGCTGCAATTAGATACTAAACGACCTTGGCTCACATATACTGCATGGGGAAAGACATATGGTTTGTGGCAAATCGATGGCCTCTTTACCAAGCTCTTAATTCATCTCTGACCATAGGGAAAATTGTTTATTGCCGCACATTTGGGATCAACTTGATTATCATAAACTCTGAAACAGTCACGTGGGAGTTGCTCGACAGGCGTTCTGGGAATTACTCTTCTCGCCCCGTTATTCCTACCAGCGAATTGTATGCATTGTCGGTTCTCACCAGTTTGTTTTTCATTCACTGACGATGCAGAGCTGGCGTGGATTTCAATACTGTGTTCCTGCCATATGGCGAGACTTTACGGCGACATCGCAAGATCTTTCATCAAGTCCTCAGAGCCGAAGTGTCAGCCTCACACCATGAGATATACTCTCGGCACGCAAACGAACTAGTCGTCAATCTCTTGGATGTCACTAGCGACTGGCAGCATCAGACTGAAATGTTCGTATCTAATCCAGCGGTGTCGTTGTGATGCTATGGTCCAGTTGACTATTAATCTTTGTGACAGATACGCGGCATCCCTAATCATGGCTGTGACTTACGGATACCTTGCTCACGGACATGAAGACCCATTTCTTTCCCGCGCGCGCGAACTCTATGATATTGGCGAACATCTTGCTGCTCCCGAGAAGGCTGCCATGCTCATAGCCTTTCCTTTCCGTGAGTGCCTTTGCCGATGACATAATTTTGAGCATTTAGCATGAGGTGACAGTCAAAAAGTTGCCGTTGTGGTGCTTCGGTGGAGCATTTTCCCTGATGGGGCGCAGTAGAGAATTAGCTCAACAGCTTTTAATTGAGCCCTTCAATGAAGTGAAGGCACAGATGGTACGTTTGCGCAGAGCTGTAGATGGAAATTCGCCTGATCTTTTTGCGTAAAGGCAAATGGTACTGCTTCACACTCATTGGTCGCTGACTTTCTCAGTCAAGCTCACGACGACGCTGACGAAGACACCATGAAGGCTGTTGCATTGACGGGATATTTAGGTAAGGGTTTTTTTTTTACCAGGACAAAACTCATCCATTGACGGAAGTACGGGATCTTAGTTGGCATGGACACAGTGTGTTGCTACTCACCTAGTCCTGATTCTTATTTTGACGTTCCACAGACTGCATCTGCATTACAGACATTTCTGCTGGCCATGGTGCTCTATCCTGACATCCAAGCACGGGCTCGTGCAGAACTTGATCAAGCTGTGAAACACGATAAAATGCCATGCCTTGATGACAGAGCGTCAATGCCCTACCTTGATGCCATTCTTCGCGAGGTCCTGAGATGCTATCCTGTCGTCCCCCTAGGTCAGTCCCCAGTAATATAACTCTGTTTCAATAGTCGACCCCTTGCACAGGAATTCCACATGTGGCCTCAAATGATGATGTTTACGACGGGTACTTCATACCCAAAGGTTCGAGTCGTGTGTGTCGAGGTTGTCGTTGACTCATCTGTAGTTTGTTCAGGTGCGATGGTAATGGTTAATCAGTGGTATGTCATGGTGGAGTGCATGTAACGACGGCGTGAGCTAAGCGTGACTCAGGGCACTCTCTTGGGATGAAGATATATTTCCCGATGCATCACGCTTCGATCCAAGTCGCCATCTGACAGTCGACGGGAAGCTGAAGGACCCTTTCGTCAACCATTTTGCCTTTGGTCATGGCAGGTGAATATTTCGCACTTGCTATCATTTTCAATCATTCGCTGACCCTTATTCCAAGGTGTATTTGTCCTGGTAGGATTATTCATGGTTGATCTGGCTGTGCTGAGGATGACAAATTTCCGTGGCAGGTCGCTGGTTTGCAGAGAACAGTCTGTGGACTGCTACTGTTGCCATACTCGCCGTCTTGCGCATCGATCATGCCAAAGACTCTAACGGAAACAAGATTGAGGTGAAGCCGGAGTTCACCACCGGCTTGGCGATGTAAGTGGCCTAGTATGTACTCAAGAGCCTGCAGCTAACTCTACCGAAGTCACCCTGAACCATTTCAGTGTTCGTTTGAAATCGTGAACACGGCGAGAGAAAGACACCTTCGGGCGATGATGAATTCGAATCAGACTTCATTTGTACTTTAGGTGGTGTGTCATGTAATAGTACCACGGCGCAGAGTGCACTGGATGGCACGGTTTTTGCGACCTCTCTCTGATGAACGAGAATTCAATCAGTCTTCAGAAACCAGATCCATTTCCAAAATCTCGTGACCCGGTGCAACCAGGCTGCACACTCTTGATAAGTTTGCGGGCCCTTCCCTGTTGCAACGCCGCTAGTACTACGACTTACATAGATTGAGATTGTGTTATACAGCTGTGGAGGCTATAGAAAGTGGTACAATTAGATGTAAGATGCGCCTCGATAGAACATTGGATTCCAATCAACGATGCCTGGTGGATGTAAAGAATAGAATTCAATTAATAGGAGAACTTACCACGCGTCCAACAGAGTACTATTACCGCTCATTATTAACCTATCTAGTAAAGACTAGTGTGACCACCACGAGTCCATGGCACACAGTGTGGACAGATATGTCATAGACGTCTCTGAGTCTGGACGAATGGGACGGCAAGAAAGTGGATATCGACAACAAGCAGTACCCTACATCACCAAAAGTCCCAAATCTAGATATGGCAAGCGCTTGCCATATCATACGACAACACCGGGGAACAGATCCATCAGACAGGCCAGGTACCACCAGATCAAATTTGTCCAGATAATGTCTGCTCCTAAAACTGACTTTCTGCTCGCTGGCCATCATCCTGCTGAATTTTCCGCCACACGCTGGCTATATCTAAGTCATGCCAACCTTCTGTTATCTAGATGTTGTAAAGCCCATAAACTGGTTTGATGCTCGATGTCGTATTGTCTGGTGGCTGCGTTCAAGTCATGCCAAGCTAGATATTGCAAGACTTAGAAACTCGTTTGACTCTCAATCACCAGTCATCTCCTGAACATCCCATCATCTGTTGGCCAGCATCTAAGTCCTGCTGAACTTCCATCGTCTAGGTATTGTATGAACAAGACGCGCTCAGCTGCTGAACGTTCACCTATATGCTAGTTCCTGCTGATGCCTTATCAGATCTGTCATACAATATAAGCACATATCATTCTGCTCGTACAGTAGTAGTTGAACATGTAAAAACACTCATAACCAGGGAAGTAGTACAACTTGAACTGAGGATGGTCGCAGTGCGGCAGAAAGCAAGTAGGATTAATATCAAAGATGCTGAGCAAATATGAGACACTCGAGTGATAGTAATGATGTGCAACGAACGAGAGGAGGGCATAATCATGTCAAAACTGCATTGTTCGTTCAGACGAGTCACTAGGCACAATAGGAGTAAGAACCAACCTGAACACATCACTTTCTGCCCTTGCGTGTCTTCTTCGAGGTTGTGGTAGTCTTGCAAGCCTTCCTAGCACACTTTGATGGAGCAGGCATGTCGGTCTCATCTTCAGTGAGAGGATCGTCATCTTGGAATTCCCCCAACATTCGTTTTAGAGACTCTATTTCTGGGTCAATGGAACTAGGTGTCGCAGATGGAGATGCGAGGGGCGGAATTGGTGGGTCAGCAGCCTCGGATTGTTGCATAGAAGTTGGGGGCACAGCAGTGTCTTCGGCAGCAGCTGGGGTAGCAGCTGCATTCTCGGGCAATCGTGTCTGAGTGTTAGAGGCAGTTAGTATTGGAGAATAATAGAGTAAATTCGAACCTTCTGATGCACAGCCACCATGCGCATTTCGTGCTGTCTCTGCATGACAACAAGGTCATCATCTTCATCATCCTCGGTCAAATCAATCACGACGAGGCCATGCTTGTTACCAAATACCGTCCTTCACAAAATTAGTGTGATGCCAAGGTAAGAGCAAAAATGGTACTCAACTGGTTCCACCACTGAAGCAGCGACTCTGCCCATGTTTGATCAGGTGCCTCTCTGATTGCCTTGATGAAGCGGGTGTATGCTTCATTGTACTTATAGCAACCATCGGTTTCATGCCACTTGTCACGCATGGCAATACTGAATTGGCTCTATGACATTTGTTAGATAGTCATTGAAATATATTAGAGCACGTACCTGGACAAATGCATAGGCAATATGTTCAGGCTCGACCTTTTCCATGCCATGTAACTTGGCATTACATCCACGACTCGGAATAATCTCTCCATCTGGAACAAGCGCAGATGACGGAGATGTAAATATGTGACGAAAAACCTAAATACTACATGAGATGTTGTTGATAAGGCAATAGTAAGCGTACCCATTTCAAATAATAGCCCTTTGAAAATCCCTCCTGAACATTGTCTGGGTCGAAGTCTTTTCCTGGCGGAGTACCTTCATATATAAATGCAGGCCATGTAGCGGAGTGAATCCTGATAACCCCGTTCTGAAGTTCAGCTTGTACCCTGAAAGTCGCCAATAAGATGATGAACGGTCATAGATTTCATACGTACTTTTTAGGGTCCTCATGATATGCTTTTGCATGCTTGATAGGGCACAGCATTGCAGCGAGTTGAGGGTGGTTCACACCAAGTAATGCGCGGGATTTGTTGTCAGCGTAAATCGGAGGTTCCAGCCCCTTGTCTGAAGGGTCTGGGGCTGCATACTGCGCTACACAATTCTTAAGGTGGCTAGTGTCGTCAGAGCGTGCCTGACCCATAATGACTTGCATCTTCTTAGGTTTAGAGGTAAGATCACCAAGGGTACATCACCAGAGGCTTACCTCGGTAAGGATAGCGTGCAGCTCCGTCTGTTGTTTGACATTTCCATGCGCAAGTTTGCGCAAGTATGGGGCTCCAAGTAAGATCTTCGAGTAATTTCTCATGTGTCGTTCTTGGGCATCTTTACCCCTGTAAACATGGTAGTCAGGAAGTGAAAATAATGGAACATCTAAAGTCATACACATAAGACAGGACTTGGTCTCGCTGCGCCTTGACATCTTCATCTTCTGAGTGACCCGACACCTTAGAAGCCTCTTCCTCTTCCATTAGCATCGCAATACGGAATGTATCAGTTAAGCTACAAAACATATCGATGGCACGAGGGATCCAGCATGCAAAGTGCAAGCACTGTTCCCTCGCGGTGATGCTGCCTTTCCTATTGGTAAAAGGTGACACAGTGCCTTTTGCATATTATCAAGTCAACCTACCTTTGGTTATTTATCGTGCTGCGAGTATAATAGATCAGCTCAGTTAGTATACCAGGTTATTGTGCAACGACTTACTTGTTATGCTTTGCTTTAGACTTGGCCTTTGGATCTTGTGTCGGTGGTGATGAGGCATCCAAGCTGGGGGCCAACTCAGACTCGGAGTCGCTGTCCAATTCGGACGGTGTCAGTAAGCGAGTGGCTGCACTGGAAGATTTGTGAGCAGACATAAGAGAAAATGTGGGAAGACGTTTGCATCAAATGCTCACTGACCACTGCACTAGTACTAGTAGCATTATCATAGTTGCGGTACCATCAGGTACGTCATGCACTTGACCAGTTTTGTCCCAGGTAAGGTCGCCGCTCCTGAAACGGGATGTTTTTCAGGGAAGGGAGGTGGGGTGTTAATCCGGATCATTACCTTACAATAAAAAGTGGGGAGTGACCAGACGCTAGTTATTAAGCAATGAATCAATAAATCCATATGGATATAATTCAGCTCACCATGCTCCACATACTTTGGGATCCGACAGAGTGACACATTACAATGCAGGGTCGATAACGGCCCAAAAGAATCTCTGAAATGGAGCACAAGTCAGGCTAAGTCCCAATAATTTAAAAGCCTTACACTTGACGGAGTAAGCAAGAAACATGTCATCTGACTGTGACACCCTTAGCAACGACTCCCGCCCCAGCGACTTCAATGATGGGCTCGAGGCAATCTTAGCGAATGCTGACTTATTTGAGAACCGTTCAAACAGGTCTACTCCAGAAAGTCACCAGGGATGCACTAGGCATCCTGGCCATGGGCAAGGCGCTCCAGTATATTCCTGTGGATGCTATAAGCATGATATGCTATCCGGAGGGTTCGATCCTGACGACTGGCCTCCTAACAATGAGCAGGCGTTTCAGCTTGTAGATGAATTTCAACTTGGAGCTGAACGGCACGAACAACCAGAGCCAGTATGTATCTATGGATTATAGTTAGCTGCTTTGACAACTCCGATTTCAGCAGTTAGAAGCTCCAAGTCGAGATGGTCTTGAAGACGCTGATGAATCTCATAGAAAGCGAAAAAGATCTGAAGATAATGGTGTGAGTGTGCTGGCTCAATTTTTCAGCCGATGCACTCACAGCTACATGCAGACTCCATGCAACTTAGGCAGTGATGTTACTAACGCACGAGCAACATCAGTACCTATCATCGAACTTCCACCTGAGAAACGCAGGAAGATCGGAAGAAATTTTGAGTTATTTGAAGGCGGATTGCTGGCAAAGGTCATGCAGGAAGTCATGGGAGTGCGTGAGGCTATGAGTAGAATCGAAGCAATCATCAACAGGCAAAATGAAGTTCTCCATGAAATCTGTAACACTATTGAAAACCATGGGATGTGAATTGTTGTATATAGACTCACCGTACTAGTGTAACAACAATCAGTATTTTAACGAAGGTGCATGCCGTTGGGCTGATAACAATGGGTAATGTCGAAGATACAATCCTCAAATCTTTTTGAGGCCTGGCTGGTGGATGAGCGTGACAGAAATGCCCTTGAAGAAGTTCTTCAACTGCCTGAACTGCGGCAAATCTGGGCAGAGGTCCAGTGCACGAACATTGTTCTGCTTGAGAACAGCAAGAGCGGCGGTCTGAAACCTGCCAGCCGGTGGATGAGCGTGACAGAAATGCCCTTGAAGAAGTTCTTCAACTGCCTGAACTGCGGCAAATCTGGGCAGAGGTCCAGTGCACGAACATTGTTCTGCTTGAGAACAGCAAGAGCGGCGGTCTGAAAGCTACCCTGCTTGAATCTGAGATTTAGATTTACATGAGTGTTAATGTATAGTGATTGTTGAGACAGGCTTGCTTACATGACCGCTGTCGACACATCAATGTTCTTTCCAATGGTAGGGTGAACACTCCTAATAATTGTATGTTGGTCAAATGTGTGTCGCCACAGAGATCCTGAGCTTACTGGAAGTATCCGCGCCACAGTTCTAAACCTTCACCCAGGGTCTGTATCCCAGCATCTAAGCTCTTACGAGTTCTTGAAGGTAAGGGGCTCCTGTAATGATCTTCTTGAACGTCCGGAGCATCTGGTCCTGCATGTCTTTGGATCTTGTCACTGTTAGCAGTAAATAAACACAAAAATATCACTTACATGTTAGCTAAGAGAGTACTGTGTGTCGTCTGCATCAGAGTCATTGTCCAAGTGAGCATGTGCATCCTCGATAATAGGTGCAATGCGAAAGACATCCTTTTTATGGCTAATATGCAATATTAGTCAATATATGCGTGCATATAGGTGAAAAAAACTTACGATCATGGACATTTAGATGCCTTAGCCTTGACATTGCGTATTTCAAGCTCTTCTTCACTATTTTCTAGAGCCTTGCATTTCTGTTTGCTGGATTCCGATGGCTCCAATGTTGACTTGCGCTTCTCAATTTTAACAGGTTGCGGAGAATAATTGAACAATGTTACTGAAGAGCCACGCGCATAGATTATATCTGAGTCAGGGGGGTCAGATGAGCTTAACGCCACGCCAGGACAATGACAGGACATGATGGTTAAGGGTTACAGCATTACAAGGACACACCTTCGGTCTTCTCTTCGACGACAAATTGTATTTACAGTAGCAAGGGAGGAAACACGATATTTGTGCAGTCTTGCTCTTCTTTCATCTCTGCAAACAAACACAGTGTATCCCTTTGCGTCCTCACCCTGAACATATAATTGGCCGTGAGCAAACGGATCAGTCCACAGGTCAAGTACTGTGCGCACCAGCGTGAGTCCTTGGCAACCATTGAATGTGGTTGCATGCGCAGCATGCAGCGGAAATTGCCTTTGGCTTGCTGTCCACAATGAACCGTGTGATGAGTTGAACGGTCCCAAGTTCGGTGGTTTGCCCTCCATCTGACGACTCGTGTGGGTGAATTTGGAACAAAGATGGTTCGGAAGGTGGATTGACGACTTAGGGTGCTTTCGTCAGGCCAGGGTCGGCCCGTTCTACTTGCACCTGAGTAGATGGCACCCGTTGTGCAGGAGTGATGAACGGTCCGCTAAGCAGACGGGATGGACGGACAAACATCCCTCATTATTTGTACATGTTAACGCATTTGCTTGACCGGCATTTGCCGGCGGACTTCTGAAAAGTCACATGCAAAATTTCGTACTTTGTCCATCCTCGACATTTACAATTGGGCTTTGTTGGCGGCGGCGGCCTCCTCCTCCTGCTTGCGCGTCTCTTCGGCCTTTGCAGCCTCTTCCATCTCTCCGAGTATGCAGGAGCTCGTCTTCGAGCTGTTTCCTGTGGGCTGAGGGACAGAGCAGGGCGCTGGATATTGTAGTATCGGTGAGCGTCCTTTCTTTTTGGTTTGCTTAAACTCCCCTCCCTACGAAGCCCGGTATGGCCCATCCCCGCCCCGAGGCTGAGTAGTGGAGCGCCGCTTCCCCTTCCACCACATCCACATATTTTGACCGTTTTTTCTTTCTTGCTCACTCTCTATCTAGATTATGTCCTGACCAGCGACTGCTGCTACCCAAGGTCGCGAGGTGAGATCGTCCCTTCAATTCATCTGCATCACCAACACTAACGTCGTCCTGTCCCTCAGTGTCATTTCAGCGCCGAGAACGTGCTCCGTTCAAATTCGGGTCGGATTTGCACCGTACATTCAAGCCTTCCTGCCATTCCTGTATCCCGCCCTCAAAGCACACGAAGATACCCAATTGTGCATGGTCGCTGTTGGCATCAGTTCTCACCACTCTCGTCAACCAGGCGCTTCTCTCATCCCATCAACAACCCCACTCATTGCCCTAAACCTTTGGTCATCCGTCCGAGCGAGCGCAACAACTCTGGTGAGTTTTTTTTTATTCTTATTTTTATTATATTTGCACTTCACTTCCTGGTCCAACACGCCTCCAGGAGGCAACTTGGACCAGAGGCTGTCAGGCTGCGAGGACACGCCTCTACGAGGCAACTCTGAGCATTTAAGCCTGACAGTTTTTAACTTTTATCATATCGATTCCTACTACCTACCATGTGTACTGACTTCATTTCTTGTACTAGGCTATTTACCTTATTTCCGGCCTGACTTCTGGCCGACTTCCACTGGCAAGGCCCTTCGTCGCATCTCATAAGGAGCTGCTTCCATCCGCACAAAGGGCGAGGCAGGCACAGGTAACGTTGTTGAGGCGGTCCGCCACCAGCGATCGGTCATGAGTGAGATCCGAAAGGCTAGCATTATGAACGCCGCTGGGGGTATTGCCACATTGAGAGCGAAGTGCTAAATATTATCTATCTTGGCTGACGCTTCCATACAATATCTATATTTAATATTAATATCATCAGCTTTGATCCGACCCAGGACTGACATTGAATCTTATTCAATAGCTCCGACTCCGAGTGGGCCGAAGTTCCTCAGCCGCTGTCCAAGTCGCATCGCTCCGAGTCTGAGCCTTTCAACTCTTTGATCAAGATGGAGCAGCCCTGCCTTGCCTGTGGTAAGACCTTTCACACACAAAGATCGCTCTCTGGGCATCGTTCCCGCTGCTTGCAGAACAAAGCTCTGAAGCTCTCGGACATTTTACACCGTGCCATCAAACGGCACAAGTCTAACGATGGAAGGAGGTCAAAATGGCCTCGGATTGAAAAGGAGGAGGTGATGCAGGAAGCGAGGGACGGTGAAGCAAGGGCAATGGATGATAGCGGGATGGATGTGGATGATGATACAGCCGCGGTCAATCAGGTATGTTTTGTCTGGATCGTTAGAGCCAAATCTTACAGTGCACTTACCAATTCCAGAATATTGGTGATCCATCAAATGTACCTCCAGCCCCTACGATCACATCAAAACGTTCTGGACGCACTATTCGCATGCCACGTCGATTCGTTGACTATCTCCCGGGCACACGTACACACCTTGCACACATGCCTTCAATTGTTCAACAGCGACATGCAGGCATTTCGGGTAATGAGAACGAAGCTCCCCAAAGCTGCAGTGCTTCATCACCCCAGCCATCACCACCACCCTTTGATCTACCTGATCCTCCCCAGCTTATACCCTTCCAAACACAACCGGATACGTTCGGTCTGTACAGCATATATCCAATGCATCCCACTCTGGCCCCAGAAGCTAACTGCACACTAGAGGGTGTCACAGATGCTCCGACCCTGGAGGGTGCATGCGCTACCCCTCACAGAGTGCACCCAGGAGTCTCCTCCCCCGAAATCAGCGATGACGATCTGTTTGGAGCATTCACAAATCCGTCATCAGCCCTCTTGATGGCCTGGCACTATTCTGGCAGTAATGCAAAATCAGCAACCGAACTCAATCGCCTTGCTGAGTTCCTTTGTGATCCCAGTTTTAAGCAGGCTGACTTAGTTGGTTTCAATCACACACGCGAGAGCAAACGGCTAGACGATTACCTTGATGGTAGATCCAATCCCTTCCACGAACATTACGGCTGGCAAAGGTCTACTGTCAAGATCCGCTTACCCAACGAGAAGGCTAAGTTCCCATCAGAGACCGACGCTCCTGAGCTCGCAATCCCTGGCGTTTACCACCGTTCTCTAGTTGATATCATCACGCGCGTGTTCGAGGATGATGTGTCACTGCATTTCAACATGACTCCATTCCGCCAGTACTGGAATACCCCAGATAATCGAACACTGGAAGTTTTCTCTGAATCCTATGCCTCCCCTGAAATGGTGAACGCTTACAAAGAACTGAATGCTCTTCCCCGAGATCCTGATGACAAACTCGAGCGTGTCATTGCCTCGCTAATGGTCTGGTCAGACGCCACTCACTTAGCAAGCTTTGGAGACGCATCTCTCTGGCCACTTTACTTATTCTTCGGTAATCAGTCCAAATATACACGAGGAAAGCCTACGGCTCGTGCGTGTCACCACTTGGCATATATTCCCAATGTATGTATACATCTCTTTACGAACATATTTTACTGAACCTACCTGCAGCTGCCACATAATTTACAAGACGTTTATGTGGATATATTTGGTGAACCAGCCTCAAGTAGCACATTCACGCACCTCAAACGCGAGTTGGTTCACGCAATTTGGGAGTTAATTCTTGATGGAAAGTTTGTGGAAGCATATAAGCACGGTATTGTTATTCACTGTAGTGATGGGATTACACGAAGGGTATTCCCTCGGTTTTTCTCATACTCCGCAGATTATCCAGAAAAGTAAGTCCCACCTGACATTACTTGGCTGATATTGATGCATTACTCGAGGATACTGCTCACTAGTATCAAATTTTTAGGGCAGCGTCCATGCCCTCGCTGTCTTGTTAAGAAGACCGACATTCATATGATGGGAATGGTACTAGACATGAGGCGCCGGGTCACACAGGAGTGCACTGATAGCCTACGACGACGACAATGAGTGGAAGAGGCTCGGAAATTGATCTTCGAACTTGGAGCTCCAGTGGACGGCAGTCGTGTCAAGGCAATTCTCAATGAAGAATCATACGTGCCAATTCGTGTAAGTGCTACTATATGCCTATTAACGTTCACACTGACTGATAATTATCATTAGAACACATTTTCTGCACGACTAGCAGACCATGGCATTGACATGTTTTCACTGTTTGTGATTGACCAACTGCATGAGTTCGAGATCGGTGCTTGGAAAGCACTTTTCACGCACCTGATGCGAATCTTGCATGCAGCTGGAGGAACGGCAGTGCAGAAGCTAAATGAACGGTAAGTCATTTTTTGATGTGGTGCATCGGTGCCAAAGGTACTCGCCCACTTGCAGATTATGTATGCTAATATCCTTTCTAGATACAGAGGAGTCCCTACATTTGGTAGAGGAACAATTCGTCGCTTTCACCATAACGCTTCAGCCATGAAAAAATTGGCCGCTCGAGACTTCGAGGATCTTCTGCAGGTCAGTAGCCATACCATTGATATCACGTATCATCTAATTTTCTGTCAGTGTGCTATGGCTGTATTCGAGAATCTATTGCCCGAGCCTCACAATACCATAATCCTTGACCTTCTCTTTGACCTAGCGTCATGGCACGCATATGCGAAGCTTCGGATGCATACCACCGACACACTGGATTTTTTTGATATTGCCACCGTCATACTTGGTCAATCAGTTCGCAAGTTCTACAAGACTACGTGCAATTACTACTTCACAACTGAACTTCCTGACGAGTATGCAGCACGAAGTCGTCGAGAGGCTGCATTAGCTGCGAAACACAATGTAATGTCCACCGCTCCAGGGAAGAGAAAGGCTGGACCAAAGTACAAGTCCCTCAATATCTCGACATATAAATTTCATGCGCTGGGAGATTATGCTAACACGATTAGGCAAAGGGGCACGACGGACAATTATACTACACAGCCAGTATGTTTCATATTGATTATCATGCCAGTAGTATCATTCTCTTATATCCCTGCTTAGGGCGAACTCGAGCATCGACATGTCAAGCGATGGTACCCAAGGACATCAAAGAACAAGAAGACCATGGTTGCAACAATGACACGCCTGGAAGCTCGTGAACGACTCGTTGCAAAGGTGCTAAATCAACGTCAGAAGACCCTGGCATCTGTAATGCAGCAAGAAGTGCGCAAACGCACATCACCCTCAGCACACTATCACATATCAAAGTATCCGAAATGCTCACATGATATATTTGCATGGGTTGGTGAGCATGACGACCCAGCAATCAAGGTGAGTACCCAAAGTATTTTCACATTTCCTACTAACTTCATGGCCTTGTAGGACTTCATTCCACGTCTTAAGGATCACTTACTGGCACGACTCCGTGGCATAGATTACTCTGGTGACGAGCACAATTTCTCTGACGAGGACAGGAATCAGGTGATCATTGTCAACAACCAACTCCGCGAGCACAGCGTACTGCGGATCAACTATACAACTTATGATATGCGAAGAGAGCAAGACTCGATCAATCCTCGAACACATGCGGATGTCCTGATGCTCTCGCATGAGAACGACAATGACCGACACCCTTATTGGTATGCCCGCGTCATCAAGATTTTTGATCTTGATGTCTGGTATCGTGCTCAGGGTGCCACCAGCATATGGGCCCCAACTCGTATGAATGTGCTTTTTGTTCGTTGGTTCGGGCGTGACATTGAATACAAAGCTGGGTGGTCAGCCAAACGACTCTACCGCATTGGATTTTTCAAGCATGATGACCCTGAAGGCTTCGGTTTTGTAGACCCTGACCAAGTAATTCGGGGTGTACATCTGATTCCTGGATTTGAACACGGACACACTGACACTCGGCTTGGGCCTTCGTTTGGATGTGCTACGGATGATGACAATACAGACTTCAAGTATTTCTACGTGAATCAGTATGTATTCTCTATATATTGATATCACTCTGCTAATACGTCTACCCAGTTTTGTTGACCGCGATATGTTCATGCGCTTCCGAGGAGGTGGTGTTGGTCACAAAGTAACACGAGAGTGGGATGAGTTTTTGCAGAACGACGGTGCTGTGCCATCACATGAGGAAGAAGACGTTCAGCTTAACTCGGAAGAGTCTGACATGGAGGATGAAGCTGTGGATGATCATGACAGTGATGGGAGCGCACATGAAGACCCAGGCGACGATGAGGAGAATGAAGTTTGGGTTGACGAGGAGCTAGATGATGATTTTCTTGCACGTGAGGGATATGGCGCCTTATAAACTGGTGAGGATCATATCTGCTTTTCCTGTGTATCAATCCTCAACTTTCGTACCTGCATTCACAGAGTTGCTCCCATCTATACCGGCGAACTTGCTCACACTAACTTTGCTTCTCCGCACTCATGTCGGGTACTCATAGGTTTTGTCCTAGCTTTTGTATCTATCCCACAATCGTCATTGCATGGCCATCAAACATAGGGTGATGTCTTGCCAGTGGGCCTAAGTTCTTGCTGCATCTGTCGAGTCACTGGTGACCTTACATTAGCTAGCTCCAGGTATATCAGGCATCAGTCGGGCTGCAGGTGGTATAGCATAGTAGATCATAGTGCATCATTCAAATTTCATTATGACAACTGACTTATCATGTACTCGTCAGCCTGAACATTCTCCATCTATTGCATGATTCAGCCTGATTGTAAATATGAAAGTGATATTTGGTGATCTGTACTCGCCGTACATGAGCTAGACAACCACGGGACCAGAATCCCTAATCAGGTGGCGTCAGGTTTTTGGACTTTTGGTGATGTAGGTAGACTGGCATAGATTTTAATCGCATCGATGATATAAAGCAAAATCATCACTCACGAATATCGTGCATCCATTTCATCCAATGTTGGGCTTACCGGTAAAATTCCTATGCCGCGCCAATTGGATAAATTTTCATGAACCAATATCTCGTGAAGAACCTATCAGGCCTAGGGGTTCCGGAAAGTTCATGAATCATGATTCTAGAAAAACGGTTTTTGAGCGCGTCTGGAATCCAACTTGGAAAGTTCATATACCGAGCTGTTCGTGTTACGTGGGGCGCCTGGTTGTGACAGAAATGTAGAAAGTTGACGATGGCTAGTGACTTGATCGGGAGAGTCGAGACGGAGTACGCTTACTGGGAGCACGAGTTCACAGAATCAGGCTGAAATGAGCGAACTTAACTACTTTGCGTCAAAGTCCGGTGAGTAACTGGTGAGTACTTGACATAGCGACTCGCACCTCACAGGTACCATCACACCTGTCTTCAACTCCGAAACCTGTGAGTATGCTATTCGGGTCAAAGATGCCTTCAATTATGAGCCGAGCTATCAAATATGTCTTAGGCTCGACCATAATCCCTCGTCATGCTCTCCACTCATATTCTAGCTTCAGGGATATCATGCATTGTTGCCCTGGTTGTCATTTCGCGTCTGACTCGCAAACGTGCCCACCCCTTACCTTTGCCGCCTGGCCCTCCTCCGTTACCATGTCTCGGTAACGCGCTGCAACTGGATACTAAACGACCTTGGCTCACATATACTGCATGGGGAAAGACATATGGTTGGTTGCAGACCGGTGGCCTCTTTACAAAGCTCTTCAACCTCATCTCTGATCATAGGGAAAATCATTCACTCCTCCATATTTGGGATCGACTTGATTATCATAAACTCTGAAACGGTCGCGCGGGAGCTGCTCGACAGGCGTTCTGGGAATTACTCTACTCGCCCCATTATTCGCACCAGCGAATTGTATGCATTGTCGAGTTTCATTCAATTTGTTATTCATTCACTGACGATACAGAGCCGGAGTGGATTTCAATACTGTGCTCCTGCCATATGGCGAGACTTTACGGCAACATCGCAAAATGTTCCATCAAGTCCTCAGGGCCGAAGTCTCGGTCTCATACTACGAGATGTACTCTCGCCACGCAAATAAGCTAGTGGTGAATCTCTTGGATGGCATTGGTGACCCGCAGCATCAGACCGAAACGTTCGTACCTGATCCAGCGATGTCGTAGTGATGTATGGTCCAGCTGACTATCGATCTTTGTGACAGATACGCAGCATCCCTAATCATGGCTGTGACATATGGATACAATGCTCACGGACATGAAGACCCATTTCTTTCCCGCGCGCGCGAACTTTTTGATATTGGCAATCGTATTGTTTCTCCCGAGAAGGCTGCCATGTTCACAGCCTTTCCTTTCCGTGAGTGCCTTTATCGAAGACATATTTTTGAACATTCAACACAAGGTTGCAGTCGAAAAGTTACCGCTCTGGTGCTTCGGTGGAGCATTTTCCCTGATAGGACACTGTAGAGAATTAGCTCAACAGCTTTTGAACGAGCCCTTTAATGAGGTCAAGGCACAGATGGTGCGTTTGCGCAGAGCTGTGGATGGAAGTTTTGCCTGATCTGATTGCGTGAAGGCAAATGGTATTGCTTCACACTCATTGGTCGCTGACTTTCTCAGTCAAGCTCACGACGACGCTGATGAAGACACCATGAAGGCTGTTGCGTTGACGGGGTACGCAGGTAAAAGTTTTTTTTTCATAAGGACAGAATCCATCCATTGACGGGAATCCGGCATTTTAGTTGGCATGGACACTGTGAGCCGCTACTTAAGCAGTCCTGATCCTGATTTTGATGTCCCGCTCTGCGCAGACTGCATCCACATTGCAGACATTCTTGCTGGCCATGGTGCTCTATCCTGACGTCCAAGCACGGGCTCGCGCAGAATTTGATCAAGCTGTGAAACACGATAGAATGCCGTGCCTTGATGACAGGGCGTCAATGCCCTACCTTGATGCCATCCTCCGCGAGGTCCTGAGATGGCATCCTGTCGTCCCCCTAGGTCAGTCCGCAGTAATATAACTCTGTTTGAATGTTCGACCACTTGCACAGGAATTCCACATGCGACATCAAATGATGATGTTTACGACGGGTACTTCATACCCAAAGGTTCGAAGTCCCATATGTCGAGGTTGTCGTTGACTAATCCACAGTTCAATCAGGTGCGATGGTAATGGTTAATCAGTGGTATGTCATGTTGGAGTGCATGTGACGGCGGCTTGAGCTGAGCGTGGCTCAGGGCACTGTCTCGGGATGAAGACGTATTTCCCGATGCATCGCGCTTCGATCCTAATCGCCATCTGACAGTTGACGGCAAGCTGAAGGACCCTTTCGTCAACCATTTTGCCTTTGGTCATGGCAGGTGAATATTCTACACTTGCTATCATGTTCAATCATTCACCAATCTCTGCAGGCGTATTTGTCCTGGTGGGCTGATTTACAGCTGATCTGGCAGCGCTGAAGATAACAAATGTTCTTGGCAGGTCGTTGGTTTGCAGAGAACGCCCTGTGGACTGCAGCTGCTACCATACTCGCCGTCTTACGCATCGATCATGCTAAAGACTCAAACGGAGACAGGATTGAGGTGAAGCCGGAGTTCACCACCGGCGTGACGGTGTAAGTGACCTAGTATGTACTCGAGAACCTGCAGCTAACTTTACCGAAGTCACCCTGAACCATTTCAGTGTTCGTTTGAGATTGTGAACGGAGCGCGAGAAAGACACCTCCGAGCGATGATGAATTCGAATTAGACTTCGTTTGTACTTGAGGCGGTGTGTCATGTAATAGTACTACGGCGTAAAGTGAGCTGGATGGCACGGTCTTGCGACTTCTGTCTCTGGTGAACGAGATCATTGCTTTCGAATTCGTTGAGTTTTCAAAACGTTTCCAAAATCTTGTAACGCGGCGCAACTAGGCTGAACACCGTTGATCGGTTCACAGGTCCCTACCCGTTGCAACATTGGCCTACCTGAATATCGGTCGACCCATGCACTCGTTTGAGATTGGGTTATGCAGCTGTAGATGCTATGGAAAGTCGTAAGATTAGATGTAAGATGCGATCCCCGACTATCCACAAAGAGACCAGTCCAGATACATGGCCTGAGATGTTGTTCAATTATTCAGGGTGCTGATGTGGGCACCCAGTGAGCCATATTGCAAGAGTGGTTATGGCAGCCTAAACTGGATATGCGATAATGTTGCGGGAAATCACAATAAACAATGCTGCAGCAAAGAATATGCTGAAGAATGAGCCAACTGCTACGTACCCTACTAGAAGCACCCCAAATCGGAAATACAAACGCGCTCGATAGAACTTTTGATCCTAAACAACGGGTCATAAGTGGAAGCACGTTTATAACCTTTTCACTCTTCTATGGGCACTCATTTGAGCTTTCGGCCACGGCGTTGATGTCATATATATATATTGATCACACACAGCAGCACAAACGAAGACTACTTCGAATCCATCATTGCTCGGAGGTGTCTTTCTCTCGCTATGTTCACGCTTTCAAACGAGCAATGAAATGGTTCAGGGCGTCTTCCGCAGAGTCAGCCACATGTTCTTGAATACATACTAGGCCACTTACACCGCCAAACCGGTAGTGAACTCCGGCTTCACCTCAATCCTGTCTCCGTTTGAGTCTTTAGCATGATCGATGCGTAAGACAGCGAGTATGGTAGCAGCTGCAGTCCACAGAGCGTTCTCTGCAAACCAACGACCTGCCAAGAGCATTTGGCATCTTCAGCGCAGCCAGATCAACTGTAAATCAGCCCACCAGGACAAATACGCCTGCAAAGATTGGTGAATGATTGAACATGATAGCAAGTGTAAAATATTCACCTGCCATGGCCGAAGGCAAAATGGTTGACAAAAGGGTCCCTCAGCATTCCGTCGACTGTCAGATGGCGACTTGGATCGAAACACGATGCATCGGGAAACACGTCTTCATCCCGAGACAGTGCCCTGAGCCACGCTCAGCTGGAGCCACCGTTACATGCACTCCAACATGACATACCACTGATTAACCATCACCACCGCACCTGATTGAACTACAGATAAGTCGACGACAGCTCTACACATACAACTTCGAACCTTTGAGTATAAAGTATCCGTCGTAAACATCATCACTTAGTGTCGCATGTGGAATTCCTGTGCAAGGAATCGACTATTTAAATACAGTTATACTAGTGCAGACTAACCTAGGGGGACGACAGGATGCTATCTCAAGACCTCGCGGAGGATGGCATCAAGGTAGGGCAGTGACACCTTATCATCAAGGCACGGCATTTTATCGTGCTTCGCAGCTCGATCAATTTCTGCGCGAGCCCGTGCTTGGACGTCAGGATAGAGCACCATGGCCAGCAGGAATGTGTCCAATGCGGATGCAACCTGCGGGACATCAAAGTAAGAATCAGCATTGCTGAAGTAGCGACTCACAGTGTCCATGCCAGCTAAGATGTCGTATTCCTGTCAATGGATGAATTCAGTCCTGGTAGAAAAATCACGTACCTATGAATCCCATCGACGCAACAGCCTTCATCGTATCTTCGTCAGCGTCATCGTGAGGTTGACTGAGAAAGTCGGCGACCAATGAGTGTGAAGCGGTGCCATTTGCCTTCACGCAAACAGATCATGTGAAATTCCCATCCACGACTCTGCACAGACGTACTAGCTGTGCCTTCACTTCGTTAAAGGGCTCGTTCAAAAGTTGTTGGGATAATTCTCTACTGCGTCCCATCAGGGAAAATACTGGACCCAAGCACCAAAATGGCAACTTTTCGACTGCAACCTTATATTGAATGTTCAAAATCATGTCGTCAACAAAGGTACTCACGGAAAGGAAAGGCTGTGAACATGGCAGCCTTCTCAGGAGAAGTAGTATGTTTGCCAATATCAAAGAGTTCGAGCGTGCGAGAATGAAATGAGTCTTCATGTCCATGAGCAAGATGTCCGTATGTCACAGCCATGATTAGGGATGCCGCGTATCTGTCACAAAGATTTATCGTCAACCGGACCATACATCACAATGACACCATTGGACTAGGTACATACGCTTCAGTGTGATGCTGTAGTAGGTCGCTAGTGGCACCTAAGAGATTGATGACTAGTTCATTTGCGTGGCGAGAGTACAACTCGCGGTATGAGACCGAGACTTCGGCCCTGAGGACTTGATGGAAGATCTTGCGATGTTGTCGAAGGTTTCTCCATACGGAAGGAATGCAGGATTGAAAGACCCTCCAGCTCTGCATCTTCAGTTGATAAAGAACAAAATGAATGAAACCCGGCAATATATACAATTCGTTGGTGCGAATAACAGGGCGAGTAAAGTAAGTCCCAGAACGCCTGTCCAACAACTCCCGCGCGATCGTTTCAGAGTTGATGATGATCAAGTCGATGCCAAACATGCGAGAGCGAATGATTTTTCATATGAAATTGAATCTAAGATCTTGGCAAAGAGGGCATGGGTCTGCTACCAACCATATGTCTTTCCCCACGCAGTGTATGTGAGCCAAGGTCGTTTAGTATTCAATCGCAGCGCGTTACCAAAAAATGGTAAGGGCTGAGGGCCAGGCGGCAGAGGTAAAGGGTAGACGCGTCTGCGAGTCAAACCCGAAGCGACAACAAGGGCAATAATGCACGATATACCTAAGACGATATTGTTAGTGAAGACCATGGGGAAGGATTGTAGTTGAGCCCAAGACATGCTAGTTCACCTTACAATATCAGTGAATCGATGAGTTGGCAGCTTCGTGTGAGAAATTGACGATCTAATGGACCGAGTATTTGATTAGAAACATACCTTGGTATAATCAGAAATGAAATGATGAGTGTTTCGTGTGAGAAGTTGACGGTGCAATAGCCCATAGGTCGCATCTGATTAGAAGCACACCCAAATCAGGAATGCAAATGGTAGACTGAGCGCACTCAGGAGAACATAGTATCTCAAGCATGAAGAGCGGAGTCTGGCGGAATAATCAAGAACAAAAGTCAAACGCTTGAAGAGGATGCTTACCGAACGTCTCTGAGGGTATCGCACTGCCATTGACTTGTCTGGCAAAGACTAGTGTAACCACTAACGAGCCCGTGGCACAAAGGGCAGACAGATAAAATATAAGGATTGCAGACGTTCGAGTCTGGACGAATGGGACCGTGAGGAAGCTGATATGGACAGTAAGTATCACAGTACTAGACTAGCATGGACATCGATTTCGTCAACAAGAAGCACAACTTGCGGAGATTGTGTATCTATCCCATTCACAGTAAATCCTGTCAACTAGATTAGCACGACACTCCATTCGAAAATGCTATCGTCGACCTGTATCGTGTCAAGAGCCTTGCGATGAGCATCGGGAAATCCAGACCTAACAAAATTTATCACTTGAACAAAAAGGCTTTCCATCTAGCGCCGGAATCTTGGGAAAACGGTGGTCCTGGTTCAAACCGGACACCTGGTTGTCCAGATGCTAAAAATTTAGTGTCAGCTAACAGAGCAATCAGAAGATGGGGTGCTCACAGATTCGGTTCGTATATCGAACTGGAATCAACGAATATAGTATCAGAAGCAATCAACTAGACTTTCGTACTTGGACTTACCAGAGTACTACACAAGAAGCATTCATAAATCTTGTTAGCACTGCCTGAAAAGATTATCAACGACTTCTGCTATCCTGGATTTGGAAAAAATATTTATTCATAAGGGGCTCTATAAGGTGGAGCACAAGTTCTCTCTTTTGTGTTGATGACATCTTGCCAGCGCCGGATAAGTCGCAAGAAGACAGAAGAATTTTGTATGAGCCAGATGCAGTTTTCTTGACAATGAGCCGCAACCAGGCGATGAAGATGCGAATGCGTCGTCGAGACATGACCACATTATGGTAATTTGAGCAGATTATCATGACTGAAGCTAGCCGCGTAGTGGTAGCAGGTCTGCCTCCTGCGCTGCCGACGGACATTGACCAGGGCGGTCTGTACGATAAATACGCTGAAAAGAAGACAGCGAACAGGGCAACACCTACGACATGGACGCTGAGCGCTCTGCCAGTTATTCCAGTATAAAGTCATCAGATTAGTGAATGAGTGCCACTGCCTAGTATTTCTGCCCTCCATCTCTTGGATGCGTGGACTATTACTGATGGTTCATGTCGGACGCATTAAGACTAAGAGAGTTGTTTTTCTTTCTCAAAGTTGTCATGGTCGGTTGTTGTGAAAAAGTTGGGACTAACGAAAGCCTAGTGATGGTGCTGAATGCACGTTGTCGGGCTGGTGTCCAATCAGGGCAGAATGCATGCGGTGCCTTCGTTGTCAGTGGAGTTGACAAGGGCGAGATGGCAGATGATACCGAGAGAAAGTAAACACCGTTAGCGTCGGCCAATGCCACAGGCGACTATGCGATTGATACGTTTGTAAACGGGATGGAAGTGAAGAGAAACGTGCAGAGCCACGAAGTTCAGACACTATTACTAATAAGTTACGGCATCTGCAAACTCGTCCCAGTAACGACTGCCTTGGGATACAGCGATTAGGCCTCAACATTAAAGTATTTGAAGGCGGTAACGGAAGATAGAAAATTTTATATGATATAGTACATTGTAATCATCACCGCACAGATAAGGTTAGGGTATAAATAGAAGAATCTAATCATCCAAGGGAGGCATCCGATCCCCACTCACATCTAACTCTACGTTTGCGATTCTCTTTAACAATTGATATGCTGCATCAAGATCATCATTGACGACAACGTAGTCGACTGAACCAGGTTCACGAGCATAGTCGATCTCTCTACGTGCGATTGCGAGACGACGCTGGATGGCGTCTTCAGAATCTGTGGCGCGGCCACGCAACCGCTTATTTAGCACGGTCATGGAGGGTGGGGAGATGAAGACAACTGTGGCATGCAGGGGCGTCTGCTTGATCTGTCGTACACCCTAAGATATGGTATGGTGAAGATCGGCCTAGAAGGGGAAGTCAAGGAAATGTACCTGAACTTCAATATCGAGGATGCACCGCTTGCCTGTTGCTGCGACATCTTGTACGGCTTGTATGGTAGTACCATAGAAGTTGCCCGAAAATTGGGCGTGCTCGATGAAGGCGGCCTCAGAGATGAGTTTCTTGAAGTTATCGGTTGTGGTAAAATGGTATGCTTTGCCGTCTATCTCACCAGGGCGTGGAGCGCGGGTAGTATCTTTGGGATGGGAACTAGTTAAGTGACAGTGTGAGAGGGTTAAGAAGGAAAGCCTCCGTACGAGAGACACTGAATCCAAAAGAATTTGGAAATTCTTTGATGAGACGGTTGATGAGAGTGCCCTTGCCTACTCCCGAGGGCCCAAATACGACTAGAGGAGGTATTGTCATGGAAGAAGTAATGAATGCCTAAAATAAGTCTGTGACAAAAATTAAATAACTACGCATCAAACAACGTCACACTAAGCGTGACAGGAATATCTGCCTGAGACGACCACGACGGACACAACGCACAACCAAGCTTACTTCTCTTCTTTACCCTTCATATAATACCCTATGGGCGCCCTTTGCTGTCGACCTCAGGTATCCTTGCCTTAATTCTACCTCGAACTAACTCATTCATCCTTATAGCCGGTCGATTTTGAAGGCGACGTTAATCTCTTTCACTTTGTTCTCTTGAGATGTGTCGGAAAGGGCGCCTTTGGAAAGGTCAGTATCCGTCATACCTCAGTTTTCGCTGACAAAGCGAACAAGGCTCCAGGTCCGAATGGTCCAACACAAACAGACCAGAGAGTTGTATGCCTTGAAATATATCAACAAGACAAAGTGCGTAAAGATGAAAGCAGTTGCAAATATCATTCAGGAGCGGAAATTACTCGAGGAGGTCAGTATCTTGCCATATCGTCTTTATTTCCCACTTATTCCACCCAAAGATTGACCATCCATTTGTCGTTAACCTTCGTTATGCATTCCAAGATGATGAAAACTGTTTCTTCGTCTTGGATCTCATGCTTGGTGGTGACCTTAGATGTACGTTGCCCTCGCTTTCTTCGTCCTCTTCGCTTAGCCCGCTTCAACCCAGTCCACCTCGAACGGTTAGGCTCGTTGCCAGAGGATACAGTACGCTTCTACGTTGCAGAAATAGCTTCAGCTCTAGCCTTCCTTCATGAGCACAGAATCATGCATCGGTATGTATAATCCGATCCCGGATCTATTTACCCTTTCATAATTACCTCACCAGCGATCTCAAACCGGATAACATCCTCCTCGATGAACGGGGACATGCCCATCTCACAGATTTCAATATTGCTGTTCACTTTAGCGAGCGCCGCATGCTTACTGGCATTGCAGGTAGCATGGCTTACATGGCTCCCGAGATTCTCGCTAAACGCGGCTATACTTACCCGATCGACTGGTGGAGTCTGGGCGTCTGCGCATACGAGCTCCTCTTTGGTCGGAGACCCTTTCGCGGCAAGACAAACGCCGACTTGACCCATAGCATCAGCAAAGACAGCTTACGCTTTCCTGATGACGCCGATAAGAAGTGTTCGCGAGCAGGCATGATGGCGTTGAAAGGGGTGAGTTGGTCATACTGCCTGCTATATTGTGCTGATTTCCCTCAGTTCTTGGACCGTGACCCTTCCAAAAGACTGACATGCAAGCAAAACGATGGTTATGAAGTAATGCAGCGACACCCCTGGTTTCAACCGATAGACTGGGCAGCACTTGAATCCAAAGAATTACCACCACCGTTCACTCCCGATGTGGGTTCTTTTTTAGTCCGAATAGTATCCACTCTCTAAATCCCCCCGCAGTCAAAGAAGGCAAACTTTGATGCATCACACGAATTGGAAGAACTGTTGCTCGAAGACAATCCATTAAAGGCTAAAGCACGGAAGACACGAGATGTTAACACGCTGAGCACCGAAATGAGACAAATGGAAGAGCAGTGCGCACTTTCACTATGTTTTTCCTCGCATCCTCTTAATTTGACATAGGTTTGCATCATATGACTTCAAGAAGATGCTCCGGCGATCATACTATCCCCAGAATCAACAGATCGTATCAACCATCACTGCAACTTCCTCCACAGGCGGACTCGTATCAAGTCGACCTGTAACACCCGTAACAGACTCACCGGTCGAGGGCGTCAGCGTCGTACATGAGCACGACGAAAGCGAGTTTGATGGCGATGATGTCCGAATGGAGAAGATGCCTCGGGTCCTGGAGAAGAACTACTCATGATCCGTACCCCACCCCAACCCCAATCCGCCAGACGAAATGACGACCGCTGACGATGTATCTGCAATATTCCCCCATGTACCTTGTCGATATGTACGGCACCCGATTCCCACACATGCCCCATTCACTCATTTCGGGGAGCTAATCTTGGTTGCTGTTGCTTACTTTCCTTATCAACTCACTTCAAGTGCGCTGCTCACCGGATACCTTCGATTTGTTCAACATGACACATAACAAGTTCGTTTCTGACACTCATCGCCATTTGTTCTATGAGCTTTCCGTTGTAGTTTATTGGATTTTCTTTGGCTCTTCTTGGTTTTTGAGGGGGTCGAGTCTTTCTTTCAATTCATTTTCTTTCTTTTCCAGTCTTTCGTCTATTTAGCGCTAGTTTGCTGGCTAGTCTGTGGTGGATTTACATGCTATACGACGCCTGGACTTGCGTATACTATCAACCCATTAATAATCGCGATTTGTTGCTGTAGGGTCCCGGGCCGTCACAAAGATAGCTTACTAAGCAAACACACATCAGGGCAATCGCTCCAGCGTAAACATGTTCCTTGCTGTTCACATCCACTGACCACGCTTCCCAAAAACCATGGCCATGGCGGGGCTCATCTCCCCCAAACCGCTCTCATACCTCCAGCATGCTGGACAGTTCAACCCATACCAGCAACAGCAACAGCAACAACAGCAGCAGCAGCGCCTAGCGGGGTCTGCGCTATCCGGATACTCCGACACCCACACCCACACTCAGAGCCATACGCCATCCCTGCACCCACACCAACACATCATGGGTCTTCAAGAAGAGAGCAAAATATATAGTCTAGTTATTGACCTTACGGATCCTAATGCGCGCGAGGCTGCATTGCTGGAGTTGAGTAAGAAGAGAGAGCAGTATGAGGAGCTTGCGTTGGTGCTTTGGCATTCCTTTGGTGAGTTATTTTGATTGAGTTTTTTTGGTTTACTGGCGCTCATTGATGTTTAATGTGGTGTCGCACGCTGATGTTTGGAATGTACAGGTATCATGCCAGCGCTATTACAAGAAATAGTATCCGTCTACCCCCTCCTCTCCCCTCCTAACCTCACAGCACACGTATCGAACCGAGTGTGCAATGCCCTTGCGTTACTCCAGTGCGTGGCTTCGCATCCGGATACGAGACAGTTGTTCTTGAATGGTGGGCTTTGTGCTTGGGTTGGGTTGGTAGGGTTCGGGCTGACTTTTTATTTATGACAACAGCACATATCCCGTTATTTTTATACCCGTTCTTGAACACGACCTCGAAAACGCGGCCGTTTGAATACCTCAGACTCACTTCCCTAGGCGTTATTGGCGCCCTCGTCAAGGTTCGTCTCTTCCCCTCCCTCTTCCCCCTCACCTCCCCATATCCCCCTTCGATTTCAAATTCAAATCCTAAACAAAATCTCACGTACCTTTAGCAAAACGACAATAACACAGTCATCCACTTCCTCCTCTCAACCGAAATCATTCCCCTCTGTCTCCGTATAATGGAAACGGGTTCCGAGCTCTCCAAAACAGTCGCCATCTTCATCGTCCAAAAGATCCTACTCGACGAAACGGGTCTTACGTACATTTGCCACACTTACGAGCGGTTTTATGCCGTGGGGACGGTTTTGAGTAATATGGTGAATCAGTTGGTGGAAACGCAGGCTGTTAGGCTGTTGAAGCATGTGGTGAGGTGTTATTTGAGGCTCAGTGATAATATGAGGTGGGTTTGGTTTGGTTTGGTTTTGCGGGTAGGCGGGGCTGATTTAATTCACAGAGCGAGGGAAGCGCTGAGGGCTTGTCTCCCTGAACCGCTGCGTGATCAGACGTTCAGCGTGCTTCTCAAGGTTCGTGTGCACTGTTCAGCAGAGAGCATTACTGATACCGATCAATAGGGAGACATGGTCACCAAACGATGTCTGACGACTCTTTTAAACAACCTCAACGAGCAGTGATGCGCACACTGAACTAGATCTATCAAAACGACCCACTTACGAATGCTAAAAATTCGGACTACTCTCATGAGATCTGATGCTTCTTTTTTTTCCGAACCATTACGAACTGTCGCCACCTCTCAACCGACTGGTGATTGTATGCGCACTTTTGTGTCTCTTGTACCAACGCGGGCCCTTGCTATCTAAATCTCTTACTAATTGATTATCTGAGTAGAGCATTGCATTTGTATCTACCTTATGAATACCTGAAATTCACCGAGAACGGTCGTCTTTGCTTGAGTGACGACGCACTGTGTGTGCATGTGAAAGCTGTGATTGGGTCCACGTCGGCGTTCTTTGTTCTCACCGTGCCCTGGTAACATGCTCACAAGTGTCTATACATATATTAGGTCCGGACATGTTAAACTAAGTCCCCGGAAAGCACAACAGCATTCAAATCATATTACTCAGAATTGTTATCGTTGCAGCTGTGGCAAAGACAACCACCGTCGGTGTCCGTTAATGCATCTTCATGCCTGTCCCAATCGACAAAAACCGTTGTCTGAAGTCGCGCCACATCATCGCACATCAGATTCCTGCACCTCGTCAGTCGGAGCGTGTGTATGCCGACACCGCGGCCGTCTCGGAGCACAGTGAGAACCTGCTCAAGAAACAAACGTTCCTTACATCCTAAATTGATATTCTCAAGCTCTAAAACGCGAAGCGAGGGATACGCTGGATGGCGCCGCTCATCTCTAGCCAGGAGCGCAAGGAGCAAGCCTTGAATAGGGGTGTCGTCCAGATGGATACTTTCGAGCTTTGGAAGGTCTACTGATCCCGTGCGCCAGAACTCCTCTGTAGTATCGAGGCCGGGGAAGGACGCAACCAGATGTTGAATTTTGCGATGCGGGACCATACGACAAATGTCAAATAAGATGTCTGGTTTTGTGATCCATGAGTTGTGTAAGAATGCAATGGAGAGTCGTATGTCGCTGTCACGAGGGGCCCACGGATGCTCAGGTATTGACGTGCTGAACCGGAGTGTGAAAAGGTCGTGCAAAAGGCTGACACGTAGGGACCGAATGACGGGAACAGATTCGTCATGATTCTTGTGTATGACCGAAAATAGATCAGCAAAACTTTGAGCGCTTTCGATTTTCGTGAGGCTTAGGACAACCCTGACATCAACGGGAAGGACTAGATGTGAAAAGAAGGATGTAGCAGTGTGGATAGTAGAGTTAGACAACTCCATCCTTCTCAACCGAGGGAGTGCAACTTGATCGAAGGGCGCGTTAGAGTGTTTGAAACTTCGAGGTTCAAGCGTAAGTAGCTCCAATTCAGGCATGCGTCTCAGAGCCGAGAGGATTTGCGACAGAGGACTACGCTTAGGGGACAATCCTATATGAAGAGAGCGAAGCCCACTGAAAATACATGATGTCCAACTATAATAGCATTGCACGAGCTGGACGCTCCGAAGTCGGGGTGCTTTTCCTTGAAAAATGGTGTCTGATATGGGCTTAGCGAATGTTGCGTTCCCAAAGACCACGAATTTGAATGTATGAAGCAACGGTGCGGGTAGCGATGACAAGCAGTCCAAAATGCGATCAGCCTCCGGTGGAGATGGACACAACTGGAGAAATTTGATTCGAGGTAACTGTAAAAGAATTTTCTCAAAGCCACATTGTCGTAGCGGTTTGGGATCATTGTAAATGACGACCAGGGCAGCTTTCCTCGACCTCTCCAGCATGGTGGATAGCCACTGAGCAGAGACGCCATCGATGAATGCCCAAAGAGTCGAGCACTCGAGGGCGGTTTCGCGCCAGTACCTGCAGACGTGCGTGGCCGCCAGACACGCAGGAGCACCGCGAGGGTTGGATACGCCCATATAACTCTCCTCCTCTGATACGATGTACATGAATATATTCGCAAGAATCTCGACTGGGAGATGGGGGAGAGTATTCTTTTGAAAGCGAAGGGCGGGCACGGACTCGGATGATGCAACCGTGTCTTCGCCAATATGAGCGCCACACTGCTCAATGAGGGCAGTCTCGCTTCCATCTGCAGAAACAGGAAGTGTCATCGATGACCGATGAGGACCTGTAGAAGTAATCAGTCTAGTTCTTACAAAATTTCACAGAGAAAGATTACCTGTCGTTGTCCCAGAGTGAGTCTCCATGTGACGTAAAAGTAACGGATTGAGTTGAGGGCAAGTGGGAGTAGTGATGTTCCTGCAGCTGTCGATACAGATATAAATAATGTGATTCAAAATGAGAGAAACTATTGTATTCATCAAATCCTGTACAGGAACAAGTAACTAAATCTCGAAGGATAAAGGCGTCAGCGGTGGCATGACTCGGACAATGTACAAAGGGCGTACTAATAGCAACCCTGCTTGAATTGGTTCCAGGACAAAGAGGCTGGGTGCAAACTTCTCTGGCAAGCCAAGTAGTGTGCCAATCAGGGTCTTCGTGTTCCTTCAAGTGTGTCCTGGTCAATTTGCGAATGAGAAACGTTCCCTCGTTCTCACTGTGGCCCAGCATGTGTGAACTGAGGCCATGATCAAGAAAGTCAGAATATCATCGCCAAAATCATCGTAAATAATGTGACGACCGCTGTGTTTAGATTTGAAGTGAAGGCACACGGGAAAGATTCAAGACGATGAAGCAATGTCACCAGGTAATAACTTAGTTGCAAGAATATTTGCCAGTCTCTATCTAACTATCTACTAGGGCTTTTATATCTTTTCTCTGTAGCACGTGAAATAAGTACGTTGCAGCGTGGGTCAAAACGGGAGACTGCCATAAGGTAAGAATAAGGTACGAATAAATCACATGGTATAGCAGGGAGTGCTGTCGGTGGTCTGTAACCGCCACACAAAACCTAGGAAAGAGAGAGAGAACCTAGGATCATACAGGCGAAAACCAAACTTCAGATCTCTATATGCCATAATCGGGTTTGATGCATCACGTCGTCTTTACTTTCTGTCCGCGTTTTTGAATGTCTTCTCTGGTCATGCGCGTGCCAAGAAGTACGTCCCAATGGATGAAGTGAGGCTGTGAGAAATTCGACTTAATGCCGACGGCCTGTACGCCTCCTAAATACTGCTTTCGAGGACAGGTGGTAGTAAAGGGACATACCTGATGATGTATGTCGTGATAGTCTGAGTTACTTCTGCTGATCAGTTGGAAGGGATCAAATGGGAAATTGTATCCGCAGTGATCGTCGACACCCTTGCACATACCATACACGAGGAAGAAAATGGTTTGTCGTACAGAAAGATGGGTGACTTGCTCTGCAATGATTACGCCTAGCGTGTCCATCAAAAGGGCTTCGAAGGGATGGTTATATAATGCCCCTAAGGCATAGGGGACGTAAAGTTTATGGTGCACTGAGTGAACCTTTCTGTAGAGATATTGGTTTGTGTGCATCAAGCGATGTATGAAGTATTGCCAGGTATCGACGGTGAACCTTGGGAGACTCATTAGAGGGAGGTCAAGCCAGATTTTAAATGACACCCACATCGCGAAGAATATCTGTGCAGCTGGGATTACCCACCAGTACAGCCAATGGGTCATCCCAGGCCCCCACTGCTCCAATATTTTCATCCCCGTCTCCTCCCCAAAGAGACCTCGCACGACTAAGACCAGCGTTCTTCCCAAGCCCTCCATCTCGCTCTGACACCGCGCAACCGAGATCACTGGCGGTTCTGCCAACCACGCAAAACCTATCAGAGCCTGCATCACATTTTGGAATATAACAGCACGTGCGACCTCCCAAAGCGTCGCCAAGTTTTTGGACTTGACTTCCTCGGACTCGTGAATGCGATATTTATCCAGCCATCGCCAGCCAGAGATGTCAAGACAGTAGAACATGAGAGACATGAGCCAAAAAGCGAGCACTGGCGCACCAAGTGCGACGTAGGTGTCTGGAATGTCACCGAACATATTTTGGTGCAGAGAAAAGTAGAATGGGATTCTGACCGGGGAGAGGCACACGGTCTTGCCTATCACGAAAAATGGGCAGGTCGAGTTCATTGCTGACGAGGAAGAGAGTCATCGGAAGGAACCGTGAAGTAGTTCGTGCATTGTAGCCCATATGGATGTGGTAACTCGAAAGGGCATCCGGGGACTCGGCCCCGTCACCAACATCTGCGAACCCCTGGTATGAAATACTTTTGTTGGCGAGTTCTCCCGGTCTCCACATAGCTAATCTGAAATGCCTTCTGAATTCGTGAAACTGGCTTGTTGTGCGGGAGCGGAGAGGAATCGATGCACTCACTTAAAGTATGCGGACTGCATTGTCTCTACCTTGGTCCGATTCAGTCTTTGTAATGGATCCAGGATCTTCCTTCCACGCTCAGAATTTGGGCCAGTTTCAGCATCATTCTCCACATTTTTCGATGCCTTCATAGTAATTCGGACAAATACCTGGTGGGGTGGTCGTGCCACCGTGGCCCGTGGCAACGAAAGCTCATCACGCGTCATGCCTGAATCACTTCCCGAAGAATGGAATCGATATGCTTGAGGATTATTACTCCCTGACGAACGTGTCAGTCACCAAGACGTTGGCGAACACACCAGGTTACCTGAGGTCCTGAGGTGTTTCTTTAGTTCAATTCGAGCCAACTTGCTATACAAGCGGAGTTCACACGAGTACATAACAGTCAATTCACGACTCTGACAGATACTTCAAAGTTCAAAGTCATTATACTATGCAAAATACTTAACTCGAAGCTGTTACTCCACATGGGATCCGGATGCGATGCGCATCAGCAAGATACAAGTCATTTGCCCCCCGCACCTCCGGGGCAAGCAATACGCCTTCTCAACGTAACCTTTTCAAATGCTCACGGATACTTGCGGTAGATAGCATTCCTACTAGCCAAGGCTTTACACTCGCTCTCTGGATCAACTGGCATCGCGGAAACAGCTCAGCAGAGTCTGCTCAGTACTCATTACTCTCATGGCGTATTCATACCCTTGGGATTTTCATACAAGTATTTCCCCACCGAACGGACACAAGGAAATGGAACTCTCCGGCCTAGTTTCCGCCACTTATTTTCCCATGTGCTGTTAGAGAAACCCGAGAGGCCGCGTCACACTACCATACTAGTGCGACGAGATTGGCAATTGGGACAACCATCCGATGCAGAGGATAAAAGGATGTGCATACAGTCAGTTTCTTCTCATTGTCATGATCTCACTTTTCATGGTACGCATGCGATCAGCGCCCGATATGCGCGCGGCTGCCCTGCACGCCTTCTACGGATTGGACCTGCCGGCTGAATATTGGGACGAATCGGGCTCTGTGGTGATCGATGATCATATACCGGTCATATCAGACAAAGCAGCGCAATCTCACGATGCGCATTTATCTTCGTGTTTGCCATTCGAAAACGTGCTCACCCTCAATATTTGAAATCGTTTTCGCATTCAAACTTTCACACGCTGAAAAACGAAACCGAAATAGTCTGTTGTCTGCACTTCTTCAATCCGCAGTGGTGTCAGCTGCAGATGTGGCAAAAGCTGCGCGATTACAACATTATAAAGAACAGCAGTTGAAAAAGGTACGACTGCAACAAGAGCGGCAAATATCTGCCAAATCATCATTCCTGGAGGAGGTGGGAGAGACTGCGAAATGAAGGTCAGCTAGTCAGTAATGGATACCAGAATTTCATAATGCACAGATAGGGGTCATAAGGAAGTTAAGTTACAAACATTATCGTAGCTCTCATAAGCTAGAATTATATATACAGCAAGAAGGCTGGCGAACGAAAAACATTAGGTTGGGTGAACGAACCGTGTAGTCCTGAATTGAATAAAAGAAACCCCAAATTCCGAATCTATGTGGAATAACATCGAAATCGGTGTATCACGATTTCTTGACCTTGTTTCGGCGTTCTTGAATATCTTCTCTGGTCATACGTGTCCCGAGTAGGACATCCCAATGGACGAAGAAAGGCTGTGAGAAATTTGATTTTATTCCGACGGCCTGTACTCGTCGTCAGCACTGCACAGGAGCGGACGGTAGTGAAGGAGCATACCTGATGATGTATGTCATGGTAGTCTGCATTGTTTCCGCTCATCATCTGGAATGGATCAAATGGGAGACTGTATCCGCAGTGATCGTCGACAGTCTTGCAAGTGCTGAATGCAAAGAGGAAGATCGTTTGTCGAACGGAAAGATGCGAGAGGCTCTCCGCGAATGCTGCGCCTGCGCTGTCTAACAAGAAGCCCTCGAAAGGATGGTTGTACAACGCCCCAAAGGCATAGGGGACGTAAAGTCTGTGATGCACAGAGTGTATCTTCTTGTAGAGATATCTGTTTGTGTGCATCAAGCGATGGAGGAAGTACTGCCAGGTATCGACAATGAACCTGAGGAGACTCATTAGAGGGAAGTCAAACCAGATTCTGAATGACACCCACAGCGCGAATAAGATCTGGGCAGCTGGAATTCCCCACCAGTACAGCCAATGGGTTATCCCAGGCCCCCTCAGCTCTAAAAACATCATTCCTGTTTCCTCTCCCAAAAGACGTCGCACAACCCATACCAGTGTTCTTCCCAAGGCCTCCATCTCGCTCTGACACTGCGCAACCGAGATCTCTGGCGACTCTGCCAACCATACTAAACCCAACACAGTTTGCGTCACATGCTGGAATAGGACAGCTCGTGCGACCTCCCAAGGAGTAGCCAGATTCCTAGATTTGACCTCCTCTGAGTCGTGAATACGATATTTGTCAAGCCATCGCCAGCCAGAGATGTCAAGGCAGTAGAATAAAAAAGACAGGAGCCAATAAGCGAGCACGGGGGCAGCGAGGGCGATATGTGTGTCTGGAATGCCGTCGAATAGGTTTTGGCGGAGGGAGAAGTAGAATGGGATTTTAACTGGTGGAAAACATACGGTTGCTCCAGTCACGAAAGATGAGCATGTTGAGTTTAATGTTGACGATCCGTCGAAGTACGAAAAGAGTTCACCCATCACGAGTCGACGAATGTGGTGAAAACCGCGGTTCGAAAGTTTGGTGCGATACCTTGTGAGAAATATGGTGAGCGCGGGAAAATACTACTGTCAATGTCATTTGAATCATTCCCATCAGAAGCTGTCAGAGGGCTTGGGTTCTGAGCCCCGCTAATACAAGTTATGGGTAGAGGCCACGACATACTGTGGCGGGAACACATCTGGAGCCTGTTGAAGCAAACTCTACTTCCAACGTCTCACTTCCCGCTCGCAATTCGACCAAGAACACGCTGAAGCTTGCCCATTTCGCGATCGGGGGGCACCGTGACGATACGGCATACTACATACTCAGTACTCAGGCCTCAGGTAACACGAGCTTCAGTGTTCCAAATTCATCGATTTGCATTCAACCTCCTCAACAACAAGGTAATTTTTCTGACCGAGATTTCGCATTGGACTAGACTGATTACCGCCGTAGGTCATCCACGATAACGCTTTCTAATTCCCTAGATATCATCCCTAGCATGGGGTCCGGCGTCATTGAGCACTGCGATACGACTCGCGCCCACGTTGACAAAGACATAGCTGCATTAGCCGAGTCCTTGCGTGGCTATCGCTCTCGCAGGATCAGTCTCTCCTATATATCCTGGCTTCCACTCGAGATTCTCACTACTATCTTCACATACATCGTAGAAGAGGACACTTTCAAGAGTCATACAGGCACACCCCGCCCTAATGGTGCTCCTATTTCTATGATAATCACCCACGTCTGCAGGCACTGGCGCCAAGTCGCTCTTGAGTGTCCTACTCTTTGGGCATCTCTCAACTGCGTCTCTGCTGATTGTCTGGACATGATGTTGGAGAGATCGAAGAAAATTGCTTTGGTTGTTATCTACAGGTCGCCGGGCTCGTTGCGAAAATGTTTCCAGCAGATTCTTTCGCAGTTACCTCGCATCAAATTCCTCCAGCTGTGCTCATATCCATGGGATGTCAATCGCATTTTGGATTGCTTGTCATCGCAACCCGCGCCGTTGCTTCAGTCATTCAAATTCTCAGTCGCGGGGAAATCTAACTACAGAGTCATGGGGTCCATATCAGATGCTGTTTTTCAAGGACGAGCCCCCCTACTTCGGAGCGTTGAGCTTATGGAATGTACCTTCAGCTGGACGTCGTGTATTTTTAGCGGGCTTCGAACTCTAGATGTGAGACGAATAGGATCTGCGTCTTATCCTACTCTGTCGCAACTCCTGTCAACTCTGAGACGTATGCCTGAGTTGGAGCAGCTGACACTTGGGCTGTCATCTAGAATTTCCGAGGACACCGAGCTTTCTGACCGAGTTCCACTCACTCAGTTAAAGAGTATAGCACTGGACGCCTGCACCCTCCGAAATGCTGTATCTCTCTTTTCATGTCTCGCTTTTCCCGTTGATGTCAAGATCGCTCTCAATCTAGCACCAATTGGAAGCTGCCTTTCCGACTTATTTTCGGCCATGCACAAGGATCCTGACGGATCAGGTCCTATCATTCGGTCGATGCGTGCCAGTCTTTCGTACCATACATTCGGCGTCCAATTCGGCACATCAACGGCATTTAAATCCAAGTATTCTTGGGACCCTCATAACGATGATATACTACTCTCGATTCAATTCAAATGCAGCTCATCCACTAGAAAGCCCCCCATCATATTTGACATGTGTCAGATGGTCCCGCATTGCCAAATTCAAAGCTTGTTTGTGACATCCTCCCTTGTCCTCCGAGAAAACTTCTGGCGCGTAGGGTCCACTGACCTTCCGGAGCTCGAAAATATTCAGCTGAGTGGGACCTGCAATATGAGAAGCCTGATTGCTGTGCTACAAAGTGGAGGCACACAAAGTTCGGATATGGCATATCCCTCGCTTCATGCTCTAGAGTTCGAGAATATCGACTTTGGATGCGGTGAAGCTGAAGAACTTCAGGACATTGCCATAATGCGAGCCGGTCATGGTGTCGGTATACACGAACTCCGACTAGTGAAGTGCAGAAATCTGGTAGACGATAGAGTGCAGTTCCTCAAGGAAGTGGTTACGGACGTCGATTGGGACGGGCATGAAGAGGGCTTGGTGGGCGGCAGCGGCTCAGGAGGTGGCTGTCTTTGTCACATTTGCAGGGATGAATCTTCTGGGGAGGACTACATGCAGGCACTATTACATTCGGATTATGATTACGATCCTGATTCTGATGCATATTCGGAAGATTAGTTTTAGTTCGACTGTATCTGGGACAAGTTATGATCTTAGTCGAATGTACACTACTTAGCTCATTTAGCTGCATCACAGATCTCATCTTCTTCTTTCAGACGAAATTTGTTGATAGAAACCTGTGTTACTAACTTGGAATCTCTTTCTTGTATGCACCATCCAATCTTTTAGCTGTAATACATAGCTCACTGGCAAATTGCAGAAAAAATCAAACTGTCAGGTGCATGTTCAACGTTCAGTGCCGGACTGCGAGTCACTACATATAAAAAAATAAAGAGAACTACAAACAAAGAGAGTTAATAGGGGTGGTCAGATGTCATCCTAGTAAGTATGTGGTCACAATCACGTGACAACTCACGTCGCGTGGAACTGTCACATCGACTTCGACCTTGTCTCTTAAAGTTATCACTGAATCCAATCCAATTTCTCTGCATGGACCTTGATGAAGTCGTGGACACATCTGACGTTGAAGAACGTGAATTTGATGCCTCAGAGGCAGATTATTACACCTATCTCTCCTCCAAGAAGACGCGACCGAATTCAGGACCTACCACCAAGTTACATGGAAGATTTAATGATAGGCAAGAAGATCAACCCTCCCCACGGAAACGTGCCAAGGTAGAGTTGAAATACCTATATCAATCTTACTGCGGTGCTCATTACTTCTCAAGACAACTCATAGCGAATCTGAATCGCAGCTGATTGTCGATATTAATTCGTCGTCCCATGCATCGCCTGTGAAAACTACTACATCTTCCGTACTGCATACAAGTGCACCACATTCACCAATGCAAATTGCGCTCAACCATATTTCCAGCCCATCCCTTCCAGCTGCCGATGCACCCGAAGCGTCATTGCGCAACGAGACTCGATACCCACATATTCAGGAGCCGAGTTTCAACGACCTAAGTATCCCTCCTTCACTTCTTCCAGCTGAATCTGGAAACATGTCCCATTATCCCATTGCTTCAGCCGACGTGCAGCCACAGGCTGATTCCCAGTTGCCGCTTCCTGATTCTTCTCCATCTCAGCTAGATGACGCCCTCTTCCCGTCATCGCCCGCGTCCGCGGCGTTCCCTTCTCAACCTCTTGATTTTTCTCAGAGCCTAGCACACCTTGCTCTATCTCAAAATGAGGGACAAATATCGAGTCCATCCCCTTCCATGTCGCGCCCAGCAGACTCGTGGTCGTTGTTTTCTTCTCCGGGGCCCTCGACGCAATCGTCTCAGGGGCGTATTCCCCAGAGTATTGAAAAGCCTACCCATATGACCCGAGATACGCTGCCGCGCACCGCATATCCCTCTGATCGTCGATATCCATCCCCTGACGAGCTGCTTCTCATCTCTCCTCAAACCCGCTCAAGACGCCCGTTGACCCCAATCACGCCAATAACTCAAGACACCCCATCCCCGGCTGTACAATCACAGGATCTATTACCACCCCCGTCTCCTCCACCTCTCGTTATCCCCGAGGACCCAGAACCAGTCAGCCGTTATTCCCTTCGCCGCAGGCAGGCACGTCAGCTTCAACCGTACGCGTTTGACAAGGCGCAGTACAAGGCGCAGATGAAGGCAAACCCCGATGCGATCGTGAAGTTTGTGAGTCCGCAACGTCGTGAGATGCATGAAGATGGGTCACAGTGGGCCGATGGGCAGACACAAGGTGGAACCCAAGCAGAGTATATTTTTCCAGTTGACAATCCGGAGGAGGACCGAGATTATGTGGATGTGGAAGGAAGGAGGCAACAGAGGCGGGTCACCATTGCTGAAGCTGATCATCATAACCGCGAACGGGAGGAAGGATGGCTCCCTGAGGCTCTAAGAGATCTGTCTGAAAGCGACGAGATTGAGGGAACAGATGAAGTTCGCAAGTTAGCGAGGGATGCGAGGAGAGCTCGGAAGAAGGCTGAAGCTGAGGCAAAGAAGAGGGAGAAGGAAGAAGCTCGCCTGAGAGCGCAGGAAGAGGCTGTCGCGAAAGAAATTGTGAAGAAGAGACGTTTCAAGAATTTCCCGCTGGCAGCATCATCGTCAAAGCAGCCTGCTGCGAGATCATCTTCAGTATCCTCGAGACGGTCTCTATCTCACTTAGACGAGGTGAGATTCGTTTGGAAACACTTCTTATATACTGACGCGCTGGATATCTTCTTTGTTTAGCGGTCTCCGCCAGTCCTATCCAGGCTTTTGAAGGGAAAGCAACGTGTCACACCGTCTCCTTCCCGCTCGTCCTCACCCTCGCATTCCCTTCGTTTTGATCCTTCACAGCTTCAGTCCCGTTCGCTGGCAAGGAATCCCCCTGCGACCGACGAATACGAGTATCAACAAGATGATGACTACGACTACTATAATTTCTTCGACCACAACGCGATCAATGCGGAGAATGTCAACCCTGATGCTGATGCCGATGCAATTGAAATTCCCTCGGCACCGTCAACACCACCACGCTCCTCGTCTACATTGCCTGATGGGACCAATCACTTGGATTTGTCCGATGATGATCCGCTCGCCCGTGAGCCGAGCGAGGAGTTCAGCAGTCCTTCTCCCGAAATTTCTTCCAAAGATCGCAAACGTTTCCGCCTCCTGCAGCGTATGATGCCCGCAGTCATGATCAAGAAGCAGCTCGAGCAGCAAGGTTCCCAAGTGAAAATTCTTGTCAGTACCAAAAGAGCGCATTCTCCAACGCCGTCTGATAGTGGCGACGAGCCCTTGAGACCTGGACATGCACGCGTCCGAATGGGTGCTAGTGGACGTGATTTTATGATTCAGGGAGACCCTGAGAGCTCGGATGTCGAAATTCTTCGAGAAGAGGACATGGATGCTGAGGTACCAGACATCGTATCACGAGTTCGTCGGCGGGCATCTCCCAAAGTCAGATCAAGGTCTCCGGCCATCATTATCTCTTCCAGTTCCGAGAGTGGATCAGAGAGTGATGGCGAGGAAAGCGACGGTATGATCGACGATGCACGGATCGACGCATGGAGCCGAAGTCGCCGGCCTATGCATGAGAAGAGTCTGATTGACTGGATGCTTACGCGGACTAGGACGGTGGGTGGTGGGAGAAAGCAGAGAGCCAAGTCAAGTCGGAGGCCCCGAGGTTCCGTCGTAAAATCCCGAGATATGAGTGAAAGCAGAGGTGGACAGTCAAGGCCAAAGCTCAACATTGTAACAGGTGGCGCGCGAATGGGCAATCAGACCCTTCTCTCCTTCCCCGCTGTTTCTTCTGACCATGACCACCGCTCTCAGCATTCACATCATTACAAGGTCCACAAGCGGACAGAATCGACAATACCAGTGGAGCGCGAGTCCAAGGCACTACGAAGGGAACGGAGGAAGAAGAAGCGCAAGAAAGCGGAGGGAGAGCTCTACAGCTTCCACCAATCTGGCACGCATATTGCGCGAAGGGGTCTGCGAATTGATCTGGGTGATGAAGGATTCCATCAGGCGCTGGACCCGACTTGGAGGAAGGAGATAGATAGGTGGCAAAGGCAACCTGGATCAATGCGGCAGCCTGCGTCTGCGATTTCATCCCGAGTTCGTCGAGAAGATACCCAATCTAAGCGCCAGCAAATTCCGGTCTCGCGTGTTGATTCTAAACCTCAATCTAGTGTCGAGTTCAGTCAGGATGAACACCAGAGAAAATCACATGCTGAGTCAGGTCCTCCACCCTCCCGCGTCGGTCCGCGTCGTAGCCACGTTGACTTTGATATACCACTAGATCCGCCACGCGAACGACCACTACTTGTGCGTAGGAAGGGTTATAACGACGTCCACGAGTTTATGCATGCTGTAGATCAACGGGCGTTGTTGACCACAGTCGACTTGGGCATCGACTCTTTGCCCTCAGGGATTGCGTTCTCGGCCGGAACGTATATTGGCCGCGGGTTTCTTCACCAGCTGATATGCCTCGTTACAGGGCATGCTCAGCCTGTTGCTCCTATGTCATATGTTATTCGAGGGTTCGACCTTGGACCTGACACATCGGTGCACGTTCTTACGACTGTAATTGCACCCTTGTGTGATCAGCTCGCGGATGACGTGCTCAAAGGACACGAGTGGACGGCTGTGACTGGGAAGGACTGGGAACTCGCAATGCGAACGGTGTGCCAGTTGGTATCGTGGCGGTGTCTCAGCATCGACGACCAGGAATTCAGTTCGCTAGAGCTCACGGTACACGAGACTATGGGTTCTTTAGTGGCGCGGGTGTTGGAGGCTAATTTTCATCAATTCTCATTACCTGTTTGCTGGTTTGCAGTAGAGCTCGCTGCCCGGATCATGCATGCTGCAAGGACTCGGCGGGGGTCATCAGAGACCCGAGAGTTGTTCAAATTTGCGCTCTTGCTCATGCGGCCCCTGTCAGATGTAGACCTCCGGGAAATTTTAGCATCGTTTAGGGAGCCCGATGGCCCTCTAGAGACCAACTCAACTGCCGTTCAAGCTGTAGAGTCATGGATATGCCTCTTTCACCTCTTGATCAACTGCACGCCTGAGTCTCCTGGTAAACTATCATCGGAGCCATTTTGGCTTTTGTTCAAACAGTTGATCCAAGACGAAGCATCATCGTTCATCACTGCAGTTGAGGCGAGCGAGTATGTTTGGCGGAATGTATTCTCTTTTTGTGCGCTCTCACAGTTCTCTGTGCACGGGATGTCGACATCCCTCAGTAGAATCGCACCTTCATGGGAAACGGTTTTGGCTACTCTGAAGCTCATCTCCCTAGTTGCCGATCCACAGAAGGATGCACTCACACATACTGCATCCCTCAACAAACGAGACGAGTACGTCTCCGTCGTCGCTTCTCGATGCTTCCTCTTGTGGAAGCGTTGGCATTGGAATTTGGATGATGCAATGATAATGTTCAACCACCTCGTGGAAATATTCAGGAGCCGTAGATTTGCCAGTCTCCGCCACGAGCAGCCTAAATTTATGCAATTCATGGTGCAAAGGGACATTTCTTTGCTTTCAGTACAAGACAGGGGCGACAACGTATTCGAGGTGCTCCTCAAGATGATCGTACAAGTTGCGCAGGCGGACAGCACGAGTGACGCGGAGAAAAAACAACGGGACATACAGGTGAAGAAAATGCTGAACATGGTCGTCCCAGTTGGCTCGGTGTCATCGACGAGGGCCGTTCAGCCAACTGGGCAGGAGAGTTCTATGCTTTTCAACCGACTCAATGCTATGGCAGTCGCTATTCATCTTGATTCCTCCGTCTCCAACGTTCGACACCGCGTTGGGCAAGCTCGACGATGCGTCAACTTCAAAGATGCACACGATTTCACCAGGGCTGTATGCATTCGAGGCATTGAGCATATTTGCGCTGTTATGCGACATCACCGCGTACAGCTTGGAGAAATTCTCAACTGGCTTGCCGAGGTTACCGGCATCCTGCTGGACGAATACCAGGAGGCGCGCACACTAACAAATAAAGACAACAAGAATATCGTGAAGAACAAGACAGTGGAGATGGTCAAGAGTCTTCTCACGTCGGTTGTTCGTATGATTGAGACATGCTCACTGGACATTGCGGATGAGCGACATGAGTATCCAGATCCTGCCTTTCTGGAGGGACGTAAGTGGTTGACTAAAACCAACGAGATATTTCCTGACTTTGCCTTCCTCATCAGCATGGGTAAAGGACGTCTTCAGTCCCAAGAATCCTATCGCCATAGAGCAGAATTCGAGTGCTTCGTGCCAAGAGGTGGTGTCAGCTTTTCTGGATGCTCGAATGAGGGCCTTACCGCGGCCCACCGCACCACCAATATCATCGAGTGTTGATAATCAGGAGAGCCAGGATGAGTACGACAAGTTCTTCATCGACTTGAACGATCCAGAAATCTTAGCTGCTCTTGGTGACGAGCCTGCACAAACTTCTGGGATGGAGTGGAAGAAGAAGGAAGAAGCAGTTTGCAAGGTCGTTCTGGTTGTTTCTCCCATATTTTTTCCTGACAGTTTTTAGATCTGTGGACCGCTTGCTTCAGCGATATTCCGGGTTGTTTGCAGATATGTAGTTGACTCCCCCGCGCCAAGCACAGTCGATAGTCGCCGTGAGACGGCTGATAGATGGATTGATTGTTGGGTAGGAGTCGGAAATGTGCTGGTTCAGAATGGATCGGTTTGTTTCGATACCTGTTTCGACTGCTGCTATTCAGCTCTTCCTTTTCAGACTTGGAAAAACCACATGCATCTTGGACCTGAATCATGGGAGCGGATACCTGATCCCTTATGGCGTCGCCGGGTTGGTCTTAGATTCTGCCTTGCACTTCTCAGACTTGATTCGAAGGCTTACAATGTAAGTCCAATTTTTGTTTCTCATAGAAAAATGCTGATCGCCTGAAGGCATATGAGGACTACTTTATCGAAGTCCTCCTCACATGTACTGTTCCCTCCAAGACGACAATCGAACACGAGTATGCATCCATCGTATTCACTCTAGACGGTCTTCGACACCCACTTCTACGTGGCGTGCTGGCCGAGCCGTCTACCGGATCATCTACACTCGAGATATCGCTAGAAGAATATTCGACAGTCCGGCAGACGCTGATTGAATGTGAGAATTCGTTCATCAGGGTCAAATACTCCGCTCATCGTCAATCAGCGGTATTTGCCAATCTTACTGAGCGTTTGCAAGGTCATACAGATTCTGTCAACCACAAGTATCTTGGCTTTTTGGTTTCCATGCTCTCAGCTATGAGAGACAACTATGAAGTTCGTGCAATTGCCCTGATGTCTGATCATGTAGCTAATGACTTGCACACCAGAGCGTGTTATCTGGGGAGGAACGAGTAACTTATGCCGAGTTTTGTCGAAAGGTCTTTCGAGCGCTGTTGAGCAAGAAGCCACTGGCATCCCAGCCACGGTTGTCAGAGCTCATTCAATGGGGGAAAACAACATTGGCGAGAGCAGGTGATGATGACGGTGATCAGCCTATCGAGAACTGATTCATGTGTCTCATCGATAATCAAGATCGTTCACGAATCTTGAATGTGGCTGCTCGTACCGCAGTGGAATATATATATGTAAAACAGCTGAGGACCCAGGTCCCCAATGGCTACCAATTGGCCAACGCGGACCTTGTGAGTGGTACACTCTCCATTTCTCGCTCGATTTCCACTTCCACCCTCGGGCCTCCTGTAAAGAGTAATGATAAGTCCCTGGATGTCGAATTCAGAAACAATGAGAACGAACTTCTCCCTGGCTTGTCCAATTTCTTTCTTGGGGGTGCCCTTGCTGTTGTTGGCTTGGTTTTCCGCTTTCCAAGGACGGTTTTGGATGGTGGTTCATCTTCTGGTGAGCTGTCGTCGTCTGATTGGTCATCCCCACTCTCCTCTGCGCCCAGTCCTCCGTCTACCACATCTTCCAAATCGCTCAGTTCATCATCCAAATCGCCATCTTCATCTCCACTGAAATCACTAACAAACTCGCCCCCTTCGGCGTCCCAGTCCTCCTCCATCTCCTCCTCCTCTTCCTCCTCCCCGTCCGTCTCATCATCTTCCATATCCAACTGAGCACCAACATTCAATTCCTTCTCCTTTCCACTCTTTTCCCGGTCGAGGATTGTTTGCCAGACACTTTCGTTCACGTTGAGTGGCGCATCGCCGTATGCTTTTGATTTGAGCCGCTCGATCAGCTCCTTTTCGATGGATTTTTCAAGGTGGGCAGCAGAGAGAGCCTTGCGTTCCCGTGTCGCTTCGCGTCTATCTAACTTCTTTTTCACACCCACGAGCTTTGGCCTGAATAAGGGTAAATGAGTAGTAACAAGTCACACAAGTTGAAGACGCACTCCTGCCGTAGTTTTATTCGACGCATTTTGATAAGATACTGGGTTATCTTCGTGACACGCTGTTTGCATTTGTGAATAGTGAAGTTTGGCCAATACTTTAGCTCTTTATCGATCTGGATGACGGAAGCAAAGCACGTCAATCGAAAGCAGCTTGAGCCTGGAGCCAATTCACCTGTTCTAGTGCCTTGGAATAGTCTTTTGACAACTCAATCTTCTCCCACATATTAGCAGGTGTATGTGCCCGCTCAATCGTTTTCATATACAGATACAGCACACCTGGATGGACATCAATCATGACATATGACATTGAATCAAGTACACTTGCCCTCATTCTCCCTCACCGTCGCATACCGCGAGTTCGCAAGTGGACATGACTGCCGTGTACACAGACCCGTGACATTGTATTCATTCCGGCAGAAATTCTGAGTGACAGTCCTGTAGCATGTATGATATGTGAGGTTATGCAGGGTACATCATGGCGGTGGACGTACTTGACTTTATACGAGCAGAACTCATGGCCAATTACAGACCATATCACGTCGTCGCTTTGCATTTTTGAATACGTTCAGCGTCTGAAACGTGGCCAGATGCAGACCTCTGGATGTTTACGGGGCAGAATTTTCGGGTTGCAGATTCCAGACTCCTTCAGAAGTGGGCAATCGAAAATTATCAATGATCACGTGATCAGTGTTGAACGCGTTTGATAAATTCAAATTGATTCAAGAAGCCAACCCTCATCGATGCATCAGTGCAACGCTCATCAGAAGCTCTTACTCTAGTTGCTGAAAAAATGATAGAAGATGCAAACATCCATATAGTTGTGTGAGTGTCTGTCTTGGGTCGTGATGGGACCCAACGCAAACGATAGACAATTGAAACTATCCGAGTCTGCATCTTTCATTGCCATGACTTCTTAACTTTCAGCACTTCGTATCATCATCGCCGTGCGATTCCACATTCATGCCATTCAGTCCAAGATCTTCATTCTGCTGCCACGTTCGTTCGTATGAGACGATCTCCATGTTTGGATCTGGATCAGGTGCATATAAATTCTGCACGTGTGAGTTTGCCAAGGGGTCATCTAGAATCAAGGTAAATGGAATCTCAGCGTTCTTGACCTAATTGCAGAATGAGAATCGCATGATGTTAAAAAAAGAAGAAAACACACCTGCTCAAGCTTTCTCAAGAACTCCTGGAACTCGGCCCTGTCATCGACATCTATGACCCCAGAATCCCCTGTATTAAAGACTTTCTCAGTGAGTTCCTCGTATACCTGATCTAATATGCCTTCTAAAGTCGTGAAACGTCCCCCTAGTGTGCCGGGGTGAAGAACTAGGTCTATATCCGGTATGCTGAGACCGCTCGTATCGCTCTACAGGACATTATTGAGTCAAAGGATCTCAAATATAGTGTATGTGCTTACTTTAAGTATGTCGCGACTAAGGTCGTCTCTATCTTCAACCTTCAACGTGATCTTCTTGCCCTGCTCAGAAATTGCAGCCCCTGACTTGATCTCATTATCCCGGTATCCGCAGTCGTCGCAATTAGTTGACATTATAAGAGAGTCCTGGCGGGGTTGTCAGGAATGCAGACTCAACGTTCCCTCGGTACACACCTTGAAATAGGGGATATAAACTTTTTTCATGCGGGTGGTGAGTGGTCGTCCGCAACGCGAGCAGATTCCAGGGAATTCGAACATTTCCTCGTTCAAACCCTCAGATTCCTGTCTTCCCTTGTCTGCTATATTTTCTTCCGAGTCTTCTGCAGATGGTACCAATCCCAGCTGCTGGTTCTGCTCGAGCGACCGCTCGTACGTGCGCATGTTCCACTTCAGATCAGACATGCTGCCCACAAACTCGAGGAATGAATTCCCAGATGGGTCGTCTAGAGTGATGGTGATTGCATGTGTGACTGGATCCTCGTTCGAAAGTTCTCTCTTCTCATGCGTGTCTTTCCCTTCGTCTCCGTCTTCATCAGCAATGGTCTGCGTGAGACCATCAACGATTTCCTGCATTTTAGCGTAGGCGTTCTTGTCTTGAATGTGTGGCTGCTGTACGCTGATATCCGCAATGGTATTTCGGAGAAGACCCTCTACAGTTGTAAGCTGCCCGCGGGGGGGGGGGGGGGGGGCGGAAGAACTAGCTGAAACTCGGGGATATTGATGCTACATGTTTCGGAACAGATGAGTTGGCGGTCAAGGTCACTGCGGTTAAGAACTTTGACTGTGTACATAACGCCTTCAGCTGCCTCGGAGATACAATGTTAGGAGGTGGTAGTGAAGAGATGAAATGAATGCTCACGTCTGATCTTCCCTGCTGATTGGATCTCATTGTTTGAGTGGCCGCAGTGTTGGCAACAGAAACTCATCACAATTACTTCCTGGAAGAACGGGATTGATGTGAGCATCATGCGCGTCACTCCCTGACGAAAGTGAGTATTCTACCAGTCATAGGAATGTTGTGAACCCACCTGTTTCCTACATTGCATGCAAAGAGACTCGATCTCTCTTCAAGTGGTCTAGCAGAGATATCCTCATCTCCAGCATGAGTTCTGTCAGCAACGTCTGAAATCCGAGGAAAGAATTCGAATCTTTCTTCACTTCGAGTCATGCTAAAAGGTTAGACAGAGAAAAGGGAAGGAGGTTCCAATCAATAGTCTCCCCTAAACTCGAAGGCTCCTAAGAAAAGTTCCCACGTGACTCGAAACGCGAATTGGTTATTAATATCTAAGCTAACCGAGGCACGAGGTTAGTCTATGTGCGAATAAGCGAGGTGGCGCAGCACTTCTTGCTTCCGCCCACCTCGCAGCACTCAGATCTGTTTATTCTAAACGTTTGCAGTTATTCTATTTCTTTTGCACCCGCCCGCCACTCCCCGATCATTTCGTTTGCGCGGACAAGCTCAGCAACCACTTAATATTCAACACGCAGAAGATAATAAAAACGCCAAAGTCTACTCTCTTGTCCGACGCATAGTGTACGCTCCTAGAAATCGCTGCCACAACGGATGACCTGATCGGGCCCAACCCGCCCTCACAGCTCACCTTTTGGCCTCAGGACGGACACGTCTTTCTTACCGGAAAGCCCTTCGGGCTTTCGCCCAAACACCGCAAAAAACGATATCATTTCTTTCATAGACAGCTGTAGTGGTTAGCATCCTTACCAGCCTCAAACTTGACCAATCAATACCTTTAGTTTCCGCTCCAAGTTTGTCCTTAACCCGCCATCAAAGAGGCACCAAGTAATGAAGCACATAGAATAAAATTCATGCTCGTGGGTAGTCACTCATGGAGTCATTTGATCTTACATCAATGTGAGTTTGCGTAAACTCTGTAGAGGGGATACATGATTCTAATGTTTACTAGACATCACTCAGCTGGCTGTCCCGCAAACGTATCAGCACCAGCAGAATCTGTTGAACACCGTCAGCTAATCCCTTATTTTGGACGGCAAGAGGACTCACTTCTCATTACACGCCCACTCTACATCTCCCGTTGTTCCAGGCCCATACCACACTATCTGCGGCAAATGTTCATTTCGTATGAACGTCCGCCCACCCGTCTTCTCCGCGACCTCTTTCAATCCTACTCTCAAATTCCACACCTCTACTTTTCCAATTCCGCTTCGTCTAGCCGCCTGTTTGATCTTCGCAATCAGCCCAGGGAACGTCTCTTCACTGGCGCAGAGTCGTGTGACGATCAGCGTTGCTGGAGGTGGTCTCAAGTCAACGCTCCAGCTTGCGTATGTCCCTGGGTCGCTCGTAGACTCTACGCCCCAGAATCCGTCTGCCATGGAAAAATTGGAGGCGAACGTTGACTTTGTGATATGGAACCCGCAGACACCATCCGTTGGCAGGTATGTCGCGAATGCCGCTGGGCGCTCTACCTTATATGAGCTCTCGCTCGTTGGCATGTTCGCCAGCTCCTTCCTGATCCGAACGGCATCACGCTCCCAAAGCCCGTTCAATTGCTCTTCCGTCAACCAATTCCATCCCTCATCATCACCTTCCTCTGTGCCCACCTCCCAAATAGTTGAGATCGCTCCCCGCTTCTCCCATCCGCCCCCTTTACCTCCAGGGCCAGCCGACCGGTAGAACTCCTCCCCAACATCACTGTACAGCACCGAGAATAGACCTCCACCAGCATCTGCTACCTCTTCTGGCGGTGTACCCCATGCCTCGGGGAATTCAGGAAGATTGGCACGCGAGGCATTGACCCAATGCAGGAGGCTCATCATATGGTTTGCGTAACCGCGCCCGCGCTTCGAGGGTGGAGTGAACACGCAGGCGACACCATAACAAGTTGCTTCGTGCACTGAGTTGGGCTCAGATGGAGAGGAAGAGGGGTAAGCGACGAGACCTGTGCGCTTGTATCTGCCCCCATAGATGCACGTCAGAAATTGCTCTTTTGTTGAGGGAAACCTATTCGCTTACGTCTCGCAGGCGCTCATAAAATCAAGTGTTGTGGGGTCGTCGCGTGGCGCCAGCACCCTTATCCTCCGTTAGCTCCCCTTTACCAGCAAAGTGAAGCACTCACCAAGTGATCCACTTTCCATCCTTGGAGTGCTCGCCCAATTCCATCATCGCATCTCGCGCAAGGTAGTCCGTCAGACTCAGAGTACCACCCCACTGCGGGAAAGTCCGGCGTCGTGACTCTTCAGTCTGCGCAGGCGTCGCGCGGAAGAGCGAGAGCGATGCAAAATCTATCTTAGGTTCTGCCATTGGAGATATACTTTGCAATATGAAGAGCGTTGATCGGTGGGTGAATATATTAAAGATAATGGGGTTGTAGGAGCTCTTTATATCTCTATCACAACCTCACCTCCCACCCATGTCAGGTGTGCAAATCAATAAGACTTATCCTGACTTATCATCCTTAGCCAGAGTTATTACACGTGGTCGTGCAACTTGTGACCGCACGCGCGCCGGCCTCCTCCCACCCAATTTAGTTCACGCTACCACCGCCGGTGCTGTCACTGCGATAACAGGATGCTCCCATCAACGTATGGTACGGACTATCATGTGTTCCTCTCGCTAAGTTGCTTTGCTGATTCACTCCCTGTCACACATTGTCTTCCTGGAAAAAAATAGAAAGACAGTCCGCGTTTGCTATCCGAGTTTGGAGCGACGAATGTGGTGTCGAAGTCAGACACCACATTCCTCGCTCCCTAAACATGCTTTCAATTTCTTCACGAATCTTGTTTTGAGTTTGGAGGCAAAGCTAACATCACAGTTCTAGTTGAATATGACTACATTCCTCGTCCATCAAGACCAAAATGGTATTCAGAACGGGGGAACTTGGAAGTGTCTGATTACTATATCGGGTAAATGTGGCTGCCTATCAATTTCGAGGGCTGGTTCGATACCAAGATGCTATTTGATAAATAAACCTTACCAGACTTCGATGCGCCTAGAAACAACAGGTGCGAATACTTATATCTACCCCCTCGGGGAGACTACCCTGGGATGCTCTTCGGTCAATAAGATAAAACCTTTCGTGCTTAAAAACACTCGAACTCTGGATGTTTTGAAGCAAAACATGAGACTCCCGGTGCGCCAGGAGACGAACTGCCTGATGAAATGCTGCGAAGGCTAACAAGTTCAAATTGACACAACAAATAAGACTCGCTTCGCTCTAAGCTAGTTAGTCCACATAGTGCGAGGTAACAAGATACCGACGCCCATCGCCATGCACACCATACCTACCATTACAAAATACACCAGATTCCCTCCAAGATACTGTCTCTCAATGCTAATTGAGAATGCGGAGTTGGCTGCAGCCGGTCCAACAGCGCGCATGATAGAAACGATCACTTGTGCGAACCCGTTTGTCGCACCCACGGACGCTCGGTTAGGGGAAGCCGCAGCGATATACATAAAAGATATGCCTTCCGTAACACATCAGAAATATCAGTGAGAGAATGACGATGACAAACCGTATGCAAAATTCGTGCAGCCCATCAAAACAATCTGTAGGACCACCAAATACCATGTACTCTGAACAATACCACTAGATCTCGCCAGCGCATTCAAGGTCGGGAGGAGAGCAACCATAGGCAGGGCGCATGTTACAGCGAACAGCCAAAGTTTTTTCGCACCCATGATATTATAAAGCCTGGCAAAGGCCAATGGCTGCATTGCGCCATTTAATATTCCCTGGAGCGCCAAGACAGTTCCAATGGTTGGAGTATCGAGCCCTAGACCACCCAGCGATATGGGAGTGGCATAGAACACGGGTTGTACAGTGCGAAATGCGATATCAACAAGGGCAATCCCGGCGTAACTCCCGGTTGCAATGAGTACGCGACGAACGAAAAGAGCTCGAATGGGGACAGGCTTGTCGCTGATCGGAGATGATACTGGCAGGGGTTCTAGAGTCGGTGAAGGGAAAATCTTGCGCTTTTTCCAAGGTAGGAGTTGGTTAATGTTTATTCGAGGAGTTGTGGTCTGCGACTAATATGAAGATTCATCTTGTCATACAATGAGATAACATACCTCCTTCAAGTAAAGAAAAGCGACAATCCATGTCAACGCTGATACTGTGGCAGGGACTGCGCATGGCAAGAAATATGGATATTTCTTCAGAAATGCAGAATCCCCGAAGATATTAGGGAACCTATCCGCAGGCCGCGCAAGTTCTCCGCCAATGAGTGGCCTGTAGTTGTTTCAGTATATCTAGAAAACGAAAATTTGGCGGGACACACCCAAGTGTGCTACCGCTGGACCAGGCAAGAGGGAGGAATGCCCATGCGCGGGCCATATTAGTCGAATCTGTCATTTCAGCCGTCATGCTCTTCATAACACCAATGTTTCCATTGAGTGCGCCGTTCAGGCAACGACTGTTACAATAAGATGTGAACTCTGACTCAAAAAGAAAACAACACAGAAACAGAACAGACCTTATCACCAAGCTCCAGAATGTCTTGGACAAACCGAAGCAAAACATCGAGAGGGAGAGTCCAAACAGTCCAATTAGCAGGACAGGTTTGCGACCGATATAGTCAGAGAGACGACTCCAGTGGAAAATGGTGAGCGCTTCTGTCGCAAAGAATAGCGAGTGCTAGATCATAACGCCGAGATTACCACAATGAAAACGCTCTCTACTTGTCCACTTACCAACAACCCAACATAAAACGAAACGAGCGCTTCATCTCCGTGGGTGATTCCAATGTCACGAATAAGCTACATCAATCAAGTTGTAACTTTATTTATTTAAATCTTCAATGATAAACGCTGACCTGCGGCGCAAAAGGTGAGATAACTTGGGATGTCATTGGCTCTGCAATTTGCAACACCAGGAGCATTGAAAACTGGCGCCATGGTAGAGGTGTCTGTGGTTTCTTCGCCGGTGTACTATTTCCCTCCGATTGGAGTAAAGGCGTTTCCTCGTCCAGCTGTTGAGACGTAGGATCAGGAGACATGAAATGATAATTGCAGAAGTATGGGAGACGATGCGATGATTGATCAAGGGAGCGATTTCATTGTGGACGGCGCCGCGGCGCGGGTTGGGTGATTTAACCATTATGATGATCTAAGGGTGAATACTATGATCACCGGGCTGTCAAGGATGTGGTCCGCGCTTAACCGTTACGATTAGACTCGTGACCAGTCGGAGAACAAACGGACACAAACCTTAATGTGCGCTTTGGAGTCACCCATACTAGCCAGCGAGCGTCAAGTCAGTATACAATAAAATTTGATCTGGCAGTAGTACGTGGCCCATCGGATCGACCTCGTCCATTAGTCCCTCCTGTAACGCGACTGAGTAAGTGAACGAGATTCCTTCATTGCAAAGTTTATCAACTGCCCCCAGCGATTGGGACACACCATCTTGAATACAGGTTTCCCTCAATGCATTCTACGAATAGCGTTTCCTTTTTATATTTGGCTATGTTAGACGCGTCTACATCTCGATGACTGTCCTTGCTTCGAGGATGCCACCGTGTTTGTCTCTGTCCTCCTTGGCATTGCACTATCCCGGTGGCACAACGCGTGTTCTGGTGTTGACGAGCGCTTCTTGAGTTCCGTGATGCCCGGACCTCAAGGGACCGTGTGGTACAGTTTCGTGGTGGACTCTAGCTTGCGCCAAAGTCACTATCAGTCCGTCTCTGTTACTTCTGCATCTTGTTTTCATTCTTGCTCACATGTCTCTACAGGCATCCTTGTAATTTTTGTATGGCGAATTTTGGCCAAATCGCTCCTGCACCTCGTTCTTCATCCTCTTTTCCGCCTTCTTGCATCCTCCTTCGACCTGCCACACCGACGCTTCCACATCCCTGCGACAGATTACCAACACATGCCAGTTGAAAGCAGTTTGCGCCCGATTCCGAGTGTTATCGACCTTCCTGGCGTCCTAGAGGTCTGCGCAATCAGGGAGAGGTCTGCGTTAGGAAGAACAAGTGAGGTCAAGCGAAGAGGTGCAAAGTCGAATAACGATTCACTGTCAGCCAATGGAGAAAATTACAGCGGATCCGAGCTCGAGAACAGCAACGGGTCATATCAATGCAAGGAAGTCAAGCACTACGATGCTGACGGTGAGTGCATCGTCTGTCTCTTTGATAGATGTCCAAGTCTGAGACCAATTCCTATCCTTCTTCAGTATTGACCAAGGTAGTGGTCTATGCTGGAATGGCAATCTTGGCTGCTGAAGGTTTGCCCGTCACATTGCCCTTTTGGGCTGGGGCGTCAAGCCATGTTGATAGCTTTACTGGCGTTGAATAACGTATGTAGTAACTAAGTCATTTCTTGACACGTTAATTTAATACCCCGGGACAGTTCTTGATTTTATGCGTGATTACCTCTGGGCAAAGTGACGTGTGGGGCAGATGAAAGCTAAATTGGTACTTCAGAAAGGAATGACTGTCCTCTCTGGCTATGAGAGATTAAAATCAGCGACTCGGACATGTACACGTTGCCTGTTAGCGAAAGGAATATGCAGTATTGCATCTACTCAAGGGATTTTCATTGCGGCATTGATTCTCTCCTTGAGAACAGAGTCGTTGGTTCGGGTATTGGCTTGGACGGTGTTCCGACTTTTGTGATGGCTCTGCGTCCACCGGATCAATCATGTTATTTTCCCTCATGAACAATCGGACCTTGATACCGTGCTACCCGGCAATTCTGTATGCAGTCGATGGAGCTCTTCCGCAATGTCCTCACGTAGGGTGTTTAGGTCGAAATCAAAGTTGAGGTGGGGTCAAGGCTGCCGCGCGCCTCCTGTGCTTCCGATTATTCGCCTCCTCGTTTTCGTGCATCACCCAGTCCATCGCCTTTACAAACGGCTCAAGACATGACACCACATCAGAATAGACCCAGCTTTCCAATAGCTATCATAGCTATAGCCTATACTAGTTGACGACGACTAAGAACCGTGCGAACAAAACACGGGCAGCGATAGGAAGCCTCATTGATCACTGCTAGTACTTACTGTCATAGCGGAAATTGAGTATCTGTGGCATCATCAAAAGTGTGGACTCTCTTGTTTGCAACTCTCAGGTAAACACAAAACACTGTCTTAGGTGAGAGAGCTTCACTTATTACTGTCATAGTGTTCTAAATATTTATCTGCTCTCTCTCCTATTCGGCTACAAGGCGGAATCATTGATCAAATGGCTAACCTCATCCGGTCTGCGAGGTCGAGTAGTGACTGGACCCTCTATGATCTCCTCGCATACAATATCACTGTCGTGCCTCTGGCGCCTGAACAGTTTTTTCCTCAAAACCCTGGACCACTCTTGGAGGCTTTAGATCCATCACTCCTTAATTCCAGTCTTGATGACAATAATTTCTCAGACCCCAACATCTCAGACGCCATTTTCGAATATCTAGGCTATCTTGGTCTGGCTACCGATCCCACGCAGGAATGTTCCATGGACACATTTGCTCGGGAAACTCTCCATATACTTGGCTTCAATAAACGCTTACTCCTCACCATGCACCATAGTATCCCACTATTTATATGCGGCAATGTCCACCAAGTTGCACAAACAGATGTGTGTCTGCTTGATCTGCAGTCGACAGTCTTGCTTGTTTTGCAAGGAGACAAATCAGCATTCAACGAATGCGAACCTGAACCAGGAGTCATCGCAGGAGCAATTGCTGCGTATCAAAACAACAATCAGAGGCGGCTCCTCAGAGCACTTCCCCCCCTTGATGCCATGACTATTCCATGCATCACTATGGTTGGAACTCGACCCACCTTCTATCTCGTCCCTGTCACCAAAGCACTCAGCACTGCAGTTGAGACTGGCCAGTACCCTGAAACTCAAACAACGGTCATGCAGTGTGTCACCAGTTTAAGGGACAACCATAGTCTCAGCGAAGGCATGGAGACACCGGAGTACAGGCGCATCGCTTTTGAGCGTTTTCTCGCCTTCAAAGCCCTTGCAAAGGAACATTGGCAGACATTCATTGTCTGACTGACATTGTGCGTGTCTCTAAAAATACTTCCATCCAAGAGTCCTCCAGCTTTCCGTGATTCTACTGTAATAATTAGTCTCTTGATCTGACTGGGTATACTAGTACTGGCTAGGATGCTCTTGCAGCAACAATAGTTCATGACAATTCCAACTTGAGGCCATTCTCGCAACACTAGATGACTGTGACCGTGGTTATAGCTGGTACAGGAAGACCCTCCGTCTCATCATTCCTATTCTACTTCGTCCAACGTCTGAGCACTATGAGCACAATTTCACCACTTAAACATCTCCAGAACATGCAGGTGTGTTAGGTACTCGGTGTAGGGATTGATGTAGGTGATTCCATGGAGTGATTATGATCAGTTTCGGCCAGCATCAAGAGGTCTACATCACGTTCAGACCATCCTTGAGACATCCTGGATTCTGGAATGCTTCTGAGTCGAGGAGAGCTTTGCAACCACTAACACAGTGAAAGAAGTTGATGTGACGAGCAACGATAGCAGACTTATCTAAGCAGTGTCTAAGGGTTTTCTGTCATGTGACGACTCCAAAGCGACTGTCCAAACCCACATTAATTAATACCAGTCCGTCTATCGATCGACGGTCCTCCTCATAGAAACTGGTCACGAAAAGTGATACTGAAAGCTCGTGTTTCAGTACCGCGGACAGTATTTATATAGATTACCATATCTGCCATGTAGGATGCACTTCGTCGAGGCAGGACCGAGCGTATTTGCTTTTTACAGGAGATAGCGCCTAGTATCTCAGTCTGCTTGATATCTGTTACAAGCTTCGGAATTACTCCCTCCCCGAATCTCAATAAAATTGTTGTTTTGTCTGCATGAAATGTTCAAGTTCCCGCAAACCCGGGTTGTGAAAGTAAATTACCAGGCTTCAGATCTTATGGTCTTAGCTAATATCCACGTGTGCCGCGTCAATCACCTCCGGCTCCTCCCCCTCAATATCAGCAATATCAATAAAACTCTGCTCAATCGCGCGTGCATACACGCCCATTTTCCACATGTCCCCTATCTTGATGTTAGCATGGTCGAATGCAAATGCAACGACGGGGTCGCCAGCCTGACGCTCAGATACAGAAGGTGGCATCTTGGGGTAGCGGGCCGAGAAGTGTGTAAGGAGGATGTTTTGTGCGTTCATACTGTTTACAAGTTGAACAAAAGTCTGTGATTGTATTGCATGGAAACGCACCTCTTGCCTATGTCGATTGCCTGCCCAAAGGTGCTGTGCATCTTGGCGCGTGCCATTTCAACTTGATCGTTGGCCATGGTAGCCTCATGGATCAGCAGAGTGGCTCCAGCACCTGCCTGCACGAGCTTTTGGGTTGGCACTGTATCACCTGAGAACCTGAGAATGCGCTGTAAATAACATAACAGGAGAATAAAAAGCGACGCCGTACACAACAGACCACCCATCCAGATGCTTGACAATTAACCCATGACACCTCGCGCGATGTTCCACATCGACGGTATTTATTTTCTGCAATCCAAGCGTCTTGCACAACGCTCCTGCTGCAAGCCTTGATCTTTACGATAAGAAAAGAACAATAAGCGTCAATGTATGAGAAGGCTAAGAGCTCAAACTGGCACTCACCCCTTTTGATCTTGATCACCGTAATTCCACCCACCCCGTCCCTTGTTGCGCCAATGAATCTCATCACTCAGGATAGGTACCACACGGGCCCGAGCATCCTCCGAAAACCCAAGCTCCTCAAGCGCATTGTAATCCCGAAGATAGAGGAATACCATGCGATTGCTGATGAGGTAGAGTGGTTCTTCCGGGGGCGGGTCAAGCTTCTCCACATATGAACACCAGGAGATCATCAGGGTATGAGCGGGGATACGCACCTGCTGTCTCATTGCCAAGATCTTTGCGAGACCAATGTGGTGGTCACCGTGAATGTGACTTATGAAGATACACTTCAGGGCCCTCAAAACGTTCCACACAGCAACTCCATAGTTCCGAGAGAGTTGTCCCCATGTACCCTCTCCTGCATCCAGGAGGATATACCCTGCTCCCGGGATACACAGGAGTGTACCAGAAACTACACAAATGATTCAGTTGGGTTTCTGGGGTGAAAACGGAAAAGGACAAACCATTTCGGTACTTGCTAGGTATAGCACTGCCTGTTCCGAGCGTGACCACCATGACATCCTTACCTATAACATCAGGTACTGCAGCCTCGTCGACGCGCGCTCGTGCCTCGGAAAATTGTGTTCTGGCAGCGTCAGAGAGTGATGAGAGCTCGCCAGACAATACGGCGGGGTGAAAGAGATCATTCGCTTCTGCCTCAGGGTCTCGTAGTGGTGGCCGTGGCGGACGGATGTCGATGACAGTATGCGCACGCATGCAGTCGGTATTGGACGGAAGATTCGCGGCTACCACATCTTAAAGTTAAATGACATGGATTAGGAATTGGACTAACGCACTGTCCATAGTTTTCTTAGCCTCTAGAGAATATTTGGGCACAGGGAAGATGTCGCTATCCAGGTGGTTGAGCCTCAGCTGGTTGAACGCCGCACTAGTAAATGTGATCGGATCTGATACATGATCTCTAGACGCAACGATATGCTGCTCTCAATCGCGTCAGAACAGCGCAGTGCACGCCCAGAACAAGAGGCACTCACGTGTACATCGTCATCGAACCTCTTCATGAACGCCTTATACCGCTCATGCTCAAATACATCATTGCCACAAAGATGAAAGACAACTCTCAGTGAGTGATTTTTCTTTTCCGGCCCCTTGCCCCAGTATTTTGAGAACGCGCCACTCTCAAAACCCTTTACAAGAGAAGGTATATGTGCAGTGCTGGGCGTGTCCAGTATCAAGACGACCTATAATTCGATCAGCCAACTGTGTCCCAAATCGAGAGCGAATGGTTAGAAAACGTGGAAAATGAACATACCCCGGGATTCTCACTAGCACCTACAACATCACTCGGTCCAACACTTCTCTCCACTCCATCTTTGCCAACTACAGTGACCGTCTCCCCCCTTGCAACTCGTGCACGTAACGGCCCAGCACTTAGGCCCAGCGCCTCCGCGCGCTTGACATCAAACTTTCCCCGAACCCGCGGACCAACCACCGCATATGCGAGCGTTGCACGTAGATTGCATGCAGGTAATGAAGGTAAGGGGCGGTTGAAGCCTGACGGCTGGGAGACATGTTCGACTTTCGCGGACGAAATGACGGGTTTGGCGGCAGACCCAGGAAACATTGCGCGCACAATGTGACGAAGCCATTCCTGTGCCATGTCGCCGACGAGCGTGGTAGGGTCGAAGTCAGGGTGAGATATGACTTCATGTAGCGGTGGTGCAGCAGGGGAAGACGAACGCTTCCTCTTTCCCGATCTCCTGTTAACGGCACTAGTTTCAGAGTGTGGCATTATGACCGATTCAGAGGATTCCAGTGAATGGATCTCAGTAGAAACTGGTAATGCGAACACAGAAATATTATCGTCCTTGTAGATGGGTATATCGTCATGTAATTCATCCGGGGGGCGGGAAGTAGGTATTTCGATCGGATTCACGGACATGTTTTCCCTATGCTGATAGCATTAAGATGAACTATTGAAGATCAGAAAATAAGTACCTGAATGTGTATTTACGCATAACTGCCATGAAGTGCAACAGCCCAGCTGGCCCGGCAATATTGAGGCTGGTAAGACCCGAGTCCGCAAAAGTCATCAATAAACCTGTCGAAAACACGATCAACAGTTGACACGCTTGCACATGATCAGGATCACACTCACCTGGAAGGCCGCTCGCTCGCTGGGTGCCTATAGAAGTCAAGAACACACCTCTAGTCTTCTTCCAGTTCCTCCTGCTCTGGAGAAACGCACGGGTAGTATTCTCACCGACATTAAAGATGTACTTGGCAGAGTCAAAGGCGATGACAACAGTAGGCTCTGTATCTGAGGATACAGCGCTGAGGACTGACGCATTCCAGGACATGGGCACTGACAATGACGAAGATCGTGAAAAGAATCGTGCTGAAGAATAGTGAAGAGAATGAGTGATGCGGGATAGTATATACAGGTTACGACGACATTGCCAGATAGCCAGACTGAATGAAACCTAGAAGATGTAATTATACTAGGTTTTTTAATAAGTAGATGACTCGCTCGCACCGTGATCACTGAAAACCGGATAACCCGGTATGACAATATTTACCTTATAAGGCACCTCAACCTCACATAATCCATACCTAATTAGGCTGCCATATACCCCCGGGTGTGGCAAGCTAAGTAGGCACGAATGCACCAAGTGCCTACACTGCCAGTAAATAGCTGAATAATGTTGAATATCTATACTTCGGCAAAACACATGTATTGTGCCTCTCCCGTACGCAACCAATGATTCCCAATTTAGAAGCTTATGCGCTCACTGCTCAGGAACGTCCGCACCTCTTGCACTCGCTGTTGTCAACGACGAGCTCGCTTCTACCACCCACTTATACACCAATCTTCACATAGCTTCTCATTGTCTTTGTCCCTTCGTCTATCTCTTATTCACTGCTAGTAGGCTTTCATCAACGTGTGATTATGTGTTTCTCATTGTTATTCACCACATTGAAGGCGTGTGCCCTCCTCAAACACTTACACCTTCCTCAACCTTCTTACCACTCACCATCCATGCCAGCAACATGCAACAAACGAAAGGGAGTCTCCCGCCAAGTCCACATTACCAGTGTCACAAGTGATAGGCAGCAGCACAGTACCACACTTGGGCTACAGGCAGTAGCACGCGAACATCTCGCTGGGCAGGCACGTTACCACCTCAATATTTCAGGTAGGTCTTTTCAGGTACTGTACAATCTTTATTGCTTATTGTTCATTCTGTAGGCCTCAGTAGTGATTCACTCGATGTTCTCGGAGAGATACGATCTGACATGGACTCAGAGGACATGACCCTCATGCAAGATGGACAAGACGATGGACTAGTAGGGGAGTGGGAGACTGAGCCTTCAGATGCCAGTGAAACAATTACCAGCACCATCCGCAATTATGTGGAGACACCGTCAGTATTCCTTCCCTCACAAGTAAATTTTCTTTGATTTTTAGCATTAGGTGGAACCAGCGCATTCATAAAGACAATCGGACGTGGCGACAGTGTTTAGACCACTTGCATGCCAACTGGAAGCCCCTCCTGGTGCCACTCACAGACACTTATCTACACTGGAAGGTAACATGCTCCGATCAGCCCCAGCCTGTACCCACCAACAATTGCCCTTCCATTCCCTCCGATTCTACAGCTTCACTATTGCTATCGTTGATGTTTTTACACTACAAACAAGCACTTTTATTCATTGTGACACCAATAGTCTGTCTCCTGCAATCGACCTTATCCGTGCTGGCTTTCTCAGTCATGTACCAGTGTCACCCTCAGTAGCCATCTCACTTCGTACTCTGGAGCATTTTCGCCTCCTCCGTCTCCGCAAACCTTCATTTAGTGTCGAGGCCTATGTCAAGGTGATTTGTGATTCATACAAGGTACTACTCTTGTCTACTCTGCGGTTTGTATCACTAACTGGCATTAGGTACCTTATAAATGTCGCTGGCATACTGTACTAGCCGATGCTTTTGATATGTACTTGGCCATACTTCAGCAGGTTGAGCAGAGAGTTAACACTGCCCTCGGTTGCAGTACCTCCAGCTGGCGCATACTCAACTCATGCCCTCCCTGCACCTATGAGCTGGAGGATGAGCCCTCATTACCATTCACTCGCATGTATGTCCTGGATGGCGGGAACTCAGCCAAACACATGGCAGGGCTAGGAGGACGTGAGCGAGGAGACACGCGAACATACACTGAGAGCGACTACATCCTCCCACGTGACTTTGTTGATAGCTTTGCCAACGAAGTTCGACCACATCATTCACAGGCTGCAGACCCAGTTGCGGGTGTTTCCAATATCAAAGAAGAAGAGGACACACACCACGAAGATCTCATGATGCAGGTCATGTCATCCGACTGTAGCAAAAACTGGAAAGCAGCTGCTGATGAAGAGAAGAAACACATGTGGTCTGTCTTTGATGAAACGGGGATTTTTGTTTCCACTTGTCACCATGGCCTTTTGTTATGGGTGACAGACATGGTCAGCAGTGGCGAACTGTAAGATCTCTTGTATCTACGACATATTTCATGTCTAACAACTTGACAGTGCGAAATACCCTCTTGCGATCATATCCAATGTTATCGATGTTCTCAGTGAGCGCACTCTGGGGGCATATGATATAGGCTGTGGGTTTCAATCAACCATCCGTGCAAGCCGCCTGGGTGATGCATTCGAGAGGCAAAAGTGCCGTATGTGCGTTGATGCGTTCCACGGTTATGCACACAACTACCTATGTCAAACGAAGAACCATCCCAACGGAATTGTTGGTGCGGGCATTGAAGACTTCGGAACTATTGAACATTTTTTCAGTGCATCAAATGCTATTGCCCCTGTTATCTGATATGCCAGTTCATACCACTGTCATGTCTTTTTGGACCTTTTTTTCAAGCAATGGGATGAGGATAAGTACTTGAATCTCGGTACCATGATATACAACAACTATATTCTCTCAACGGAGTCAATTGCTCTTGACGAAGCAAAGCGATCACTCGACATTCAGGAGGGGGATCTGAAGACTTGGCGTCAGGAGGAGATCGAGTATTTCGCACATCTGGGCAAAGAGACTGAGTGGGACATTCACGTGATGACATATGTGGAACTCCTACTGAAGCTGAGAGACGCAGAGTACTTATTCTTTTTTCTCGTTCTGCCAAGTAACTAACTATTATCTTAGATCTCAAGCACAGTCTGCATCTGCATGATTTCTATCTACGACTCCAATGGATTATCAGTTCATATCTTCTACGGGCACACAGCCTTATTCCAGCGACATGACAGCCACAAGGAAACTCGAGACACAACGTCGGTACAGCGCAGAGCGTCTCGCTACAATACAACAAGATGTCGTTTCCATGGAAGTGAAGATGGGTATCACTAACTGGTGGCAGCCTTCGTCACCTGAGTATCAAGCAACCATGAAGTATACATCAAACTATCAGTATCAACGTGCATTGGACAATCTTCAGCGCTTAGTAGTTCAGTGGCTTTTCGAGCTTCAATGACTGAATATATCACAGACTGGTATGTGTCCTTCCGATGATTCTTTAGTTTGTAGTAGCTGATTGATATGATCAGCTTATAAGATGCACACCCACATATCTAAATCCCTTCAAACTCGGTGTCATGCTATCCAAAATGCTGTCAAGATGTATAATGCAGCTGCTGCTGCACTATCACCCCCTCATCCCCAGCTTGATTGGTCTAAGGTATCCCATTACAGCTTTCTTGAGGAGTTCAACCTCCTGCGAGATACACGACAAGACGTTCATGAGAAAATGTGGGCCAAACCTGCTATCCATGCAGTGATCCGACAATGGCTACGGATCAAACGTGCAAAGGAGGAGATAGAATGATGCAATGTGGAGATACGCCGTTTACACACCGCCATCATAGATGAAGACTCTCTATTTACCCAATGTCTCGCCTCGCTCGCAGCTGAACATGTTATTGAACATGTTGCTGTGTATGAATACTGCTCGCGTCGCCGTCTAATCAACATGCAAGTCCTTCACCGCATTTCAAAGATTCACTCGCTTCCAGGATTCTCCGGCTCAAATTCCGCAGGCATAAGGAAAGGATCCAGAGGGCATACTACAGAGGATATTGCTCTGTCTAGCAGTGACAAAGTCGAGCACGACGATGATGCTGCACCCGCTGTTGATGAAGTTGAGGAATTGACACAGGACATTGGTACCTTGATAGAATATCTCTCAGACTTAACACTTTATCATTGAATTAGTATAACATGTGGTTTTCATGTACATCCGCCTTCACAAATACTATGATTGCTTGGATTTTCTTTAAGTGAAGAGCACTTCAAAAATCACTCGATTAACACTGTAAGGCACTGAGTCAAAGTAAGAGACTGATGATGTGAGGGAAGGTGGAAGTAGAACGTAATGTTTTTGATGCAATTAGATGATTGATAATGCTGATGTGTGAACGCATTAGCATTATCGATCATCTGATTGCATCAAAAACATTGCATTCTACTTCCACCTTCCCTCACATCATCAGTCTCTTACTTTTGCAGCTCTATGAGTTCCAGCAAGCGGTGGGTAGTCTTTGGGGGTCAATCTCCAGGGATCTTTGACAAACAGTGGGTGGTATCACAAAGTTATCAATTCATGCCGTTAATCAACTCCTCCAGACCTTTCATTGCTCGCAGTGGATCCAACACTCACTACTTTCCCTTGGCCGTTCACTGTCAGAGCTCCACTCAAGCACAAAAGCTGTTTGCTCTTCACAGTCTCATACCATCCGTGCTGACACAAGAAGCTTTAGTCGTTGCACGCGCATTCATAGACTCTGATGCTGCACAAGGCGTGCTTCAGAAGTAACTTTGGGAAGGCAAACTTCAGGGCTTCTATGCAGTATTAAGGGGACACGAGATCAGTATCTACACAAAGTGGTGCATCCAATTATGTTTCAAAATAATGATAGATTGTAACTTCAACATCTGCTTCTAGGAAAGATTGCCACCAACTTGTGTCTGGATTTCACGGTCCGATGTTCAAGAAGCTCGAAACTTTTGCAGATGCTGTCGCTTGGATGATCATGAAAGGACAGTCTATTGATGGCAAACCCATTGGCAGCAAGAAAGGTATCATGAAAGAAAAGATCGTGGAGTTGCCTGCTGTCACTTCAGACATCAGTTCAATGTTGAGCAAATCCTCTGCACCATGTAAGTTTTTCCATCAGTTTCTACTCTACCACTTATCAATCAGTTCAAACAGCACTTGTTATCAATACCAGCACACCTCGACGAACACGTGCTTGGAGGACGCCGACAGACACTCGCCCACCTCTTGCTACATCCTCACAGGCGCCACATGCGCACCAGTCCTCACATGCACCACGGGTGTACCAGTATGTGCGGGAATTGAGCGGCATCCAATCAACACTCTATAGCCCACTTCCTGCTGATGATATACCCCTCCCATCTTTTGGTGATGTACCTGATAGTTATCTTGAGGCCCATGGTTATTCACATCGTACCCTCCTCTGTGTTCAGCATGCCCTGGATGTTAGTGTGTCTGGGCAACAGTTTGTTGATAATCTGTCAGGTAGAGGCCTTCCAATCACAGAGGCGCAGTGGTTGTGGTTTATCATCACTGGCGATAGCAACTTCTAACTCATGTACACTGTTTTTCTGCTATGATTTCTATGTTTCTAACATGTTTGTTTATCTCTAAAAGTCACGTGTGCCCGACGACGCTAACATCCGTAAGACTAGCCGAAAAAACTAGCCGACCACTCTTACCAGCAACCTCATTGCCCTTGACAATGGTGAAACAAATGAGCTCGAGCAAAGTCAGCCGTTATGCCCCAAAAATGCGAGCACTTATGACCGATAAACCTCGAGTACCTTGGCGTCGCCACGAAAAAGCATGATACAAGCGCACTGCGGCTGAAAAAGCAGTGCTGAAGGAAAAGAGGGAAGCTCATTGTGTTTCATACTCTAGCGCCCTCCAAGCTGCTCACAACATTGTCTTTCATGAGGCAGAGAAATTGCACACTCAATTTAGTGGGCATAGTGTCCAGTACTACTATGAGGAGATAATGCAGCACTCACGCATTGCCCAGTCATCTCGTGGTGTCAATCGATGGAACACATTTTGTCGACAGGAAGTCAAACAGATGAATGATGGTACGAGCGACTGCTACATTGAAAGTCCCACTCACTGATACACAATTTCCCTGTAGAACGAGCACCTGGCATTGCACCCTTGAAAGCGGCACAATGTGCTGGTGAAATTGCTGAGCGGTGGAATTCCATGTCAAAAAGTGAGCAGGAGGATGCCACTCAATCCGCTGTCAAGGATCTGGAAGATCACCGTGAAATGAAGAAGCTTGCTGTTCGAAATGTCCCCCTGGAAGCCTTTCACGATTGTCAAAAGTCAGTGGGGGCCATTGACTGTGAGGTATTTTGTTTCTGTTGCTTATCCAGGGATATGTGCTCTGACGCAAAATTCTATTGACAGGCTTGTGCCCTGAATGCCCGCACTGGGGTTGAGATCATTTTCATCGCAACACGCTCCACTGCTGACCACTTCAACCAACCACATGTATTTCAAACCTCGCATGCTACAGACTTTTTTGATGCGTGTTTCAAAGTTAGTGCTATGGACATTGCTCTAAGACTAGAGGTGTTTTCCATCGCTGGCATTCAAGGTAAGGCTTATGGGCTTCGTCTATGTGATGCAACTAACAATCAATATACAGGTGTGGCTAAAACCTACTTGCAAGAGACTCTCAACCTCAAGAAAACTACTGGGGAGCTAACTTTCAAGAAACTTCGTACATTTTTTAGTGGTTCTGGTGATGTATTTGTCTGAATTTTGAGAAGAACTGGCTACCGCTCCTGAGAGAGTTTCTCGCATGCATTATCACAACTTTGACCAACACATCACCATGAAGCATCACATCATTGTTGAAAACTGGCCGCTTGCCAAATTCTGCTGCCCTGGGGACCTCAATTCGCAGACTGAAATATCTGTCCTAAAGTCTGCATGGGACTCCGGTGCCACTAGATTTCGCAAGCTCACCGATGCTGAGTTCGATGAGTGGGAAGAGGAATGCTTTCAGGCTGCACTGCATGATGGGAACAGAGGAGCAAATGGAAATGGAAATGAGGGCGAGGAAGGAGAGCTCGAGAACACGATACCGACTGCAAGCATTCAGTCTTCCATCCCTTCGAATGATGATGGTTCATCTCCGACATCCTCTGCAACTCCAGACATTCAATCCCAGGTGGCTCCCTCTCGCAAGTGTACAGCGCCAATTGCGGCCATCAGTGTTGTAACCACGGCGAACGGAAATGCTATGCATGTGCCAAAGAAGGCTCGGAAGGAACGATCTGACAAGGGTGTCAAGCGCGGTCCTTGAAAGAGGAGGGATGCCCCAGCTAACGATGACACTGGTGACAACGAGCCCCAACTCAACACCATCTAGTGCTGTGCTGGAACACTCTCCAACTTTGCCTTGTTCATGTCCAGGTCTAATGTGCCTCACTTTGCCCTCATATTGTCTCTGTCCTCTAGATATACTATACCTTCGTTACTTGCTGTTTTGTCTAGCCCTTATATCTACAAGCAATGAATGATTTTCTTAAATTTTTGAGAGAGAAAACCAGCTTTTTTAGACATTATTTAGGTTTAGAAGTGAGTTTGTCGTTGACAACAGCGAGCGTGAGAGGTGCGGACGTTCCTGAGCAGTGAGCACATAAGCTTCTAAATTGGGAATCATTGGTTGCGTATGGGAGAGGCACAATACATGTGTTTTGCCGAAGTATAGATATTCAACATTATTCAGCTATTTACTGGCAGTGTAGGCACTTGGTGCATTCGTGCCTACTTAGCTTGCCACACCCGGGGGTATATGGCAGCCTAATTAGGTATGGATTATGTGAGGTTGAGGTGTTATAAGGTTGGCAAAATCTGTGTTGTCCTTATATGCCCATGTATTGGCCTACTTATCAAGCATCATATTCCTGATCTATGAGCTTGTTTGTCGTGTTCGACACATTAATCTAACAGTATGTCGAATTCTAAGCTGGTGGTCTAGTTTTTGCATTTATGCGTAAAAATTGCTCAATACTATATAGCAATGCAGAATGATAGGAAGACGTCGATGCTGTAGGCATACACTCAACATATATGGCGCTGGATCTATTCAAAAATTCTAGACACACAAAACTCACACGCACCACTGTGAGTCGCACTCGTCCTCCATGGCTTCGCTACATTTGCTCGTCAATATTTTCTGATTCAACAATCGCAGGCATCATCTCAAGACGCGGTCAGTGCCATCCTTCTTCGCTTCTGAGGTCCTAATATGTCTTACTCGACATCAAGCTGACTTCTCGAACAGGTACTGCCGGTCTGTCAAAAGCTCGAAGGGATGTGGTGCTTGGAATGAGCTGTGACATTTTACTGGAGGTTGATGATGTTGAATGCGGCCAAGGGATTGTAGGTACCTTTCTCTAAGCTGCAGAGGTGCGTGTAATATATATTGTGCATTTTTATGCTGCTGACTACCTCATTTCCATAGACACCCAAGATATAAACTTACCTCTCCTTCATCTCCTTCTCGCCCTCTTCCACTCCTCTCATTCTGGCGCCTTCCGGTGTGGTTCACATATGTTCGAGCCACGTCAGCATTTGCTGACATGCGCTGGGCATGTGCGCTAAGCACTGGCAGTTGTTGGGATCGGGCAGTAGTGAATGGTGGTCTGTATGATCCCTCAATCCCACTTGAAACCTATCCTGCATTTGGCCTTTCTTCAAAGTCAACATTGGCCATTTGTCCTCAACTGATGCTCGAAACTGCCGCTGATATCCGAGTCGGATCTCTGTTGGTTTTAGCTGTCTGCAACTGACACCGAAGCTCGCAGCCTCACCCGGCTCCTTCTCTTTTCTTATTCTGAAATAGTTTGACCACTGGATCTCAGAACGAATGAGGTACAACTCCCTTGGGAAGGGTCAAGACCTCAGTCACCACCGGCCGAGCATATCTTCCGGTCATTGATAAGTAAGGATCTGACTCAGACTTTATTTACAATCCCCACTATCGCCTACTCTGCCTCCAATCACCCATTAACACTACTTCATGCAAGTTTCTCGACAGGGCGCCATCCAGAAAGTCGCACTGTCACCTACATGGTTTGGCAACAGGATATGTCATGTCGTGGTCTATGTTTCTGTCTAAGGATGACTGGTCTTCGATGATATGCCATGGCTGAACTCAATCTCATATTTGGATTCGATCCCTGCGACCAACTTCTATTCCATGGCCAAAAACTTGATTATATGGCTGAACTCGATCCTGTTACATCCTATGGTACCACGAGTTCGATTATATACCACCAAACTCGATCCTATACCAGCACCACTGAGCTTGATTGTACACTGGCACCACCAAACTCAATCAACCACTTGCGCCATGCAAATCCCTGCATAAGGAAACAATAGTGTCGAGTTGCCGCGACACCTTGCTTTCATTGGACTTCAAGGCACTAGCGATATCTGTTGTGGTTCAACCCATCTGTTATTGTTCCTGCAGATGGTGTTGATGATGAGATTAGGGTAGAGAATTGGCGAGGCATTGATAAACTACATGTATTGTACCGAGTGTCTCTGTATAATCCTATACAACCCAATGTGAAATACCATGATGCCAATGAAGCAATTGTCAATATGATGATACAGATGGCAAGAATTTCTATCTCTTTTGCTTATTGGACAGGAGAGCCTCTGTGCTAGAAATGCTAAATGAGAGACACTTTTTCAAACATGCTTCATGCAGCCAATGCCAAATGAAAACCATCTTGATAATTATTGGTCATAGGGGATAGTGTTCTACACATATATATATTGTTTTCAGCAATTAGCATGTTTATCAATCTGTTTGAGTTTTTACACAGCCAAATTCATTTGACTAATGCCGGACACAGGTAATCATGATAAAGATTGGTCGCAAGAGATAACAATATATTTCTATACAAGGCTATGGCTTCTGCATTGCCATATTTTATACGATTATAGACATTGTTGGGATTATAATGTGTATATAAGGGTTTATCATAGATCTTAGTTTTCAGTGATGACATCACAGTTATCCTAGCTAAACAGAAAATAATGTTTGAATGCTTACACAATGATTAATGAGTGCTTAGCATTCAAGACAACTCAGTCCACCATTAAAATCTTGAAATCTTGGCCAATTGTAAGTATAAAATATTGAGAACTGATTGTGCAGATGGATTAGGATAACTAGTTTACTCGGGCTATCAATCGCTTGGAAGGTGGCATGATATTCATGCAGCTACACTATCTCTAGTGTCCTGATGTCCATCAAGTAGCTAATAGAAGTCATATATTTAATCTCTGCAATAATATCATGATCCGACACTATTCTCTTTATCAGAAAACCTAGATTTGTCCTGATTTGTCTGGCATCTCTGATGAATCTGATTTCAGATGATTGCTCTGAGATCAGACACTGCACAGATAAATTAGTGCAATCAGCATAATCAGCATGCAGATATACAAACTCATTAGTCTTATAAGACATTCCAGACATCAGGTGAATAGGTGTGTCAGTGGTTCCAGATATAACAGAGAGCAGAGTCACAGGTCATACAGACTGTCAGAATAGTTAGACAATCAGACAATCAGAATCAGAGACATATTAGTTTCATCAGGCTTCAGACAGTCAGGTTAGTAAGTAATGTCAGACATGACAGTTTGGCAGATATATTAGGACTTTCAGTAATCAGGGTTGTCAGATATATAAAGCATCAGGTAATTAGGTATGTCAGTGATTCCAGGCATAACAGAGAGCAGAGTCATAGGTCATACAGACTGTCAGAATAGTTAGACAATAAGGCAATCAGAATCAGAGACATATTAGTTTCATCAGGCTTCAGACAGTCAGGTTAGTAAGTAATGTCAGACATGACAGTTTGGCAGATATATTAGGACTTTCAGTAATCAGGGTTGCCAGATAAATCTAGGCATCAGACAACCGAGTAGTACAGACTCATTAAGTAGCCTAAGATGAATCAGTGAGCAGACAATTAGGTATCTCAGAGAGATCAGTATTATCAGGCATCTCAGATCGACCAGGAGAGTTAATAATTTTCAGACAGTTCAGATCATATTAGATACTAAAACAAATCACTAGTTATATTACTTTGTTATTAGCCAATTCTATTGATCTCTTTCAACTTCTGTATTTGTGTATTACAAGTGACAATGAATTTTGTTTGGTGGCCATAATTGTTGCCTATAGTACTAGTAGTAGTAGCCTCTGCTTAGTAGTGTTTTAAAGTCTGGTCCAGTCTGGTTTTTTTACCCTACTATTTGGAGGCAACTGGACCAGCACTAATATTTTTGGTCTTTTGCGGTTCTACAACTGGTTCTAGACCAGTCTATGAATGTACCGGTCCAAAACCAGTTCAGACCTGAAGACCCCATCAATAGGAACATTTTGAGCCTCTTATCTTGTCAAACGGGTATGATTTGAGCAAGTTATGAGCATTACAGGACGGGCTCATATAACTTTTATGAGCAAATATTGAAATGCTTATAGCTTTCCCAAATTTTGACCATTTTTTATGATCCAACCAGTGATAAATGCGCCTCAATTAGCACAATCGTACACTACTATATAGGCTAGGGTTGTGGTTATAAAAGACTAGTTGCAACCAGTTTTTATCAGTTTTTCATTTTTTTTTGCAAACAGGAGGCAACTGCAACTAAGCCATGTACAACCAAAGATGGGCAAGGTTGATATTGACTATCAAAAGGCTACTTCATATGCATGGTAGTCAGAATATTTGTTAACATAATAACCTGCAAATATTACCAAAGAGTCTGTGTGGTGGACATCTCTATCAAGAAAATGTGACCCATAAATTGGAATCAAATGAGCAGGACGAAGAATAGTATCCAAATGAATTACAGAAACAAGGCAATCACCTTCTGCATTATATTCAGGCTCCACCATCCACATACCAGTATTTGGGCATGGCTCATCTCCAATGGTATCAAACCATCGTATAAGTGCACAAGGATAATCCACCTGTCTATAAGTAAAAGAAAACAATAAAATCACTTGAGCAACATAAAGTCCACGAAACCCTGGCAAAGTAGAATCATGTTCAAGAAAAACACAGTTATGGCGAGCAGGGCCACCTCTCCAGCTTGGTAGTGACCTGATGACTTGGCGATGCATTCCACCAACACCACAGATATCACTTGGAGCATAAAATCAAATAGTGGCAGAGTGAAAGACAGAAACCTTGCCATCAAATAGTGGACATAAAGTGATATCCACCTCATGAAATGGTACTGCAGAGGCTGGGTTCAGTTGATCATACAAAAAGTGTCGTACAAGTTCTTGAAGATCAGGACAACCAATATGCTGTCCTAATGGTCGGAGATGTGGAGGATATCCTGGAGCTATGATTACAGTAGTAATAAGTAATTGCAATTACAATACTATCAAAGTGGTATTCACTTACCTTTTGTTTTTGCAAGTTGAATAATTACCTGAGCCTCACTGAATGGTATCAGATCATCTACTGCAATAGCATCATCAACATTGGTGTCGTCACAGAATGGATCTGGATCTGCAGGGCTAAGAGGGATAGCAACAACATTTTGATGCAATATAGGTGTATCCAAAAAGCCATGTGCAGCCATGCGAATATGAAATGCAGCAAGTTTGTCAAGACGCTGGTTGGTGATGAGCATCTGAGCGAGGGCAAGATTACCACTGGATCGACGCCAAGGTTCCTTGACAGCTTAAATATGCTTAGATTCTGTGATTGATGAGCAGAGACCATTAGGAGCACCAAACAGCTGGATCAAGTAGCGATAATGCAGTAGAGAGTGCTGGCGTGGCAGAGAAATGATATCTGGTGTCACACCAAGCTCCTGGAAGATAACACGTTCAGCATAAAATTTGCGAACTGAGTCATCAATGGCTTGAAGATCAGCCTCATTGAGGGTAGATTGGCGAACCAGATAACAGAAATTAAGGAAGGTACTGATGGCACCTAGCATGCGGTCTGGAACATGACCAGCAATTGCAGGTAGAAAGACCTAATTGCATAGCTTCAGAAATATATACAGAATTTTATGACAAAATGACAATACCTTCATCAATGCCTTCGAATCATTACCTGTCCATTGTTTGAATCCTCGTCCCTGAGGAAATCGACGCAACCCTGGAAATGATGGGACTGCAGCAATTCTGTATTCATCAATTAGCAAGTAGGTTAGGCTTATTTATGAAAATAGGATGTCACCGTCGGTCAATATCAGCCCATATTACCTGAGCCTGTACCTCACCATGTTCATGAACTAAGTAATCTCCTACCCATTTCACGATGTGGTCCTTGAATGTCCCCTTAATGATTTGATGGAGGATATCAGGAGCAATAAGCTCATGGATGTCTGCTCGAGGAAAATATGCAGTAAATGGCTGTATATCATATATCAGTAGTGTATTTCAATCAAAGTCAAACACGACACTCACCAATATCCCATCAACAATACCCCACCCCTTCCATAGTTCATTTCTCGAAAACGCATCCATGAGGACTCGAGTATGAACATGAGATCGTCGTCCACCTTGACCAGAGTCAAGATCATTTCGGTAATTTGTACATCTATGATACACTCGTAAAAGAACTCAAAAAATATACATAGACACTACTACTACCTTGGACACCATCTCTGTGCAATACATGCGAGCAAACATTGCTCAGGATAGTCAGCTATATATGGACCCAAACCATAGACCACTCGACAGTAATGACCATCAGGACACATTGTCACCTCAGGCTTCTCCATTGCAGGACGGAAAGCCTCCAGAATAGCGGCCAAAGAGGTATGAAACAAATGTCGACGGAATTCACGAAACTCTGGGGAGTCCTCGTGGTCTCTCTCAGCTGATTAAAATTTAGTATCAGTGTGATAATTATTGCAATAAAGACATACTTGTTGGGATAGAGAGAAAGCCTACCAAGCTGACTGCATTTCAATGGCCACGTCACGCACTATTGTGGACGTTACCAGTTGAGATATATAGTGGATAGTAATCATTCTGGCCCGTCGCAACTGAAACCGTAGTCTTGTCACTACCGAGAATAATAGGAACAAAAATGGCTCCATGGCAGTCAGGATCGTCCGCAAGAGTATCCTAATGAGCTCAATTAGTTCACGATAGAATAAACATACAAAAAACGAACACATTGCTTCCAAGCCCAATTACCCGTCATAAAGTCACTCCATACTCGTTGACCTTCATCACTGAAAACTTGACGAGGAGAATAATCTATGCTGTCGGCAAAGTCTGGGTTGGATAGTTGATTACGAACGAGTTCACGAGGATCCCAGAACCACACATTATACTCTGCCAACTTCCATGGAGGGACATCTGGGTCCTGAGCCAATAATCCATCGGCATCAGCATGATGGACAGTGAAGGATTGCCATGGTACATCCCTGGAATAAATTGAATCTATCGTAGTGTGAAGGTCTTTGCCGTTTGCGAAGGGTGGTACACCGGTCTTGTTCATTCCGGCGAGAATCTGCATAAGGTCATCAACCTGCTGGGCAGGCATCTGATTGCGACAGAATAATAGGTCTGCAAGTTCAAAATGACTACGTCCTGCAAATGGGGTCCACGGATTCTCCACTGGTGAGTTTGGAGACAATGGAGTCTGCTCTGGGGCAAGGTCATTACTGTCGATGTCACATGGGGTACTGTCCAATACAGGGTGTTGAAAGTAATAGGCACCTCTATAGTCCGAGTCAGAGTCCATATCGACATCTTCATCGGACTCCAAGTTGGCATGATTGTGATGGTGACGATGAACAGAAGGGTCGTAAGGATGTTCACGAGGTCGCGGAGGTCGTGGAGGCTCAATGTGGACTGTGCTTTGATGTTGCCTGTACCCATTGATAGACTTGAACCCACGACGACAAGTAGATGTGTTTGGGTCTGTACAATAGTATCGTCGAGGCTGGAACTTCATGTTTCAAAGAGCTAAAACAATTCACACAGCTGTAAGGACCATGGACGTAGAGAATAGTCCAGAGACTTTGTGCGAAACTACCCACCAGACCAACCAAACAAATACTATTTGTAACACAAAGTTTCCATTCAATTTATTTTAATCAGTCATCTACATTCTTCAAAGATTAGCGCTGATGGCCCCAGTTACTCGACCAGGTAACAAAGACGCACACCCTGGTCTTCTCGATGCTCCAAATCGAGGAAGACAATAAAAAGTTGACAAAGGTTTGAAACAATCACGCGCAGCTGCAAAGACTAATGCTCTCAACAATGTTGCTGAGATTGAGCGTGAAATGGAAGAAGAGGACTTACATGAACAGCAATACAGCGCTCGTCCACCTGTATCTTCTGTGAAGAAGGTCACTCGTCCTGCACCAAGGCCAGTATCTCGTCAAGTTGCCGTTCAGAAGGAATAAGGTAATGGTACGTATGAGCTATACCCTCAATAACAGATGCTGAATCTATAAATTTAGATGCAACTCAAGCTCAGTCCAACAACCAAACAAATTCAAAGAAAAAATGTACCCCACGAGAATTAGTCGCCAATGCACACAATGAGCTCGGGTTCGATATCACACCAGATGATGCAAGTGATGAGGAGGACTGGCGGGTCATGGAAAGGATAGCGCAAGCAGTACTTGTGAGTAAGCGTGGCAGGTTGGGACTTATGGTGAGTGATGAAGATGAAGAAAGGCAAGTGCCGTCGTTGTGCATCACAATGACAAACACTTACAAATGTGATGCGCGTCTAAACTCTCATTCATCAATTCATACCTACATGTCAATCCTCTGCCTTCTGATCCCGGCTCATAGGCCAGTCTCCAAGAAACTTAAACAAGATTCGCGGATTTTCGCAAGTCAACCTCCCATCAGTGGGATCCTACCTGATTGGCGCTCAAAAGCCAGGATGCAGGTCCCAAACAGCAGGTTTGTCTCTGGTTCTGCACCTCCAACTTCCAAGGGCATTCCAAATCCTTCAGAATCGCGCACCGAAAAAGGTCTGTGCCTCGCTCTATTTTATTTTACTGCTAAAATACATTTTGATATCTAGAAATATCTAAGAAAGATACAAATGTCATCAGATTTGGAGGACTGGAAGATGAGGACAAACTTGCCAAAGAAGATGATAGAGAGCTGTCTTTGCGGCTCATGTATTCAGACCCCCTTGACGTGCTTTCAAATGCCAGAGACAAGGCTGAAAGGGCTCAGCGCGAGTCAGAGGATGGAGACAAGCAGGGAGACCAAGATGAGGATTGGAGGGTCGACGACGAGCACAATGATGGCAATGACAACAAAACTATACAGGTAAGTATCACATTTATTGCAATTAAGTTTATGCTACTGATTCCTTGTTTTAACCCTGTCAAGCGACTCAGTGCTCATCAACCAGAAAGGGCTCAACACACGTCAAAGGGCAGAGAGGAGCAGGGAGACCGATATGAGGACAGGGGTGAGGTAGACAAGGAGTACGATGATGGTGTCAATAATGAGACTGTGCAGGTAAGTATTGCTTTTGTCATATTTGAGTTCAAACTACTGATTCCTTGTTTTGATCCTGTCTAGCGAGTTGGTGCTCATCGTCCAACGAATGAAGAGCGCAATGATCACGATGATAATGACATGCAGGTATGTATCATCTCAATTTCAACGAGTTCATAGTACTAACACCTGATATTATGTCTAGACATTCAACACATCTCGTCCAAGGACCACCAATGAGGACCGACGTTCCAAACCTTCTCACACTGGTCACAAGCAGCAAGTTCAATCCAATGCTCAGGCTCATGCCACTTTGTCCGGGATTAATGCTTACTCCCGTCCACCTCAGTCCACTCAACAAGCGGCTCGCACCACATCACAAACCCATTGGTCAAATATATCCAACAAGAGGAATGTTCGCCCCCTCAATCAACCAGTAAGCCCTTTTTTATTCTTCTGCTTTCAATACAAGTCAACATCACGCTAACAATAATTTAGCCTGTCACGCAGGTTGTACCGCAGAACATGGATGTCAATAAAGCCAACAATACACGGTTGCAACAACAGAAGCGCAGTCAACGGCGAAAATTTCGCATTGAAGATCTCCCTGATGGCTCCCAGCAGCGCTTTCGCCTTGTGCTCACACCACTCTGGATTGACTATATCTCGACACTCGAGGGGCCGTGGGATGCCTCTGATTATGTTGATGTCGCGAAGAGCTGTGGGATACTGTGTTTGATGACATCGAGCACACAGTTTCCAAGAAGAATGATTATGTCTATGCTCTGGTATGTATTTTTTTGATTCCGTATATGCTGTATATTTTGCTGCTAACAATATTCAATAGTTGATGCAGCGAGCCTACGATTATCGCAGTGGTTTTGCAGACCGTGCCGAACTTGCCGTTGCTTCTTACCTTGAACATGAGATGCCAGATGATATCAAAGACATCGTTGGACACCTTGCACTGACCATCCACAAGCTACCTGGTGACAGTGGGAAGACTCGTTACATCAATCCTGGTTGCTACCCTTACATGTGGAAGGAAGTTAACATGGTGTATGACGATCAGGGCAAGTTCTCCCATGCAGTGAGTCTCTAGAATCGCTATTAGGCTTGATCTTTTTTGTTTCACACTTTCAACAGACCACTTCGGGGGCATTTTTGCACCAACTTATATCTGATATGTTCGCTCACCACCTTGAAGCCATCCAAGGTCTTTCCAAAGCAAGCCGAATGAAAGACCGTCCTCGAGGAGCACTTGCTCTTGCATGTGTTGGCGTAGGTTTTCTTTTTGCTACCTTTACTGTACTAAATGTATCTTGTCTTAGGTTGAATGAGCTTTGCGACTGTATTCGACCAGAGAATATGTCAAGCCAGATGGTGCCATTGAGGCTAGGTTCTTGCAGCAACTGTGGGGCATCACAACTGACGAAATCATGATGTCGATCTCGAAGACAACACTGCGCGGGTGGAAGAATATCATTAAGGCTGCAATTCCTTACATTGGTGCCTACAAGTCCCGTGCAACATCACGTGCTGCTCTAAAGGAGCAGTGGGAAGGGCTGAATGGATATGTTATCTGTTTTGACCTAGACAGTGCGAGTGACTCTGGATCTGATTTTTCATTTTAGGTGAGTGTGATACACCGTTGAAGGTACAACAATTCAGATGGTGAGTCTGAACAATGTTGGGTCTTGCAGAACCCAGCTGCTATTCGACCCTAAAGGGTTTCTGGACTAGGCTCAAGGCTCAGAGGAGAGGAAATATCATGAAAAACTTGCTGAGTACTCTGACTCCTACTGGTAACTGGTGAAAAGATAACTTCTTTATGTAAGCTACAAAAGTGCCAACATAAGGTAAGGTAAAAACAGTCTCTACAAGCCCAGCCAGAAATGAATCCCTACACTGTTTTAAAAGCTGATGCTGATATACCCTAGTAGTAGCATTCTCTCATACATAATTTTGCTCATGGTTTATTTCGAAACTGTTTCTTGATTGGTCTATCTAGCACTGTACAAACTATTTTCTGTGCCCCTACTAGCTACAGATATGTGATGTCTGATTTCCAATGAAATGTCTGACAACTGATGAAGTGTCTGGTGACTGAGTAAGATGTCTGACAACTGATGAAGTGTCTGGTGACTAGGTAAGATGTCTGACAACTGATGAAGTGTCTGGTGACTGAGTAAGATGTCTGACAACTGATGAAGTGTCTGGTGACAGATAAAATGCCTGAATACAGTTAGTCAGGCATACAGATAGTCAGACATGAGGTCTTGTTGCAGACATGGTGTATCTGAAATCAGACAATATATGACTACAGACATTTTTCTGATTACAGACATGACATGTCTGACCTCAGTCAATCAGAATTTGTGTCAGAAATCAGAATCCACATGTCTGATACCAGAAGTGGACCTGTCATATCCCGCGTTCCGGACCCAGACCTATCACACACATCATTTCCAGAAGTCCAGATCTGGCCGACGTCTATCTATGTCCGGATCCGACCCGTGTCTAACTTCCGCGCCTTATCCCTTTGTACGTTCCTACTCCAGTTAGACTATATCATTTTCTGTACCTCATTTCATTTCCGCCTTTATTTTCATCTGTTCTAATCTCCAGGTTCATTTACTATTTTCTGATAGACTAGTGTTTGACTTTTTTATACGCTCCGTCCACAGCTTTGTATAGCTTCGGACTGCGCATTTCTGTTCTCCGATAAGTCCTCAGTAGTATATAAACCCTGTAAAATCTATGTACATCCTTATTTCGAATATCATCTTAGACTCTGCTCATTCCCTCCTCCGTCCGACTTGAGTTTCTCTCTCGTCGACCTCCGCTTGTCTTAGGATCGATTCCTATAGACTTGTCACCTCTGCCTCTACCTCTGGTAGTCCTCCACTGTTTCCTTTCTAGTTCGGACTTTGTCCGGATTAGTCTTATCTCTTGTTCCTGAATGTCTGCCGGAATTCCCGCGCATCGGACATCGGACTCCGGGCATCGCCCGACACCCTCCGGACATTGTCCGGTAACCTTTGGACATTGTTCGACAGCCCTCGGAAGTTAGGGGCATGTACTTGGGTAAGGGGCGCAGCACATGAGCTGAAGCCAAGCCCTTCGGATCCGACCTTTGAGCATGTTCTTAACAGTATATTCGAACTCGCACCTTAGCGAGTATACTTACATCTGTTTTCATGGCACCTACATGGGCGCAGACCACTCTTAATGCGGCAGGTTTAGTAACAGCCCAACACGACTCTACTCCCATAGTCGATGCCTTCACCAGTTTCTTGCAGCGCCGCGCTAGTGCGCAAGGCGCTGCCTCCAGCATCTCTCAACTCATGAATTGCCCACATCCGTCTACCCCCACCCCCACACCCACCGGAAATCTTCTGCACAATGATTCCGATGATGAACTTGCCCTAGGCGGTAACCTGCCGGGAGGTGGTGGCGGAGATCCGGATGATGAACCTCCAGAAGACCTGACTGACGATGAAAACGAAGGTCTAGGTCCGCAAGACCTGGTCTTCCTCCGGCTATCCCAAGCCATCAATAACCTGGCGCGTAACAACCGCCAATCCTCCGGATCCGGTGACTCTAAAGTCAAAGTCCGAGAACTGGATACCTTCGATGGCACTGAGCCCCGGAAACTCCGGGCATTCTTTGTTCAATGTGAGCTTAACTTCCAAGCTAAGCCGAAATCTTTCCGTACCGGCCGAACTAAGGTCAACTTCGCGCAATCATACCTCAAGGGCATGGCCCTTGAATGGTTTGAACCGGACCTCCTGTCGGACGTTCTCGTGGATCGTCCAGACTGGATGGATGACTACTCCGAGTTCATGTTAGAACTTCAAACTAACTTTGGACCTCATGATCCAGTCAGAGATGCGGAAATGCAGCTGGAACAGCTCTACATGCACGACGGACAGCGCATCAACAAGTATGTTGTAGAGTTCCAGCAGCTAGCTTCCCAAGTCCGCGGTTGGGGCGACGGAGCTTTGCACCATCAGTTCTACAACGGACTTCTGGCTCGCATCAAAGATGAAATCAGTTGTCAAGGGAAACCCACTACACTTTCCCAATACAAAACTCTCACCCAGACTATCGACGCCCGATACTGGGAACGCAAGGGAGAAGTCTCCCGCGAGACCAAACCTCCGCATCCACCCCTCCTGCTAAGCAGTCAGCTTCGACTTCCGACCGGAAAGAATATTCCGGCGGAAAATCCGGAAACACTTCAGCTTCCTCCTCCGCCAAACTTCCGGACTTGATGTCCAAGCTCGGAAAAGATGGCAAACTCACCTCCGAGGAGCGCCAGAGGCGTATGGAGAAGAAGCTCTGCCTCTTCTGCGGCGGACCCGGTCATACTGCCAGGGACTGCCTGAAATCCACTTCCCGTGCGGCCAAAGGTCGTGCTAGCACGGTGACTCCGGAAGCCAAACCAGAGGTCTTGGAAGAGACAAAAAATTAGTCCATGACCCTCCTGACTCCGCGTGGGACAAGGGTTGCGTTGACTCAACCCGTGCAATGGAGCTACGTCTCAATGCTATTTCCTTTTCCGATCCGAACTCTCTAGTACCATCCGTTTCAATTTCTACTTTTCCCGATATCTCTCCATTTCCGGCTCTTGTAGATTGTGGCTCGTCTCATTGTTTTATAGAAACCAGATTAATCCGAGAAAATAACATTCCAACCTATGCAATCCCTCTGCTTCCGCTCCACCTGTTTGATGGTACTTCTAATGCCACTATTACAGAGGCAGTAGATTTACTGATCCGGTTTCCGACCGGCGTGGTTACCTCTGAAACATTTTATGTTACTCCGCTGGACTCATCCTGTTCCATCGTTCTAGGATATAGCTGGCTCACCCGACACAATCCGTTGATTGACTGGGTAAAGGGCAGCATCGATTTCCGTCCGATTCCTCATGGAGTGCCTCCGACCCCTCCGACTCAACTTCCACCGGCTCTGGCGGAAATCCCTTCCTCAACCTCGCCGAGTCCCTCCGCTGATAATGCTGTTCCTAATATTTCCCTAATCAATGCAGTTGCTTTTTGCCGGGCCTGTAAATTAGAGGGATCGGTCCAGTTCAGTATTTTTGTTCATCCATCCGGTGTCAATCTCTGCTCCGCTACACTCTCCTCCGAACCTCCGAACCTATCCAGAATCCCTTCGGAATATCACGAGTATGTGGATGTCTTTGATAAGGGCAAAGCCAGACAGCTCCCTCCTCATCGTCCATATGATCTGAAGATCGAATTGGAAGAAGGAGCGGCTCCGCCCCTTGGCACCATCTATTCCCTTTCTCTGGTTGAGCTTGTAGCTCTTCGCAAATTCCTTGATGAGAATATTGCGACCGGACTTCTTCGTTCCTCATCCTCTCCGCATGGAGCCCCTGTCCTGTTCGTTGACCTCTGGTCCGCTCACCATCTAGTCCAGATGGCGGAAGGAGACGAGTGGAAAACTGCTTTCCGGACGCGCTACAGCTCGTATGAATGGTTGGTTATGCCGGAGGGTCTCACCAATGCTCCGGTGGCTTTCCAGCGCTTTGTCAATACCATCTTTGCCGATATGCTTGACATCTGTGTTATTGTGTACCTCGATGACATTCTCATTTATTCCGCAGACCTTGCATCCCATAAACAACACGTCCTTGAAGTCCTCCGACGCCTCCGGAAGCATTGGCTATATGCTAAACCGGAGAAGTGCGAATTCCATTCCGACTCTGTAGAATACCTCAGTTACCTCCTATCTCCGGCCGGACTTACAATGTCCTCCGACAAAGTCCAGACTATCTGCGACTGGCCAGAACCTCAGAAAGTCAAGGATATTCAATCGTTCCTCGGATTCGCTAACTTCTATCGTCGTTTCATCTTTAACTACTCGGATATTGTAGTTCCGCTTACGTGGCTCACCCACAAGGATGCCCCCTGGAATTTCTCCGAGGATTGCCAGAAATCTTTCGAAACTCTCAAAAAAGCCTTCACTACGGCTCCGGTGCTTACACACTGGATGCCGGATGTTCCTATCATTGTTGAGACGGATGCTTCTGATTATGCCATCGCCAGAATACTTTCTATCGTATGTCCGGACCAGGAGCTCTGCCCGGTTGCCTTTTACTCCTGAACCCTTTCAGCTCCGGAACTCAATTATGACACTCATGATAAGGAACTTTTAGCTATCTATGAAGCCTTCCGATCCTGGCGACACTACCTTGAAGGCTCTGCCGAGCCGATAGACATCGTCACGGATCACAAAAACCTTAAATACTTCACTACCACAAAACTCCTCACCCACCAACAAGCCCGCTGGTCAGAATATCTTCATCAGTTTAACCTCGTTATCTGGTTCCGACCCGGAAAACTCGGAGCAAAGCCCGACTGCCTAACTAGATGTTGGGACATCTACCCCAAAGAGGGGGATAAGGACTACGCTCAAGTTAATCCACACAACCTCCGGCTGATATTTACCACAGAACAGCTCGCTTCGTCCCTCCGGGCATCACACCTAGCAATTCCGGTGCTCCGGACAGCTGTACTGATGGATGTCGAGCAGCTTCATAAGGACATTCTGTCCGCCCTCCCTAATGACCCTATCGCTTCCAGTCATCTTCCGGGTCCGTCGGACCCGAGATGGACAGTGGACGAGAGTGGTTTCCTCTGTTGCGACAACCGTATATATGTTCCAGAATCCAATGACCTCCGTCTCCGAGTGCTCCAGAATACGCACGACCACCCGCTATCTGGACATTTCGGTCAGAACCGGACCCTGGAAGTTATCCGTCAGGAATATACCTGGCCCGGAATCCGCGCATATGTGAAGGACTATGTTAAGTCCTGCACGACCTGCGCCCGAGCTAAAGTTCCGCGACACAAACCATACGGATTGTTGAAACAACTTCCCATCCCCGAGAAGCCGTGGAATTCTATATCCATGGACTTCATCGAACAACTCCCCGATTCCTCCGGCTTCACTGCCATCCTGGTAGTCATAGATCGACTATCCAAGCAATCCATATTCATCCCCACCTACGACACCATTACCTCTCCGGACCTCGCCTGGTTATTCCTCCTCCATGTGTTTTCCAAACACAGAGTTCCGTCCCATGTCACTTCCGATTGCGGTACGGAATTCGTTTCCCACTTCTTCCGGTCGCTCAGAAAAGCACTCAACATGATCCTCCATTTCACCTCCAGATATCATCCGGAAGGTGACGGACAAACCGAGCGAGCTAACCAAACTCTAGAACAATACCTCCGGATCTACTGCAACTATCAGCAGGACAATTGGTCGGAACTGTTACCCTTGGCCGAGTTTGCATACAACAACGCTCCAAGTGCTACCACTGGAGTTTTGCCATTCTTTGCCAATAAGGGTTATCACCCGAACATTTCCATACATCCGGAGCGTGATCTTTCCTCCGCCCGCGCCCGGGATTATGCTATAGATTTAGATGAGCTTCACCAATTCCTCCGAGAAGAAATGTCCCTTGCCCAAGCAAGATATCAAGGACCCGCGGATGCTAGACGGAAACCCGCTCCGGACTTCAAAGTCGGAGAACAGGTCTTTGTTAAAGCAAAATATTTCCGCTTGACCCGACCATCGAAAAAGCTCTCGGAAAAGAATCTCGGACCATTCAACATCATTGCTCGTCCCAGTGAAGGTACAACAATTCAGATGGTGAGTCTGAACAATGTTGGGTCTTGCAGAACCTAGCTGCTATTTGACCCTAAAGGGTTTCTGGACCAGGCTCAAGGCTCAGAGGAGAGGAAATATCATGAAAAACTGCTGAAGACTACTCTGACTCCTACTGGTAACTGGTGAAAAGATAACTTGCTTATGTAAGCTACAAAAGTGCCAACATAAGGTAAGGTAAAAACAGTCTCTACAAGCCCAGAAATGAATCCCTACACCGGCACTCATTCCTTCACCATCCGTCTTCCGGACGCTATGCAATCTGTGCATCCCCTATTCCATGTCTCTCAGTTAGAACCCACAACTCCGAACACTATTCCTAATCGCGTCCAACCTCCTCCGCCTCCGGTATTAGTCGACGGAGAACCGGAATACGAAATCTCCGAAATTCTGGATTCCAAAATCGACCGCCGGAGATGTCACTGCCAACTGCTATACTTAGTACGTTGGGCCGGATATGAGGGAACAGATGAAGAAACTTCCTGGATACTCGCAACCGAACTCGGAAATGCGCCGGAACTTCTATCGGATTTCCACTCAGCATATCCGGATAAGCCGGGACCAACTTCTAACAAATGAGTAAAAAGTACGTGCACATATGTACATTATTTAGGCGTCCGACATCCAGACTTCAGATCTGACGACCTAAGAGTCCATCTCCATGTCTCCGCCAGATCCGCCGGCCTCCTTTTCTGCCTCCTCCCCACTTTCCTCCTCCGGAGCATCCTCTACATGCATCCGGAAACCGCCCCTCAGACTCTCCATGAAGAGAGTCTGAAACTCCCTCTGCTCCTCCATGAACCGGAGCATGGTCTCACTCACCCAGTCCATCGCAGCCCTACTTCCCTCTGCCACTGCAATACCTCTCTCCATCAGCCCATTCGTCCGGGCCAGTTCCGCCACAATATTGTTGGCGGCTGCGACCCAGGCCTGGTCATTGTACTCCATCCAGTCTTGCCCCTCCCCAATAACCGTCCGGGGACTGGAGATAATCTCCACGTCGTCGTCAAGGTCCTCCGGACTCCTCTGGCGCCGCTTGCCTTTGCCCTTGGGACTCGGAGATCCCTCTGGACGTGCACGTTTCTTGCCTTTGCCTTTGCCAGCCGGCGTCTTGACAGGCAGATTTCCGCCGACACATTTTTCCTTTGGATGCGCGGCATTGGTCACATGTCCGGATCTTCCGGAATCATTAGCAATCATCCGGATCCGGATAAAACAAACACTCACTCTAGGCATCTTGGACGCTACTGCCTAGGTGCAAGCCTTGCGCCTGGTGACGCACATCTCGCATGTGACCTCCGGATCCGCCGGACCGGAGGACTAAGACTCTATGAATCTCCGGAAAACATAAGAGTCTGGACAGCTGCGTTTATTTCGCAGTTTATTTCGCAGTTTATTCCTGTAGGTGGTGTGGTAACAAGTAACAAGCTGTGACTCACATGTGACTTGATCAGCGTCCACACCACCCCTTGCCAATGGCGAAACGGAAGAGTACTAGTACAGCGCCTGTCAACAACACTGCAAGTGTAGGCTCAGCCACTCACTGGACCGACAAAGCAACCTCCCGGCTCATTCAATATCTCACACTTCATCGTGCCAAAGGTGGAGATGGTATCAACTTCAAACAGGCAACCTTTGCCGCTGCAGCGGCTCATTTGTTGGAGCCACCAGACGGCACTCCAAAGGAGAACTACATAGTGGGAAACAAAAGGGACTGGCAGTCATGCAAGAACAAATGGATTATGGTACGTAGTATGTTGTTATTTCACAGTTAATCAAGTCCTGACTGCTACAGTGCAAGAAAAAGCATGCCGCTATTGTTGAAATCAAGTCGCAATCAGGCTTTTCGTGGGACGAGGAACTTGGCGCAAATATTGGCCCAGCTGATGCCGCATGTTGGACAACATTCGCAAATGTAGGTTTTCATGATGTGGATCTGTTGCAAGTCTGACCATTTTTCAAGGCACATCCTGATGCAAAGCCGTTTCGCAACAAAGGCTGGAAGCACTTTGACGAGATGGATGACCTTTTGCGTGCGCAGATCTCACGTGGCACCAATGCTTTTCATGCAGGCCAGGAAACCTTCGAATCGCAACACACTCCTAGCAACATCAGCAATGAAGGCCCTGCTGTCGAGCACGAGCCAGTGGCATCCACAACAGGAGACTCAGGAGTTAAAGAAGATGACAAGAGAACAATTGCAGAGAGAGAGCTAGATGACGATGAAGATGATATCATTCCTTGGGAAGCAACTCCTCCTCCTTCGAAGCGAAAATCTGCACCTGTGGCTTTGACTCCGTCTCTTACTGCTTCCTCATCTTGTCCCTCTGGTCCATCTTCGAAACACCAGCGCATTGGTGGATCAGCCACCGCACTATATGCAATAAATGATCAATTTTCTGAGTTCACCGATGTCTTCCGTGTAGCCTCACAATCACAAAAATCAGCTATTGCCTTATCACCTCAACACAAGCAGGCAGCAATGCGACGCGCACAACTTCTAGAAACACATCTTGATGATGATAGCATGGCCGCACTTATTGAAGCTTTTCAGATGGATGTCAGCGCTGCTGACACATATATTGTGATGTCCAACGATGGGCCAAGGAAGTCTTTTGTTGACCGCAAGATCAAATTTATCAACAAGCAGGGTCTCTAGATAGTATATATATTGTCGCGCACTCATCTTGTCATGTCTTGACGAGCTCTATGGTAATCCCTCCACATAGCATCTGCAATACTATCTCTGTCCTCCGTCGCCTTTTGCCTTTCAGCACGGCCTGCTGGTCCTTCAGCAAGATCACCCCTCGACTCGCCTGCATCAGCATCAATGAGATCCTCAGTAGCGAATTCCTCTATTTCCTTTGGATCGAAACTTTGAATGAAGTTGTGGACAGCACAAAGTGCCGGGGGAATTCGGGCTTGAGTCGACATACTATATTCTGGTGGATGTACGAGTATCACGAACCGCTTCTTGAGAATGCCGAAAATCCGCTCAATCACATTTCGAGCTTGAGCATGCCGAAGGTTGTATATTTCTTTGGAGTTTTGTGGCCTGCCTTGCATGAGAAGATTGATGAGTCAAGTGACATATTGCTCACCGAACTGCAGCTCGACCCCACTCAGCCAAGTGGTACCGGACACTTCGATACGGAACGAGAAGTGAATTGCATATTCCAAACCCAGCATCTGCAAGGTAGTATCTCCCTCCTGGAATCTACAGGTCAGTGAGACGGGCATTATTGTAGAGAGTCGAGTCTGAGGTTGATCCATCCCAACCACTGAGAACATACTGGAACCGAAGATCAAATGAACAGCATGCAAGACAATTTTGGCTGACAAAACCCTTTCGGTTTTGTGAAAGCTGTCTTTCTGCCACGGATGGACAACATGCAATGTGTGTACCATCCATGGTCACAAGTGCCCCTTTGAAGTATGGAAAGAGTTTCGAATTCCCTGATATTTCTGCTGGAATAGGTGCATCGTCCCGTGGAAGATATACAAATTTGTTGTAGAAGGGAGCTGAAGACAGAGCAAGCAGGACTCTCTTGAAATATCTGATGACATGTGAGATAATGAATATCTTGCAATATGAACATACTTCTGTGTGGTCGTGTGTGAGTGCTGAAAACGTTCTGCAACATGACGGCTTGAAAGCCCTGTCACACATGTATATAGAAATATGGAAACTTGCTCGTCAAGCAGAATATATTTTGAATCTCGTAGCCCACAAGTCCGAAGCTCATGTACAAGGGCATGGAAAACGTGCTTCCTCATTCCGAGCTCAGTCTTGATCCGGTCAGGATGTCCATTGGTGAGTTCTTGCACCCATGCATGTCCAGTGAGGAGTGAGGTATGGTAGGGCTGTTTCTCAAGAAATGGTGTCATGTAGGCAATTATAAGACCCATAACAAGTTGACCAATCATTGCAGCGGCCATCCGCAGCATGTGGAAACGCTGGATTTCATTAGCTGGAGGCATTTCAGCCTTGGTGTGATGTCATATGGTGCGTGATGCGGCGACCTTGTCACGGTTGTTTGTACATATTGTTACAAACAAAATAAACTACGAAACAAACTGCGAAATAAACGCAGCTGTCCAGACCCTAAAAAACCTCATCTGACTCACCTCCGACACATTATCCGCTCTAGCCTTCATCAGGCGCTCCCGCTCGCGTTCAGCCAACACCCTCCGAGTTTCCTCAATGTCCTTCCGCTTCTGTTCCTCCACGCGTTTCCGTTCCTCTTCCGCCTCCTTGCACTTGCGCTCTTCTTCCTCCGCCTCGAGCTGCGCGATTTCGGCGACCATTTCCGCCTGTCTCTCTTCAAGGAGTTGTCGGGCAGACTTCTTGTTGCCGGAAGTGGAGTTAGACATGTTAAAGCAGTAATAGGAGTTAGGGGGAAAGTTTTAAATGTTTCCTGGGCATTCTGGCCTACTTATATGCTTCAGTGCTATTTTTACGAGCTCCGCCCATCATCTCGCATTCATAAAACTCCGGACCGGACTTCCGAATCAGAAGCCTCGTGGGCTCGGCCCTAAGGGGGGGATACTGTCATATCCCGTGTTCCGGACCCGGACCTATCACACACATCATTTCCGGAAGTCCAGATCTGGCCGACGTCTATCTATGTCCGGATCCGACCCGCATCTAACTTCCGCGCCTTATCCCTTTGTACGTTCCTACTCCAGTTAGACTATATCATTTTCTGTACCTCATTTCATTTCCGCCTTTATTTTCATCTGTTCTAATCTCCGGGTTCATTTACTATTTTCCGATAGACTAGTGTTTGACTTTTCTATACGCTCCGTCCACAGCTTTGTATAGCTTCGGACTGCGCATTTCTGTTCTCCGATAAGTCCTCAGTAGTATATAAACCCTGTAGAATCTATGTACATCCTTATTTCGAATATCATCTTAGACTCTGCTCATTCCCTCCTCCGTCCGACTTGAGTTTCTCTCTCGTCGACCTCCGCTTGTCTTAGGATCGATTCCTATAGACTTGTCACCTCTGCCTCTACCTCTGGTAGTCCTCCACTGTTTCCTTTCTAGTTCGGACTTTGTCCGGATTAGTCTTATCTCTTGTTCCTGAATGTCTGCCGGAATTCCCGCGCATCGGACATCGGACTCCGGGCATCGCCCGACACCCTCCGGACATTGTCCGGTAACCTTTGGACATCGTTCGACAGCCCTCAGAAGTTAGGGGCATGTACTTGGGTAAGGGGCGCAGCGCACGAGCTGAAGCCAAGCCCTTCGGATCTGACCTTTGAGCACGTTCTTAACAGGACCTCTCTGATATCAGACAATGTCTGATGTCTGATGGGACTGAATGTACTGGTATCAGACCCTACAGACAAATCAGGAAAAATCTAGGTTTTCTGATGTGAAATGCTGTGTGTCTTTTTTAGACATCATTTCTAGGGCTCTCTGAGTCCAACTAGTATGCGCTGACAGGCCTTCTCTAGCACTCTTTCCCAATACTACTAACTAGGTTTCTCTTCACCTTACTACCACTAGCCATGGTTCCGGTGGCAAACACCAGCTTGGATACTCTGGTTTCAAGCTAAGAACCTGGTTGACACTGCCACTTTTGCATATAAGGTAAGAATGTCACAACAGGCATGCAAAGCTATGCCCTCTGAATCTCTTACTTTGTTACAGCAAGGCCCAATAAATGGGCAAGGCTTTTTCTGCGAGCATAGTCCCGCATGGCATTCCCAGCCGAATATTAGCATACTCCCTGGATAACTCGAAAATGTCAGTGGCAAAGGGCCCTCCTAAAGTACTAGAAGATTCAAGCGACACTCCACATCCTCGGCAAGTTTGCTGATAAGTAGCCAATCTAGCACTTCAGTGGAATCAGCTTCAAGCCTGGAGCCAAAACCTTGCCTCCTGTTAAAGCCAAAGATGCTGAAGCCACCAGTGTTGGAGCTAAAAGATGGTGAGTCATATCTGATTAAAATATCATGGGAGTTCTTTGCTAAGCTCTACAGATCTTCGTCAGCGTATTATTGCTGCCATTTGGAAGGGCGGCAAGGGACCTGAACACGAGGTACAAGAAGCCATCACCATTCTTATCTTTCTCTGGCTGATTGCCATACCAGGTATTTTCCAATGTTTCAGAGCAAAATTATCATTATATCCTGAATGCAATTGAATCCGACGATAATCTCATTCACAAGTAAGCCTTCTCTCCACCTGCCATGTCTAAGCTGATCCAGCACTTTCTCCAGACCATCATACATCCCACCCCTTCAAAAACTCTCTGTCAACCTGCTGACTCCAGTACACGAATCCATTCTAGCGCCTCTGTGCACTACAATGGGAAACATCGCAGCATCTTTGCCACTTCCACAAGCACTCCATACTGCCATCCACATGCACATGAACACGATGGTCGAACAAGGGGAAGATAATGAGGACAATGAAGACAAATGTAATCTCAGCATCCCTGATATGCTAATTCAACGTGAGACAAGAGATGCAGAGTTCCACCCGCTATGGCCTTTGAAGTATCATTCTCCCAATCTTCAGAGTCGGCAGGATCGAAAATCCAACTTTTTGTGGACAAGAACCCCCACATCGAGGGGGCCACCCATTTTCACATTGCCGAGGCAGAAAGACACACCTTAGTGAGCGATGAATGGGCGATTGAGCAGGAGTTAGACAAGAAGAAGGTTGGGCACATCAAAGAGGTCAGTGGGAGTGCAAGTGGTAGTGGGATCTCATTTTGCTCGCACACTTGGCTGCAACCCCTCACGATAACCATTATGACTTGGCTCCACCCCCCTAATGGATGGTTGAAGATAACCAACCATTGTTCGCAATATTACACCACCATGGTACATAGTATATGTTTTTGATACTAGCGACTAGTTCTAACTAATTTAATGCAATGCTAACAGGCACTCTTCCCGCAGCAAGACAATGCTAAACTTCGATGTGTCCAGCATCTATTCAAGTGTACCCTGGAAAGAGTTCATGACTCAACAGTCTGGCATCTGGAGGGTGAACATCCTCCAAGTACTAGTGGCGACTGTCATATCCCGCATTCCGGACCAACATCAGACGATGTTCCCACGCCTCATCCGGACCTCCGGACCTCCTGTCCATGTCTCCAGACCCAATCCTCTATCCGTCCGGATCCCTGTACTCCTGCATCTGATATCCGGACACCAGATCTGATATCCACATCTCCGGATCTCCGGATCCGACCTATCTGTCATGTCCAAACCCAAACCTTAAATCAGCGCCCATCCCCTTATGGTAATCACCTGTCTCCGGACTTCCGAACATCCGGATCCGACCCACGTCTATCTTCCGGATCCGACCCGCGTCTATCTTCCGTGCCTTATCCCTTTGTATGTTCCTTCTTGAGTTAGACTTCCTCATTTTCCGTACCTCGTTTCATTTCCGGCTTTATGTTCCTTTGTCTTCATCTCCGTCTTCATTTACTATTTTCCGATAGACTAGTGTTTGACTTTTCTACATCCTCCGTCCACAGCCTCGCATAGCTTCGGACTGCGCTGACTGACTCTCCGTTAAGTCCTCTGTAGTATATAAACTCTGTAGAATCTTTGTACTTCCTCAGTCTGAATATCATACACATATTAGTCCTCGCACTAGCCTTCACCCTAAGTCCTCGTAACAGTTCTAGTCCTCCGACTTAGTCATTATCCATCTCAGGCCTAGGGAGAAATTCCCTAGGCCGGAGCTCCGCTCCTCCGCTCCTCCACTCATCCACTCATCCACTCATCCACTCATCCGATCCTCCATTCCTCCGAGTTTCCGGAAGTTCCTCCGGAACTTTCCCGCGGTCCTCCGGACCTATTCTGCTTCGGACTTTGTCCTTGCAGCCTTTCCTCTGTTTCCTTCTACTCAGGACGAGTCCTGAGTAGCCATTACACATATCCCCATCAGGACGAAACTCCATCGTAATTTCCGGAAGTTCCTCCGGAACTTTCCCGCACTCATCCGGAAGTTTCTCGCACTCGTCCGGAAAGTCCTTCCGAAGTTTCCCACGCTCCTCCGGAAGTCCTTCGGACTTCACTGGACTTTCTCCGGACTTCATTCTGAAGTTAAGGGCACATACTCGGGTAAGGGGCGCAGCGCACGAGCTGAAGCCAAGCCCCTTGGAATCAGTCCTACCCTTTGTGCACGGTCTTAACAGCGACCCTCTCAAGTAAGTACCATTAATCCGTCAATGACTTTAGCAATTCACGCAGTTCTTTTCAGCACCTTAATCCAAAACCTCAGAGGATACACTCTTCTGGGCACAGTAATGGCTTGGGGTGCTTATGTTGATGGCTTGGAGATGGCTGCCAAGCAAACGGGATTCAGGAGATATTGCAAGTGGCACGGTGTAGGAATACAACACAGAGTGGGGCTATACAAAGATGGCTCCAAACTGATATCTATATGTTGTGGTCTTGCACTGCCTAGTCTGCTATACTTGGTGAGACAAGTGCGTTCAACCCAGGGGTCTGCGGTCTGGGAATAGTTTTGGGGGTCAGTGAGTGATGTGGGGTCAATAGTCCGAGTGCGGGAAACAATGTCTGAAGGTATAATTATGATGTCCGATGCAAAAGTGTCAGGTCCGATATTTTCAGGGTTTCGGGTTATTGGGTTCGGGTTCGGGGTATCGGAAACTAATAGCAACGCTATAGCGAGCATCGGGAAAGTGAGAGGTGTGCGCAATAATAACGATGACGGATATGGGCGGTGAAGGAACGATGATATTCACAATGTCAACTAAGAACTACGAAATATCGGGTTTGACCCCTAAGCGTCGGAGAACGGCTCTCCTCTACTTGGATGATCGTAATGCTATGGGGAGTCCAATATTTATGTAGATACGTAGAAGGCTGGAACCCTATAGGCGAAAGTAGTAGTGCAATATTTTTGGGTCTGATGTCCTATGTAATAAGACATGAGGTGCTGCGGACATGTAATAATGTGGTCTACAATGTTAGTGATGGGAAAACAAGTAACTACGCACCTAGTGGGGCTAGCAAAATGACACAGGACATAGGTAGGACGAGTGCGCACAATATCCGATAGTCCAATGCGATGTCCGATGTCCGATGATTTTCGGGTTTGGTGCGTATTGAGTCGGATATGATAGGGAATGATTTGGGTAATGATTAGCATTGATGCACGCATCGGAAATTAGACCTCTACGAGGCCACAGAGATGTCAGTCTCTACAATGGGAACTTCCTGAAGTGCACCATCGACGAGGTCGATGATGCTGAGTATGTCCCATCTGGAAGCTCCAACAAGCAAGGGAGATGCCATTAATACCTGGTTACATTGTGTTTGATCATGATTCGCTCAATTTTCAGGTTTGTTTTCATACTAAATGCTTTTTTTTCCCTTTGTACAATGTACCACTTTGTTCTTAGTTTGTCAGGCTTACTACTACTAGTAGTACACGTGGTATGAATTGTCCTGCTCCAAATTGTGTGACTTTGGTTGAATGGTTGATTCATCATTGAAGGTGTTACTGGTACTAGTAGTACCGGTGTAAAGAGTTGATTCGTTGTAGGCGCTACAAATGTATTACCTTAGAACTCAATGTGCGAGTGTAATGCTCGTCCCAAAGAGACTGCCTATAGAATTATCTCTTGATATAAATGCAAGGGATATCTTGTTAAGATCAAAGGTGAAAACAGGAAGAGTTACCCAAAGTGCATCTCGAGTTCCGAAGATGCGTCCGAAGTACCGAAGTACTTGTCCAATGTGAGCAAAGGTGGTCCAAAGTCAAGAAACAAAGGTCCGAGGCTGTACGAGGTGTCCAATAGACATCCGATGAGCAGCGAAGGTTCCGAGAGAGAAATACGGTGGATGTGTCGAAGTGTGTCGAGATATGTCGAAGTATAAGACTTAATAGAGGTACCAAAGTACGACTAGACAAAGTCTATCAGAAGAGCTAAGAGATATCAAGATGCGAAATGGCAGCGGTCAGGCCAAACAATCGTTCCGAATGAACAAAAAGATCGATCGCGCGAAGTACGACTATCCAAAGTGACTCTACAAACTATGACTCGTAGCCAGGAAAGTGAAAGTGAAGTGCGAGTATCTGGCGAGTCAGATTATATCCTACAGTGTGAAAGTCCGGAATCTGCGTAGGCGAAACTAGTAGCGAGATAAGCTATCCGAAATGTAATAAGACTCAAGGCGAGCCGCTACAGAGATATGCATGTAATAGCACATGAGGCGTGTAGCCATACGTATTAATCAAGCTTTTCAATGTATGTGCCCCTAAGACATGATCAATAACAAATAAACCAATGTAAAAACGCACCAGCGAAGTCAAACGGACATGGAAAGGACATGGTACGGAGGATTGGACGTGTATACAGACCTCGGAAGGGAACGGATGACCTTCGGACTACTCGGACGAGTGCGTGGAACTCTCGGAAGGTAAAAGGAGTGTCAGGGAATATAAGTGTGAGACACATACAATTTAGGAAGGATACGCGACCAACGCCAGTCTGAGTGTTACACCGGGTTCAACTCCCATCAGCTGTATTTTTTTTTACAGTGTGAAGTTGCTGACATGAACTTCCACTCATCTGATAATTACTGTCTGTATTGATGTTATGAGATCCAGATTGTCTGTTCTCCTTGCTGATATGAGAACCTGATGTTGCTTACTGCTGTTTCATCTAATATTCCTGAAACCAATACTAGTCTGGGGGGCATATGGTCTGTGCTACTGAGGATAGGGAAATATGACCTTGTGTGCATCTAATCCCTCTGATTGAGCTGTAATCAGTACTATCTGAGGGACAGATATATTGTACTGTCTGCAATAATGTATTTGTGCCTCAATGGCAATATGATTAGTCTGTGGGTACTGATATTCTGCCAGGTAAAGTGTTTGTCTTGCTTATGCCATCTGATGTGTCTACTATTACTGCTGGTTGGGTGGACAAATAACACTGCTCTGCCTGTCCATTTAGGAATTTAATGGTATTGGCACCTCATTGCACTGATTAGGCTGTTAGTATTAATATTCTAATGAACAGACAGCCTGTACTATCTGATGGTATAGAGTCAGGACTCAATTATTATATGATAGGTCTGTTGGTATTGGTGTTCTGATGGAATATGTATGTGTTTTGCCTGAATGATCTGCCTGGTCTGATGTCAGACATATAGTATGTCATACTCTGAGGTAGGCAGCTCATTATGGCTATTAGACCATGCAGGTCAATCAGGGAAAATACAGGTTTCCTGATGTACATGCAGAGGAGCATTGTCAATTTGAGCATTGATGATCATTTGAATAGCACAATCCACTTCAGATAGACTGAGATACTGCTGGCACAATTCTACAGAAACAATCAGAGCATGTTAACAGATGAGGTATTAGGGCTTACTTTGTGTCTCGGAGTCGGAAGCATTACTCAATTTTGAGAACATTGTTTGAAAGGCCACAATAGCTTCATCATAGTGTTGTGTACCATGAAATGCTGCATGCTTCAACATGTATCCAATATGAGATGAAGGGTTGGATTTGATGACCTATATATCGCCAAAGTTGGCTATTAGTTACGAAATGGCCTGAGTAGGCGCCATCGTACCTTCTGTGCATCCAGAAGTGCTTCTATCCACAACATTTTCCCCAACTTGGCCTTGCTATGATTTGCAAAGATGATATTAGTCATAGAATCCAGGTCAATAGCTCTATCATAATTGCCTGCATTGAGGGTAATATCTCCATTGGTAAGACAGAGTGCACTGCATTCTTCCCTGAAAGCTGAGTAAAATGTTGATTAAGATTGTAGCCTGTGCCAAATTATGAATCCCAGACTTACCATTGGACCAGTCAAGTCTGCCTTGTTATTTTTACCACTTGAAGCTATTATGTATCGGTATGATTTCACGGCATCTGGAAGATTACCTGCCTGAAGAAGTGCATGACACTGTTTCTGATGTGTCTTTTGCCATAAGGACTTCAGGTCCCAGCCAAAGAGCTGGACAATACAGTTATGGACAGCATCATATATACATCATCTAACACACCATAGCGAAGTCCTTGTACATTTCATGAATGTCTGGTTTTGATGAGAAAGCGTCAGAGTTGATAGTGTCAGTGAAGTGGTCAGTGGCTTCATCATAACACATGCCATACAAGGCTTTGAATCCAAGTTGAACACATAGATATGCCTAATGTGCGAGTTGCAAGAATTAGTGTTGATGACATAATGTGCAGACCCTTCAGTCATTTTTCATGTAGAACTATGGCTCCGGATATGGTATTGGTGTAGAGACTGATATCTCTGTGGGCTTGCAGGGATCTAAATTCCCATCGTCCAAATCACTTCCTAATACAGTGCAACTCATATCTCACCTTGCGCACTTGAGCGCTTCGTCGGCCGCTTGCGTGCATGAGCGCATCAGTCGTGCATCGGCGCGCGCACCCTTGGTTCCGTCGCTTGTCCTCTGTCCATCCATTCCATGTCTGTTCGGTTCATTGGTGCGTATTCCCATCTTATTTCCATTTATTCTGACATAACTCCGGCGCTTATGGCCATATTTCGTATGTTTTCCGTCATGGACCCTTACATTACATATTATCTCGTATCCGCTTCACTTCTCGGTTCGCTTTAGTGCTTGACAGCACTTAACATTACTTAGTATATATACTCGCGCCTAAACTGTATTATGAGCATCTTTCTGCCCGCACATCATTGGACTCTAAGTCTAAGTTCTCCCTCATATCTCTTAAGTATCTAAGTAACAAATACGAGCGCTGCCGCCGCACATTACTAGAAACTCTGCCTATTAGTTTTCTGACTCATTAAAAAGTCACCATGCTCCACCACCCGCATGCGTGCACCGCTTCCGCTCAGCGCACGCTTCCGTTATAAGTCGCGCGTCGTCGCTCATTGTTGCCCACTGTCGCTCCTCATCGCACGCCTTACCAGGCTTGACCAAGTGCCCGGTCCAGTGTTTCCCTCCACATATACACTTAGAGGAACCTTCTCAGTAGCAATCTCCTTGGGTCGACACATATCTCACTCATCAAGGACTACTTGAGTTTCTCTCATATCACTATATAACCCCACTACCAATTCCTCACCTACAACTGGAGCCCACCGCGAGGGGATCATCTGAGAAAACTGGTAGGTTACTCAGGCCTACCAAAGAACGTGTCGCAAGGAACAAAGTCTTAGAAGAATTCCGAAGAGCGGTCGCCTCTTCGCGCTTATCCACCATTCAGGAAATTTTGACCCCGGTCAAATACAAGCGCCCACAGAACTTCTTGGAGCCTATGTGCCCCAACCTATCCCTATTGTCACCAAACCCATTTGCACCCGCGTCGCTGGTCACGCTGTTGCCCAAAGAATCAGTGCATGGCGAATCCTTGGACGACTTCGAGTCACACAACCATCCCTGCAACCTGCCACCCGGCGCGTTTGTTGAAACACCTAAAAATCCATTAGACCCAAACTTTATTTCTTTGTCTCCGCTTACCCCGCTAACCGTTGTAGAATCAACTATACAGAGAGGAACAAATGATGCTCCTGACTGTATCTATAATGTTGTGAGGTTGTGCGTTGCCTAGTCTGCTATACTTGAGACGACAAGTGCGTTCGACCCTAAAGGGGAAGCAAGTGCAGCAAGGATCTGGTAGTAGGCGCTGAAGGCACTACTGGTTGGCTAATGCGGAGTGCGTGAAAGCGCAGGTGCGCGCGACGAGGCGCGGGAAAGGGAAGGTGCGCGTGTGAGCGGAAATGAGAGAGAGTAAGAGTGAGTTTGCTTAAGTGATGATTAGATATTAGATGAGGTGAGAGATGCAAGCTGAGAGACGAGGTGCCAAAGAATAGATTGCAACTATATTCTGCTAGGTAGTAAGTGGGTAAGTGGGAGGTAAAGTGGAAAGTGAGTTAGGTGAGTAATATTATGTACTGCTGGCGCTTATATACGGTGCCTAAGCACTGTCATGCAGAGCCGAAGCGCTACCGAGTGAGGTATGTAAAGATATATGTAAGTAAGGGTCCATGATAAGAATAAAGGTGGTATGATATGCAAATAAGGGCAAATGGAAATACACGCACTAGAGAACTTGGTGGACAGTGGATGGATGCTTCTGGATGGTGGGCACTATAGGGCGCTCAAGCGTGGGAAAGCGCGCGCATATACCTCGTGAAGTGTGGGAAGTGTGTGCGCATGTTGCGCGTTGCGCGGGAAAGCTGCGCCTCGTAAGGGAATAGCTGCAGATAGCATACAGAGTGATGCTGCAAGTTCGTGCTGTGTACTCCCTAGTGAAAACTGCCATATCACACAATGAGAGGCATGAGTCTCTACACTGTTTCTAGCGCGACCGTCAAAGAAGAACCTTCATCTCGGATTCATGCGCTGCTAACAAGCGTAGCGCCTGTTGTTAAAATGGAACAAACGGAACCCCTAATCGGGCTGACCTCTATTCGGAACCGCGCCGCCATATTTATCCCTCAGTTTGCTCAAGCAGGACCATCAAATGTCATACTTCCAACGCCCACCATAGCCAAGCCTCAACCTACCAAACCTCAACCAGTCAAAATGTCTTTGACTATCAGAATGCCGATCCGCGGTTCGGACAAAGCACCAAAGTTCGACAGCATGGTGGAAAACCTCCTCGTGTTCATTGAGGATTATGAGTCATGCGCCGATGACGCGAACCTAGTCGGGGGAGACCGAATCAAAGGTATCATTCGCTACTTGCCTAACAGCGAGCGCGCACTCTGGTCTGGAATGCCGGAGGCAAAGTTAAGCAATTACGACACTTTTATCGATGAGGTAAAGAAAATGTACCCCGGCTGTGAAGGCGAAAAGTGCTATGTCATATCCGACCTTCAATCGGTTGCGCGCAAACACACGGCCCTACCAATGCCTTCGCTCACCGAGCTTGGCAATTACCGCCGCGCATTCAGAGAGATCGCTGATTCCTTGATCGCAAAAGATCACATAGGTAAGGCGGAACGAAACCGCATGTGGCTAGAAGGTTTCCCAAGCAATGTTCAAGCACTGCTTCACACGCGCTTAATGATTAAGTTCCCGGACCACCATCCGCGCGACCCTTACCCCTTTGCAGATGTGGACGCAGCCACCAAATTCTTGATTCCAGGAATGGGAGCCGTGACTCCAGAAACCATTGGAACATCGGTATTAATGCCGTATCCAAGCGCTGCCACACCGGCGGTAAAGGTGCTGCAACAACCGGCACAAGGTACAGTTGTCAAACAGGAGTACCAAGCGCGACGACCCAGCGGTTCACCACCAAGCAGTTGCATGTTCTGCGGAAAGAACGATCACTTCTTGAGCCGCTGCCAAGAAAAGGACGCCTACATTAGTGCCGGCAAGTGTAAGGTACACCAGACATCGATGAAACTGGTATTGACCAGTGGAGATTGGATCCCTGGACGCGCAAGCGACGGTACCTTGAAGGATCGGCTCAATAGGTATCACTCGAACAAGCAGGCGAACGAAGCGCTTCCCAGCTCTAGTGTTACCGCAGCGCTATATGTTCGTGTGTCGTCGGATGTCGACGTCGTACTAGACATAGACCCGTCCACGTTCATTCACACCATCGCAGAATCCGAGTCTGATATAGATGAGGAGGAAGTAGATGTGTTACACGCCGCGCAAGCACTTGCACTTGCAACCGCCAGACACAATACCAAGCGCGGGTCAGCAAAAGGCGAAGGTAAAGGAAAGAACGTCAAGTTTGATGGTGTAGAAATCACCAGCAAGTATTGCGCGAAGCCAGCACCCGCATCTAGGCAAGCCACTGTAACAGAGGAGATTATCTCTCCTGCTGTCCAAGCTTCGTCAAGTAAAGGGAAAGCGCCAGAAGTCGTGAAAGCAATAACCGTGCCAGTAGCGGCCAAATCATCTGCGAAAACGCGCAGGGTAGCCGCCGCTCCCACAACTTCATCTTCATCCTCACCCGGTATAACGCACACTGACCTAGCAGATTCGACAACACCAACGGCAACACCTTCAGCAAAAACGGCATCATATTGGTACTCTCATGGCTTAGAGGACAAGGACACTGATAAGCGCATCCTCGAGTGCCTGCTGGATACCAATTTAAGTATTTCGACAAGGGAACTATTCGCAATATCGCCCAATCTCCGCAAGCAATTCCGCGACCTCACCACCACCAAACGTGTCACAGTCGGCACAGTATCAGTTAATGAGCTAACAGGACACCTGGTTTCAGACGAATGGATGCGCGACTATGACGCTAAGCGCTTGTGAAGCGACGATGGCTGAGTTGTAGCGGACCATTTTGGAGCCCCTTCAGTGACCTAACCCTGTAAACATGGTCAGCCCACCTTGACATTTCTTCCGAGTGACATGGGCCAGCCCACCATGGGCCCACCTTATCATGGTATGTCATTGTGTTCGAGTGGGCCTGTGTATGCCATGTAACCCATGATTATGAGTAGGCCTACTGCACATATTCATTGAAATGTTGCAGTGGGCCCACATGAGTCTATATGGGCATACATTGTATTAGAGGTGGGCCCATAGTACACTGGAAAGGTATTTCCCCTAGAGTTTCGAGTGGGCCCATGTATTTCAGGTCTGTCTACAGGATCACCGGCGCAATACGGGGCGGCGAACAACACAAGTTGCACCGGCGAATGCAAATAAGATGTGCAACCGCCAGGATCATGCATGTCATCACCGGCAGGCGAGAATGATATGTCAAATCTGGCGCAATTATCATCATCGCAACCGGCGATGAATTACACTGGCGCCCAATATGATAGATTCATTAAAAACGGCGAGCAGGAATTATTGCTAAAATTAGATTGAGCACAACCGCCGGCGATTGGGTATTTTTTAACCAGGTGAACAGTGGTGCGAATCACAACTAGATCACAATTAACAACCAGCGAGTTATTGGAAATGTCACCGTGCATCGGCGATGTTGTCCGGCGGGTGCTCCTGATGTGCTGGCCTGTCATACGTGTGGGCCCACATATCAATTCTAACGATCGGGTGGGCCCACGAGGTGTTGCATCGCAATGGCCGAGCCCGCAGAATGTATGTCCATGTAGCGTGGGCCTGCCATCAGCTGATAAGTGGGTTGGGCCCATTTCTCTTCCACGCCATGGAAGGGTGGGCCCGGGCCAGTTCCATGGTTTGTAGGGCTGGCTGAGCCAATTTCAATATGCCCATGGGTGGGCCCGCCTGTGATGTGACAGATGGGCTGGGCTCAACGGCATTTACCTGGACAGGCGAGCAGGCCTGGGAAACTGCAAAGATGATACGGGTGGGCCGGGCCAATACATCACGCTGCTAAAACGTGGGCCTGCCGGTTAGCTGTTACATGAGCTGGGCCCGATCTCAGTCAACGGGATAGGCGGACAGGCCTAGTGGATCGCGTGGACACTAGGGGTTGGCCCGGCAGATGTGCTGTCGCTAGCGAGTGGGCCCATTCCATCCCTTCATACGCATGGGCTCATACAGATGCTCCCCTGCATACCGGTGGGCCCCGGCGGTGTATTCTGGGGTCAGGAGTGGGCTGATGCACGCCAGATCGATAGAGTTGGCCTATGCGAGGTACACAACAGACGCGGGTGGGCCCATGTGACACCATATCCCGAAATTGATGAGCAGGGGTGTAACCATGGCCTTCTAATGCTAATGAGTAGAGATACAATCGAATCCGTGACGCCGGCAAATGTGACAGTAAATCCAACAGAATAGCGGCGATATCATGCTTAATTTTCATTGCATCACAGTGTACGCGGCGGCCAAGCATAGTTGAACAGGCGAGGAATGAAAATGCTGCTGTCGGCTGGTCTCGCCGGCGAGACATGTACGGCAATTCACAATGCCGATGAAACATGGCAGCCAAGCACAATTGAACAGTCGAGAAATGAACATGCTGCTGTCGGCTGATCTCGCCGGTAGCATATGCACGGCTACTCACAATGCCGATGAAACACGGCAGCCAAGCACAATTGAACAGTAGAGAAATGAACATGCTGCTGTCGGCTGATCTCGCCGGTAGCACATGCACGGCTACTCACAATGCCGATCAAACACGGTGACCAAGCATAATTAACAGGCGAGAAATGAACATGTTGCTGACAGCTAATCTCGCCGGCAGGACATGACCGGCCAGTCACAATGCCGGTGAATCAAGCATGGTGATGTGGGCAGATATCCATATTCACAGGTATATTTACAATTGTTGGGACACAAAATTGTTATCCACACTAAACTACAGTGGGTATATATTGTATTGTACATTACATGATATATTTACGCTGGCATTGTGCAATTACATTGCCGGCTCACCAGAAACATTAGAGTCCTCCGCCTCAGGAGTCTTGATGGCGATTGGCAAGCATGCCGAATCCTCGTCATTGGCTGGACCAGCAGCCAACTCATCAGACTCATCAGCGGCGATATCTGTGGGGGGCGCCGAGGAAGGTGGATTGACGAGGCGGTGAATGTCGGCGATCTTGCCGGCGAGCAGATCAGTGCGGTTGTCTTGCGCATCCAAGCGCGTGTACGCAGCTTGTTGCAGCTGGTCGCCTGCCACCACCTGCGCTACCAGGACTTCGACGGTCGAATGAAGCCTGGCAACTTCCAGCTTCAGCGCTTCCATTTCCTGGTCATGGGCGACACAGGATGGCGGCAAGATGGATGATGGGCCGGCGGCCTTGGGATCGTCCAGCGTTTGGGACGACTCGGGATTGGCAACCGCCGGTGTTGCAGGAGGCACCAGCTCTTCCTCGACCAATGGGCTGGCGTCTGGAGCTGGATCTTCTAGATTGGGAGTTAGTATGTCTTCAGCGCTGTAGCAATCATCTTACCTTGTATCGGCGAAGGGCGGCGCCGGGACTGAGAACGCGCTTGGCGGGCAGCCAAGGACTTGCCTTTGGCTGAGGGAGGGTTGGAGCCTTTCCCACCGCAACGAATCTTGAGGCGGCTGCACAGCGCACAAACCTTCAATGTCCGGCCGTTATTCTTGTTGAAGCCCTGACGGCAGATGAGATCGCGGGCCACACATTGGCCACAGCGAGGAGCCCATGTGGGCGCCAAAGTATCGGCGAACTCATCTTCCGTCAAGATGGCACCTGAAAAGTTCGTAATCTGTGCCGATGGGGAGTCAGATAAGGCGACAACAATATGATCCAACTTACTTTCTTAGCGCCCATCTTCGGCGCGACCGTGATAACGCGCTCTTCATCGGCGTCCATCTCGTCCTCGGTAGTGACCTCTACATACCGGTCGGATTTGCGAGATGGTGGGTCTGCAACTTTGGGCTAGAGGTACCATCAATCGAAGCTCACGCGTAAAAAGTTAGAAACTTACTTTAGTTGGCGGTGGGGCCACCTCGTCAGAGTCCTCATCAAGCTCATCATCGGTCGTGATGATAGCCCTGGACTTGCCGCGCTGCTTCTTGGAGATTGCCGGGCGGCTTCGGCTACGGGCGCTAGAGGCCCGGGGACGCTTGCCACGCTGAGTTCCTCGCCCCCGTTCTTTGGCAGGCAAGGCGGGAGCTTTTGAGGCGCCGGCTTGAGGGGACGGCGACCGAGACTCACTTCCATAATGGAGTGTGGCGGGGAAGAGGGGATGGCCTTGAGTTCGGCAATCATCCCCTCCGATCTGTGTCCACACAGGCGGGCTGCTGATGCCGGAGTTGTCGCCGTCCACGTGCTCCTGCAATTCGGCAGCGGCCGACAGGATTAATGGTGACAAGACTGTCACCAAAGCGCCATGTGTCATGAAGACCTCAGTCTAAAGAGCAATGAGACACGCCACACAAGCAAAGAGAAACTTACTATTGCCTGCGCCATGTTGGTGGCAAGTGAGATATGGTTCGAATCCTTGGGCTGCAACTGGCAGGCTTGCCCAAGGATATGTTCAATCTTATCCGACAGATCGCGGAAAGATTGGTTAGCGGTGGCTATGCGGGTTGTTGGAGACATGGTGGTAGTAGTAAGATGAGGAACGGCGACAAACAGAACACAACGTAATATATACAAATTTCATTTGGCCACAGTGGCGGTTGATTATGTCATTTTCCCATTGTCCGCCCACAGGTACCGTACATTCAATTGTACAAGACCTTCTCCACAAAGACCACTGTTTACACTCAATGTGCGGTGACCGTTCACCATTAGTAGCATGCTGCACAATGAATTTGTGGATCTCCAAGGATGTGGCCAAGTGCCAATCAAAGATACCCGCCATGAGAATTCAAATCCCGACCCATTAATCTATTTAAACCCTGTTTTGTACACATTGCGAGGTCAAAATTCATTCTCCCACCCATGTCTTCCCAACAAGACTTAGAATTTACCTTGAAGGATTTCACACAAATTTTCGAGCATGCTGGATCCCGCCTGCTCACCATTCGCATTGAGCTTGAGAAAACAAAGCTCACAATATCGCTGGACGATCGGCGAATATCTGAATTGGGACATTGAAGTAAGTTCAACTTGTCCTATTTTGCACAGAGGTCAATTGAACTTCCAGGCTTACACACTCCCTTGAATGGCATTTTGCGCCGGGTTGTCTTTCAACCCGCCACTTTCAAAGCACCTCCGTCACATGGTCGGCGTGCTGTCAATGAAACAGCTCAACATGCTGAAAGATTATGCGGAGGTGTATGACACATTCCTCAGTTTGCCGGTTTCGCCATCCGGGCCATGGACTAAGGGCCGCCGCGTCCGGGAGTATCGCCATGCTTGGTGGACGGACCTTGCGACCATCAAGCTGGATCGAAGGTTCTTGACAACCTATCCGGACGGCCATGAGGTGAAGGAATGTGTCACAGCACATTTTGTGCAAATGGTGAGTCATTGACTTCGCATGGATGACAACTAACAAACACCGGTTGCAGTTTGAGGGAGACGCCTTAGTCACACCGGCGACACTGGTTCAAGCAATGTCAACACCAATTGCTCAACAGCTAGCCACCATCCGCGCTGAGGCTAGGGAAGAAGGTGAATATCTTTTAAAGATGTTGGAAGACAAGGTTCTAGAGGCGAAGATGGTGGCAGCCACTATGCTGAGATTGGACACGGCATTAGGGGATGATGTACTGCAAGCCATCACGGCGTCCGACAAACTAGTGAAGTATTTGAAAAGAGAGGTGACAGGAATAAACAGCCGGTTTGAGTAGTTAGCTTGAATGTGCTCCATGTAGTAATAGTTAGAGATTCCAACCTATGGCTGTCTTGACAGGAATGCCGGTTCAATGGCTCATGCATGCAAATCAACAACTGGCCATACCGGTCTCATTTCATCTATAACAACTTGTAGGCATGGCGGTCAATCCTCATCATTGCCGAAGTTGCACAATCCTGCGAAGCGACATCGCCGGGCAGGACAAAACAATGGCAGTGTGCTCCAGCGATATACCGCCAGCCTGACCAATCTCAGTTAAGTTACTGGCTCACATGGTCCTGGACTTAATATTCACGCAGGAGACCTGGCAGGAAGGCAACTGCAATGCTGCTTGACCACTTTCCGGCAACTTTTCAGACAGCTGATAGCAGTGCTGCCGGACATGCCCTGATCGTGGACATAGATTGGCTACCATTGCCGACGAACCTCCGGCCACGCCGATGGGTATCATCCTGTGTGCTTCGGCTGACAGTAAACTAATCGAGCATATATTGAAGCAGCCTTTGCCGTTCACTATACTAGTGTGTTACACCGGCGGCCATGCAGCCATTCGCCCGGTTGAATGAATCTCTCGCCTCTCCGAACAGACGCTGATAGATTTTGCACTGCCTCTCCGAGTATGCCACATGTCCATGCTTCTGGGCTAGCTTCGAGATGGCACCTGAGACTGGATCCATTCATCGGCCTTCCGAAGCAAAAAGTTACATGTCCAATCCATTTCATGCTGAACAAGCAACAACTCTTCTGCCCATCGGTCCTCTCATAGCCTTGGCACGAAGCCAGTGAACACGGTAAACTGCAACATCGGCGTTATAAGCGCCGCTTCCACGGAGTATCGGTGACCTGCTCACACTCATTCAGCCAGTCACTGCTATCGGAGTCCCCTTCGACATCCAAAGACCAAAACCAAGCTAACACATTGTTCCTCTGCCCTCTTGAATTTGGATCGGCGATGGCAGTACTGACCTTGAGATGCTCCCTTGTCAACAGTTGGTATCTCTTGAGCAGTGCATCATCTGTGCTGAGTCTGCACAATTGCGATCGGCATTTTGAATAGATACTTGCATTGATGCTGACCGCCCTGTCCACTGAATGAACTTGAGCCCAAGCTCTGGTAGACAACACTTGTGATTTTGCTACTCTGACAGTCTTCCGGAAAATGACCACCTTGTCAGCCAAATGCACCCTGATGTGGTGCAGGGCATCATTCGCCTGACCTTGCCAGAGCGTGAGTTCCTGATCGGCAATATCAGCAATGCTGAGGGCCGCACATTTCTCTAGCCCCAAATTGGAAGGCAAAGGAATCACCCCCTTTTCTGGCTCAAACGCTCTAAGCTTGGTGTCCATATCTTCTTCAGCGTCTTCTTGAAGTATTAACAGATCTGGTTGCATGATCTGCATGTCATTGTCGCCTAAGTCCTCGCTGAGAATTATTGCTCTGGCCGCCGTCCAGCGATCGATATCCCATTGCAGGGTATCACGTCGGTGACCAATCAGCCAATCACTGAGTATCTGTTGCCTGATGTCTGAGCTTTCTCATATCCATCTGCAGCGTGACCTGGGCTTCCTCGATAGCAAGGCCCTCTGCCAGCCACTGTTGCCTGCACCTCTCCGGCACACCTCGCCAAGCCGCCGGCCTTGTGCCAGTTAACAACCTTAACTCTTGCTGTTTTCTGGTCAGCGCTGTGCAAGAATCAGAACTGACTGTCCGTACAAGAAGTCTACATACCTTTGCTGCAGTTGAACTTCATAAATGTCCATTGCTATTGGATCATGGCGCCACTGTTCATGTGCCAACCTCTCTTGGGCCTCCCAATCTTTGACTTTATCGGCATCAGGCACTCTCATCAAGGCCGCTCAAATGCCATGTTGCTGTCGGCGACCCCTTTCATAGCTTCCTTGTATTTTTGGCAAAGCAATTTGCCTGTATGGTCTCTGCTGTCAGATTCATGCACAGAATAAATGAGACACCCACTCATTCTGATCATTTTCATGAAGTTGCAATCATTCATTTGGTAATCCAGGCATTCTTTTCGGTGAGGAGTTCCCATGCCACAGGCTGCCAGTGAGATTATATTTAACAGCACCCATAATGTCTCTATGATCTTGCCATCGATCCTGGCTGCGCCTTGTATGAAATTGGAAGCATATCTGACATAGCAGCTGTCTTGATGGCCATGGATATGCCAAAGTCCAATACCGGGGGTGATTTCCAGCTCATCATGCATCTTCAGCAATGGACTGTCGGTGATGCGGTCCTGGAGGTGCTTATGATACTGACAGTTCACATCATAGAAGGTCAATACACAGCGGATGCCCTTGGTGTTGAGTTTCAACGCCTCGCACAGCGCATAATCCATATTCATCTGTCTGTTGATGGTTGGCGATAACGCACACAGTCTGAGTGATTGTACACATCTTTCTCCCTTCTGAAAATCTACCATGGCGTGCGGGACAAAACAGCCATGCCTCGCAGATGCGCATCTGCCGATGCTGGTGGCCTCCAATCTGTGATGAGATGCATTTGCCAAATTTACTGCGTGGTGGTTGTTGCACTCTGAGCGTTGCATGGCATCCTTGGCAATGGCCAAATGCTCCTTGTACAAGGCATTGCCGACCATGAAGCCACGACCATTCATGAGAGACACTTCATCGGCGGGATTTGTGGCATGAAGATGCTTGGCTTTGAAGTTTCTGTCCATGACAAGCGATCTTATGTATAACAAACTCAGAGTCTCTTGACCAGATCCATTGTTAGCATTGATGTCCTCAGTGGTGCCTCTGGCAGGCAATGTGACATTAATTCCCAGCTGAGGACATGCCGGAAAAAAGAGGGCTAGATTGCCAGGTCTCACTTCCTTTTCCTCATGGCCGAAGCCATTCCACTTCAGGAGCTTCAACTTCTGCCATTGTCTTGCCACCCTCATGAGCTCCCAGTAATGGTCCTTTATGACAATTAATGAAATGGCAGATGGTGCACCACAAAGCTCACCAGCACCAAGTGAGGAAAGACACTTGTGGTCATCCTCCTTAACTTGCTGTAATAATTCATCGCCAAAGTCCCGCACTCCAGGTTGTCGAGTGAGAAGTCATTCAAGACATCGAAGGTAAATGCTGTCTTTGGTTCTATGAATGACGCCAGAAACAAACCCATGTTAAACAACTGTATATCAGCGGTGTCGGCCTCTGGGCATGTGCAATACTTGATGATGTGGGTATGTACTCCGGACTTGTCAACTATTGTTATCATGGCCTTGTTGTTCTTAATGAACAGCACACCAGTTGGTAGGTCATGGGCCTCCTTTGTGCTCTGCTCAGCATTTGGTTCATTCAATGTGCTCTCGGCATCCGTATCATTGGAATCTCCTTCCCCTGTAGTGAACAGAGCTGATTCCCCTACATCATCATCCCATGGGCATGCATTTCCTTCATGTCCAAGCCAGATCACCATCCCACTCTTGACCAAGCAACTTTCCTCAAAGAACAAGCCTGTCCATTGGCTAACCCGATGAAAGGAAAGCCTCTGGTGCTGGGTTCTGCAACAACTTGTGCAAAAGAGAGGCTCACTGAAGCATCCATGGCATTTATAGACACCATCTGTCCCACAGATGATACATGACCTATCTGATGGAACTTATCTTTCAAGGAGTATGTCAAGATATGCTTTGGTCTTTGGGACCCATTGATGTATATAGTCATTTTGACTCTGAATACAGATCAGTGGTGAAATAGAGGTGATATCGGTGGATGGTTCACCAGGGACTTTGGCAGGTGCAGTGGAGTCACCATGTGATCACCAAGGTCGCCTGAAAAGTCATCTCCCCTATGGTAAAGCATACCATAAGATTCCTGCTTTGAGGGAGACTTAGTAGGGGTTGCTGGAACCGATCTACTAATGATAGGTCTCTCCACCCATTTGCTGACCACCTTTCTTGTCCTATATGTTCTCTGCCATTCCACCACTGCATACTTACATTTTGGAGTCCACTCTTGTAGTTTAGAACCTCCCATTTGTTGAGCCCAGTACTGTATAAGAATCTGTAAGAATGACAAGTTTCAATTGACCGATGCAACATGGTCATATCAATTAATCACCATTGGTTACAAGTACATAATAAGAATTATAATATAAGCCAAACCGAGCAGAACACAGCAATCATATCCACTATATATCCATGATATGAACTGTAATATAGCGTGAATGAACTGAGCAGAACAGAACAAAACCATGGAACACCAATGACAAGTCAACCAACTGTTGTTGAGTCTGGAAAGATTCACCATCACCATCCTTTATAACACAATATGCCAAGAAGTGAATCTCCTATCGTGGTTCCACAAAAAAAGGTTTGCTTGCAGAAGGCTGAAGTGTTGGTCCTCAGAGCCCACCTAGAAGACTGGAAGTCTGTGAAAGGACAGGAGAGATGGCTGGAAGCGAGGGGATAATTACCAAGTGGCCGAAGGCAGCAAAGACAGTCATTAATTGTTTGTCAGCAGAGGAGAGAGAGGAAGCAGAGGCCATGGCAGAGAAGTGGAACAACGAAGCGGTGCTGCCAGATATTCAGGCCGAGGTCGCTGAGAGCAAGGGCGCCGACATGATCGAGCATTTCGCGACTGAAATATTCAAGAAAGCCGGAATGAGGGTCTGCATCCTATCCGCTTGGAAGGACAGCCAAGGCAAGCTTATGTTGGGAGGGTGAGTGTCATCTCCGATCAATTGGTGATTTATTCAACAGTGACTGTAGCCACGACTTCAATGAACAGTTCAGGGATGGGGAGAGCTTTATCAAGACAAGGGATTGGGACGGCATTATCATGCCTGAATGGGTGGAATATGTGGGGGAGCAATTTGGTGAGGCCATGTGAATGTCTTACTGGCGAGCATACTGAGACAAATGAATGTTTAGATGGCGAGGACGATGGGGAACCCCAGATAGTGAAATCAAAGAAACAAGTCGCCAAGAAATTAGTTGAACTTGATGAAGATGCTAATGGGTGCCTGATTCTGCCCGACACAACGGGTTGGAAATGAGCCAAACAACAGCACATGATTTGGTCTTTCTTGATGAAGCTCTATAGTACTTTGTTTTGCTCTGTCAGATTGTATATCATTCTGATTCTTAACAGGAATGTGCTCTGGCGAAGAAAACCTGAAAGTGGTGGTGCCATGTGGGGATGTAATCCATGACCCATGGGCGTTCTTTGACGGCGCCCATTGGCCGGCAGCATGCAGCTCAAGGAGCCATCCAAGATGGATAAAGCAGATGCCACCACCATACTAGATTTCTGGTTTGACTGCCAGAAAAACGACATGCAACCGGCCTTCTCATTCAAGGCCTGGAAAGATTTCGATGGTGAGATGCAAGAGGCAGACTTGTGGCCACTCAGTGCCCACCATGCCAATGCCACAAAGCAGAGCATAGGGAAGGGTAAGGGCAAAGCCAACCCTAAAGCTAACCGCCGCTGTGTGGTGGAGGATAGCAATTTGGAGGACCGAGTTGGACAGTGATCTTGGAGAGGATGGTGTTAGTCCATCCAGTGAAGATGAGGAAGCACCATCCACCGGTGGAGAGCCCGAGATTTCGCCGCCCCCAAAGGTCGCCTTGCCGACCAAGAAGAAGTGGGCTGCAGGTTCATGCTGGGATACCAGACAAGTTGTCGCCAAGGTCGGCGGGGTTTTGAATCCTCCGATGAAAGGTTCTATTCCCTCCGGACAGCCTCTCAAGTCACAGGGAATACCATTGAAGGCGCCGGCCACATCTTTAGTGCCTGGAACTAGAAGCAAGGAGGTCGCATATACATCAAATGAGCCTCCCAAGAACTTGAAACGCCGTGGCACTCACGCCGTGAGTGACACGCCGGCAAAGCGAACCAGGAGTAAAACCACTGTGCCGGAAGCTTCAAGGGCCAAGCGTGGCAGGAAGTAATCATTATGTCATATTACATCTGTAGGATACGCCGGCATGAAATACAAAGCACACTGTCCGCCGGTGCACATCGGTATAACTCATTGGCAATGTGCCGTTAACATAACATTGGTGGTACTCAAGAAATAGCCGTGACTAATTGAAAGATATACTGTATGTACTACTGACTACCGCGGTCCTCTCTGCTGTCTCAACCTCATTTGCGAGACAGTCCATAAACGAAAGCTGGCGTATGTGGTGCTCAGATGCATGATGAAGGGTGATAAGATCTTTGAAGATCCTAGTCAACCGATCTCTGGACTCACAGAACGCCAATAATACAGCGCGGTTGCTGTCAAGACATCTGCCGGCATGGGATCTCGGACATCATCGCCGGGCCTAATGAGGCTACCCAGCATTGTTTGGGCGAGTCGATCAACTGTAAATAAGTCAGTACAGTTGGAAGAGTCATGTCAGTTGCGGGACTTACATTCATCCCCATTGAGCCGTTTCACAATGTCAATGGCAGCCTTCTCAGCTCGCCGATAAGGCGTCCGATGGTGTCTTGGCGGGTCACTTGACTGGCGGGATTGAGTTTCCGTCGTTTGGCAGCGGGGAAACCACCCTCCCAGTTCGGCAAGGCCTTTGGCGTGTAAGGGTCTGACTCGGGAGCCGGTGCTGCCTCTGGCACAGCGGCTATGTTAGGCGCCGGTATTGCCATCGGCACCGGTGCTGCTTGTGGCACGGCGGCTGTAATAGGCGCCGGTGTCCATTCCCCTACCTTTGCTGGTGGGACCTTACAACCGAACTGGAATGCTAGAATTGTGGTTAATCTTCGGATAACTCATGCATATAGATGAGCGACTTACGTTTATTATTATGGTCAAACCCAACATGGGTAGCAACAGCCGCTGTTGTTGAAGGTGGCTGTTTCCAGCCAAAGTTGAACTTGGCTGGATGTTCGGCCGCCGGTGCCTGAGGAGGAGTTAGGGCAGCGGCGGAGACATGGGTCTCTTGAGAGGGATTACCGACACTGGCACTCCATTGTCGGGAGTGTTGGAACCGCTACGGCGGGTGCGCCGGACATCCTGCGGCGAGTGCAGTGAGGGTAGAATCTCACTCTCCACACTCATCCGAAGTTGAACGGTTGAGATGCCTGAACCGGCGGCTTCTCTGTGGCAATGGACCGAGTCCAGCCAAAATTGAATGTTGTGGGAGCTGGGGAAGATGGTGTGCGCTCCGAGTCGACTGCCGCTGGGCCTGGCGTGTTAAGTGGTTGGCCTGCCGGACCTGCCGGCTTCTCTGTGGAATGGGATGGGGTCCAGCCAAAGTTGAATTTTGTTGGAGTTGGGGAAGGTGATGTAGGGTCCATTGCCGCTGGGCCT